>NW_026893609.1:0-600000 GCF_032452875.1 Bos javanicus | reverse complement strand
CGTGACTTAATGGCGCTGATCATGTGACTGATCATGCGCTGATCATGTTTGCTATCATACACTGATCATGTGCCTCTGGAGGCAATAAACAAAGAGCTGAGTAGGCACGAATCAAACAGTCAGCAGGCAATAATCATGGAACTCAGCTGTGAGGAATCATGCTGCTCAGCTGGCAATAATCAAGCAGCTGAGCAGGCAGGAATTACGCAGCACAGCTGGCAATTGTCAAGCAGATGACAGGCAGGAATCGTGCAGCTCAGCTGGCAATTGTCAAGCAGATGAGCAGACAGTAATCACGCAGCTCAGCAGGCCCTGATCACGTGACTGAGCATGCACTGTTCACGTGGCTGATCATACACTGATCACGTGATTGATCATGCACTGATCACTTGGATATCATGCACTGATCACGTGGCTGATCATACACTGTTCACGTGTCTGACCATGCACTGATCACGTGGCTGATCATACACTGCTCACGTAACTGATCATGCACTGATCACGTGGCTGATCATGCACTGATCACGTGGCTGATCATGCACTGATCACGTGGCTGATCATGCACTGATCACGTAGCAATCATGCACTGATCACGTGACTGATCATGCACTGATCACGTGACTGATCATGCACTGATCACGTGGCTATCATGCACTGATCACGTGGCTATCATGCACTGATCACGTGGCTGATCATGCACTGATCACGTGACTGATCATGCACTGATCACGTGACTGATCATGCACTGATCACGTGACTGATCATGCACTGATCACGTGGCTGATCATGCACTGATCACGTGGCTGATCATGCACTGATCACGTGACTGATCATGCACTGATCACGTGGCTATCATGCACTGATCACGTGGCTGATCATGCACTGATCACGTGGCTGATCATGCACTGATCACGTGACTGATCATGCACTGATCACGTCTATATCATGCACTGATCACGTGACTGATCATGCACTGATCACGTGGCTGATCATGCACTGATCACGTGACTGATCATGCACTGATCACGTGGCTATCATGCACTGATCACGTGGCTGATCATGCACTGATCACGTGACTGATCATGCACTGATCACGTGGCTATCATGCACTGATCACGTGGCTGATCATGCACTGATCACGTAGCTACCATGTACTGGTCACGTGACTGATCATGCACTGATCACGTGACTGATCATGCACTGATCACGTGACTGATCATGCACTGATCACGTGACTGATCATGCACTGATCACGTGGCTATCATGCACTGATCACGTGGCTGATCATGCACTGATCACGTAGCTACCATGCACTGATCACGTGACTGATCATGCACTGATCACGTAATTGATCATGCACTGATCACGTGGCTGATCATGCACTGATCACGTGGCTGATCATGCACTGATCACGTGACTGATCATGCACTGATCACGTGGCTATCATGCACTGATCACGTGACTGATCATGCACTGATCACGTGACTGATCATGCACTGATCACGTGGCTGATCATGCACTGATCACGTGGCTGATCATGCACTGATCACGTGGCTGATCATGCACTGATCACGTAGCTATCATGCACTGATCACGTGACTGATCATGCACTGATCACGTGACTGATCATGCACTGATCACGTGGCTGATCATGCACTGATCACGTGGCTGATCATGCACTGATCACGTGGCTGATCATGCACTGATCACGTAGCTATCATGCACTGATCACGTGACTGATCATGCACTGATCACGTGACTGATCATGCACTGATCACGTGACTGATCATGCACTGATCACGTGACTGATCATGCACTGATCACGTGGCTATCATGCACTGATCACGTGGCTGATCATGCACTGATCACGTGTCTGATCATGCACTGATCACGTGGCTGATCATGCACTGATCACGTGACTGATCATGCACTGATCACGTGGCTATCATGCACTGATCACGTGGCTGATCATGCACTGATCACGTGGCTACATGCACTGATCACGTGACTGATCATGCACTGATCACGTGACTGATCATGCACTGATCACGTGACTGATCATGCACTGATCACGTGGCTGATCATGCACTGATCACGTGGCTATCATGCACTGATCACGTGACTGATCATGCACTGATCACGTAATTGATCATGCACTGATCACGTGACTGATCATGCACTGATCACGTGGCTGATCATGCACTGATCACGTGACTGATCATGCACTGATCACGTGGCTGATCATGCACTGATCACGTGGCTATCATGCACTGATCACGTGGCTGATCATGCACTGATCACGTAGCTATCATGCACTGATCACGTGACTGATCATGCACTGATCACGTGACTGATCATGCACTGATCACGTGGCTGATCATGCACTGATCACGTGGCTATCATGCACTGATCACGTGGCTGATCATGCACTGATCACGCAGCTATCATGCACTGATCACGTGACTGATCATGCACTGATCACGTGGCTGATCATGCACTGATCACGTGACTGATCATGCACTGATCACGTGACTGATCATGCACTGATCACGTGGCTGATCATGCACTGATCACGTGGCTGATCATGCAATGATCACGTAGCTACCATGTACTGGTCACGTGACTGATCATGCACTGATCACGTGACTGATCATGCACTGATCACGTGGCTGATCATGCACTGATCACGTGACTGATCATGCACTGATCACGTGACTGATCATGCACTGATCACGTGGCTATCATGCACTGATCACGTGGCTGATCATGCACTGATCACGCAGCTATCATGCACTGATCACGTGACTGATCATGCACTGATCACGTGACTGATCATGCACTGATCACGTGGCTTATCATGCACTGATCATGTGACTGATCATGTGCTGATCATGTTTGCTATCATACACTGATCATGTGCCTCTGGAGGCAATGAACAAAGAGCTGAGTAGGCAGGAATCAGTCAGGCAATAATCATGGAACTCAGCTGTGAGGAATCATGCTGCTCAGCTGGCAATAATCAAGCAGCTGAGCAGGCAGGAATTCTGCAGCACAGCTGGCAATTGTCAAGCAGATGACAGGCAGGAATCATGCAGCTCAGCTGGCAATTGTCAAGCAGATGAGCAGACAGTAATCACGCAGCTCAGCAGGCCCTGATCACGTGACTGAGCATGCACTGTTCACGTGGCTGATCATACACTGATCACGTGACTGATCATGCACTGATCACGTGGCTATCATGCACTGATCACGTGGCTGATCATGCACTGATCACGTGGCTGTCATGCACTGATCACGTGGCTGATCATGCACTGATCACGTGGCTGATCATGCACTGATCACGTGACTGATCATGCACTGATCACGTGGCTATCATGCACTGATCACGTGACTGATCATGCACTGATCACGTGGCTGATCATGCACTGATCACGTGACTGATCATGCACTGATCACGTGGCTGATCATGCACTGATCACGTGACTGATCATGCACTGATCACGTGACTGATCATGCACTGATCACGTGGCTATCATGCACTGATCACGTGACTGATCATGCACTGATCACGTGGCTGATCATGCACTGATCACGTGACTGATCATGCACTGATCACGTGGCTGATCATGCACTGATCACGTGGCTGATCATGCACTGATCACGTGACTGATCATGCACTGATCACGTGACTGATCATGCACTGATCACGTGACTGATCATGCACTGATCACGTGGCTATCATGCACTGATCACGTGGCTGATCATGCACTGATCACGTAGCTATCATGCACTGATCACGTGACTGATCATGCACTGATCACGTGGCTGATCATGCACTGATCACGTGGCTGATCATGCACTGATCACGTGACTGATCATGCACTGATCACGTGACTGATCATGCACTGATCACGTGGCTGATCATGCACTGATCACGTGGCATCATGCACTGATCACGTGATGATCATGCACTGATCACGTGACTGATCATGCACTGATCACGTGACTGATCATGCACTGATCACGTGGCTGATCATGCACTGATCACGTGGCTATCATGCACTGATCACGTGGCTGATCATGCACTGATCACGCAGCTACCATGTACTGATCACGTGACTGATCATGCACTGATCACGTGGCTGATCATGCACTGATCACGTGACTGATCATGCACTGATCACGTGACTGATCATGCACTGATCACGTGGCTGATCATGCACTGATCACGTGGCTGATCATGCAATGATCACGTAGCATCCATGCACTGGTCACGTGATGATCATGCACTGATCACGTGACTGATCATGCACTGATCACGTGACTGATCATGCACTGATCACGTGACTGATCATGCACTGATCACGTGACTGATCATGCACTGATCACGTGGCTATCATGCACTGATCACGTGGCTGATCATGCACTGATCACGTGGCTATCATGCACTGATCACGTGACTGATCATGCACTGATCACGTGACTGATCATGCACTGATCACGTGGCTTATCATGCACTGATCATGTGACTGATCATGCGCTGATCATGTTTGCTATCATACACTGATCATGTGCCTCTGGAGGCAATGAACAAAGAGCTGAGTAGGCACGAATCAGTCAGCAGGCAATAATCATGGAACTCAGCTGTGAGGAATCATGCTGCTCAGCTGGCAATAATCAAGCAGCTGAGCAGGCAGGAATTACGCAGCACAGCTGGCAATTGTCAAGCAGATGACAGGCAGGAATCGTGCAGCTCAGCTGGCAATTGTCAAGCAGATGAGCAGACAGTAATCACGCAGCTCAGCAGGCCCTGATCACGTGACTGAGCATGCACTGTTCACGTGGCTGATCATACACTGATCACGTGACTGATCATGCACTGATCACGTGGCTATCATGCACTGATCACGTGACTGATCATGCACTGATCACGTGGCTGATCATGCACTGATCACGTGGCTATCATGCACTGATCACGTGGCTGATCATGCACTGATCACGTGACTGATCATGCACTGATCACGTGGCTATCATGCACTGATCACGTGGCTGATCATGCACTGATCACGGGACTGATCATGCACTGATCACGGGCTATCATGCACTGACTATATGACTGATCATGCACTGATCACGTGGCTGATCATGCACTGATCACGTGACTGATCATGCACTGATCACGTGACTGATCATGCACTGATCACGTGGCTGATCATGCACTGATCACGTGGCTATCATGCACTGATCACGTGGCTGATCATGCACTGATCACGTAGCTACCATGTACTGGTCACGTGACTGATCATGCACTGATCACGTAACTGATCATGCACTGATCACGTGGCTGATCATGCACTGATCACGTGACTGATCATGCACTGATCACGTGACTGATCATGCACTGATCACGTGGCTATCATGCACTGATCACGTGGCTGATCATGCACTGATCACGTGGCTGATCATGCACTGATCACGTGACTGATCATGCACTGATCACGTGACTGATCATGCACTGATCACGTGGCTATCATGCACTGATCACGTGGCTGATCATGCAATGATCACGTAGCTACCATGTACTGGTCACGTGACTGATCATGCACTGATCACGTGACTGATCATGCACTGATCACGTGGCTATCATGCACTGATCACGTGGCTGATCATGCACTGATCACGTGCCTGTCATGCACTGATCACGTGACTGATCATGCACTGATCACGTGGCTATCATGCACTGATCACGTGGCTGATCATGCACTGATCACGTGGCTGATCATGCACTGATCACGTGGCTATCATGCACTGATCACGTGGCTGATCATGCACTGATACCGTGACTGAGCATGGACTGATCACATGACTATCATGTAGTGATCACGTGACTTAATGGCGCTGATCATGTGACTGATCATGCACTGATCATGTTTGCTATCATACACTGATCATGTGCCTCTGGAGGCAATAAACAAAGAGCTGAGTAGGCACGAATCAAACAGTCAGCAGGCAATAATCATGGAACTCAGCTGTGAGGAATCATGCTGCTCAGCTGGCAATAATCAAGCAGCTGAGCAGGCAGGAATTACGCAGCACAGCTGGCAATTGTCAAGCAGATGACAGGCAGGAATCGTGCAGCTCAGCTGGCAATTGTCAAGCAGATGAGCAGACAGTAATCACGCAGCTCAGCAGGCCCTGATCACGTGACTGAGCATGCACTGTTCACGTGGCTGATCATACACTGATCACGTGATTGATCATGCACTGATCACTTGGATATCATGCACTGATCACGTGGCTGATCATACACTGTTCACGTGTCTGACCATGCACTGATCACGTGGCTGATCATACACTGCTCACGTAACTGATCATGCACTGATCACGTGGCTGATCATGCACTGATCACGTGGCTGATCATGCACTGATCACGTGACTGATCATGCACTGATCACGTGACTGATCATGCACTGATCACGTGGCTATCATGCACTGATCACGTGGCTGATCATGCACTGATCACGTAGCTACATGTACTGGTCACGTGACTGATCATGCACTGATCACGTAATTGATCATGCACTGATCACGTGGCTGATCATGCACTGATCACGTGGCTGATCACACACTATCACGTGACTGATCATGCACTGATCACGTGACTGATCATGCACTGATCACGTGGCTATCATGCACTGATCACGTGGCTATCATGCACTGATCACGTGGCTGATCACACATGATCACGTGACTGATCATGCACTGATCACGTGACTGATCATGCACTGATCACGTGGCTGATCATGCAAGATCACGCAGCTACCATGTACTGATCACGTGACTGATCATGCACTGATCACATAATTGATCATGCACTGATCACGTGGCTTATCATGCACTGATCATGTGACTGATCATGCACTGATCATGTTTGGTGTCACACACTGATCATGTGCCTCTGGAGGCAATGAACATAGAGCTGAGTAGGCACGAATCAGTCAGCAGGCTATAATCATGGAACTCAGCTCTGAGAAATCATGCTGCTCAGCTGGCAATAATCAAGTAGATGAGCAGGCAGGAATTACGCAGCACAGGTGGCAATTGTCAAGCAGATGACAGGCAGGAATCGTGCAGCTCAGCTGGCAATTGTCAAGCAGATGAGCAGACAGTAATCACGCAGCTCAGCAGGCCCTGATCACGTGACTGAGCATGCACTGTTCACGTGGCTGATCACACACTGATCACGTGACTGATCATGCACTGATCACGTGACTGATCATGCACTGATCACGTGGCTATCATGCACTGATCACGTGGCTGATCATGCACTGATCACGGACTGATCATGCACTGATCACGGGCTATCATGCACTGATACATGACTGATCATGCACTGATCACGTGGCTGATCATGCACTGATCACGTGACTGATCATGCACTGATCACGTGACTGATCATGCACTGATCACGTGGCTGATCATGCACTGATCACGTGGCTATCATGCACTGATCACGTGGCTGATCATGCACTGATCACGTAGCTACCATGCACTGATCACGTGACTGATCATGCACTGATCACGTAATTGATCATGCACTGATCACGTGACTGATCATGCACTGATCACGTGACTGATCATGCACTGATCACGTGACTGATCATGCACTGATCACGTGGCTGATCATGCACTGATCACGTGGCTGATCATGCACTGATCACGTGGCTGATCATGCATGATCACGCAGCTACCATGTACTGGTCACATGACTGATCATGCACTGATCACGTGACTGATCATGCAGTGATCACGTGGCTATCATGCACTACTCACGTGGCTGATCATGCAATGATCATGTAGCTACCATGTACAGGTCACGTGAATGATCATACACCCATCAGGTGACTGATCATGCACTGATCACGTGGCTATCATGCACTGATCACGAGACTGATCATGCACTGATCACGTCTATATCATGCACTGATCACATGACTGCCCATGCACTGATCACGTGGATGATCATACACTAATCATGTGACAGATCATGCACTGATCACGTGGCTGATCATGCACTGATACCGTGACTGAGCATGGACTGATCACATGACTATCATGTAGTGATCACGTGACTTAATGGCGCTGATCATGTGACTGATCATGCGCTGATCATGTTTGCTATCATACACTGATCATGTGCCTCTGGAGGCAATAAACAAAGAGCTGAGTAGGCACGAATCAAACAGTCAGCAGGCAATAATCATGGAACTCAGCTGTGAGGAATCATGCTGCTCAGCTGGCAATAATCAAGCAGCTGAGCAGGCAGGAATTACGCAGCACAGCTGGCAATTGTCAAGCAGATGACAGGCAGGAATCGTGCAGCTCAGCTGGCAATTGTCAAGCAGATGAGCAGACAGTAATCACGCAGCTCAGCAGGCCCTGATCACGTGACTGAGCATGCACTGTTCACGTGGCTGATCATACACTGATCACGTGATGATCATGCACTGATCACTTGGATATCATGCACTGATCACGTGGCTGATCATACACTGTTCACGTGTCTGACCATGCACTGATCACGTGGCTGATCATACACTGCTCACGTAACTGATCATGCACTGATCACGTGGCTATCATGCACTGATCACGTGGCTGATCATGCACTGTTCACGTGGCTGATCACACACTGTCACGTGACATATCATGCACTGATCACGTGGCACTCATGCACTGATCACGTGGCTGATCATACACTGATCACGTAACTGATCATGCACTGATCACGTGGCTATCATGCACTGATCACGTGGCTCGTCATGGAATGATCACGTAGCTACATATACTGGTCACGTGACTGATCATGCACTGATCACGTAAATGATCATGCACTGATCACGTGACTGATCATGCACTGATCACGTGACTGATCATGCACTGATCACGTGGCTATCATGCACTGATCACGTGGCTGATCATGCACTGATCACGTGCCTGATCATGCACTGATCACATGACTGATCATGCACTGATCACGTGACTGATCATGCACTGATCACGTGGCTATCATGCACTACTCACGTGGCTGATCATGCAATGATCATGTAGCTACCATGTACAGGTCACGTGAATGATCATACACCCATCAGGTGACTGATCATGCACTGATCACGTGGCTATCATGCACTGATCACGTGACTGATCATGCACTGATCACGTCTATATCATGCACTGATCACATGACTGCCCATGCACTGATCACGTGGATGATCATACACTAATCATGTGACAGATCATGCACTGATCACGTGGCTGATCATGCACTGATACCGTGACTGAGCATGGACTGATCACATGACTATCATGTAGTGATCACGTGACTTAATGGCGCTGATCATGTGACTGATCATGCGCTGATCATGTTTGCTATCATACACTGATCATGTGCCTCTGGAGGCAATAAACAAAGAGCTGAGTAGGCACGAATCAAACAGTCAGCAGGCAATAATCATGGAACTCAGGTGTGAGGAATCATGCTGCTCAGCTGGCAATAATCAAGCAGCTGAGCAGGCAGGAATTACGCAGCACAGCTGGCAATTGTCAAGCAGATGACAGGCAGGAATCGTGCAGCTCAGCTGGCAATTGTCAAGCAGATGAGCAGACAGTAATCACGCAGCTCAGCAGGCCCAGATCACGTGACTGAGCATGCACTGTTCACGTGGCTGATCATACACTGATCACGTGACTGATCATGCACTGATCACGTGGCTATCATGCACTGATCACGTGGCTGATCATACACTGTTCACGTGTCTGACCATGCACTGATCACGTGGCTGATCATACACTGCTCACGTAACTGATCATGCACTGATCACGTGGCTGATCATGCACTGATCACGTGGCTGATCATGCACTGATCACGTGGCTGATCATACACTGATCACGTGACTGATCATGCACTGATCACTGGCTATCATGCACTGATCACGTGGCTATCATGCACTGATCACGTGGCTGATCATGCACTGATCACGTGACTGATCATGCACTGATCACGTCTATATCATGCACTGATCACGTGACTGATCATGCACTGATCACGTGGATGATCATACACTGATCATGTGACTGATCATGCACTGATCACGTGGCTATCATGCACTGATCACGTGGCTGATCATGCACTGATCACGTAGCTATCATGTACTGATCACGTGACTGATCATGCACTGATCACGTAATTGATCATGCACTGATCACGTGACTGATCATGCACTGATCACGTGACTGATCATGCACTGATCACGTGACTGATCATGCACTGATCACGTGGCTATCATGCACTGATCACGTGGCTGATCATGCACTGATCACGTAGCTACCATGCACTGGTCACGTGACTGATCATGCACTGATCACGTAATTGATCATGCACTGATCACGTGGCTGATCATGCACTGATCACGTGGCTGATCATGCACTGATCACGTGACTGATCATGCACTGATCACGTGACTGATCATGCACTGATCACGTGGCTATCATGCACTGATCACGTGGCTGATCATGCACTGATCACGTGCCTGTCATGCACTGATCACATGACTGATCATGCACTGATCACGTGACTGATCATGCACTGATCACGTGGCTATCATGCACTACTCACGTGGCTGATCATGCAATGATCATGTAGCTACCATGTACTGGTCACGTGACTGATCATACACCCATCAGGTGACTGATCATGCACTGATCACGTGGCTATCATGCACTGATCACGTGGCTGATCATGCACTGATCACTGCCTGGTCATGCACTGATCACGTGACTGATCATGCACTGATCACGTGGCTGATCATGCACTGATCACGTGACTGATCATGCACTGATCACGTGGCTGATCATGCACTGATACCGTGACTGAGCATGGACTGATCACATGACTATCATGTAGTGATCACGTGACTTAATGGCGCTGATCATGTGACTGATCATGCACTGATCATGTTTGCTATCATACACTGATCATGTGCCTCTGGAGGCAATAAACAAAGAGCTGAGTAGGCACGAATCAAACAGTCAGCAGGCAATAATCATGGAACTCAGCTGTGAGGAATCATGCTGCTCAGCTGGCAATAATCAAGCAGCTGAGCAGGCAGGAATTACGCAGCACAGCTGGCAATTGTCAAGCAGATGACAGGCAGGAATCGTGCAGCTCAGCTGGCAATTGTCAAGCAGATGAGCAGACAGTAATCACGCAGCTCAGCAGGCCCTGATCACGTGACTGAGCATGCACTGTTCACGTGGCTGATCATACACTGATCACGTGATGATCATGCACTGATCACTTGGATATCATGCACTGATCACGTGGCTGATCATACACTGTTCACGTGTCTGACCATGCACTGATCACGTGGCTGATCATACACTGCTCACGTAACTGATCATGCACTGATCACGTGGCTATCATGCACTGATCACGTGGCTGAACATGCACTGTTCACGTGGCTGATCACACACCTGTCACGTGACATATCATGCACTGATCACGTGGCACTCATGCACTGATCACGTGGCTGATCATACTCTGCTCACGTAACTCATCATGCACACATCACGTGGCTATCATGCACTGCTCACGTGGCTCGTCATGGAATGATCACGTAGCTACCATATACTGGTCACGTGACTGATCATGCACAGATCACGTAAATGATCATGCACTGTTCACGTGACTGATCATGTACTGATCACGTGACTGATCATGCACTGATCACGTGGCTATCATGCTCTGCTCACGTGGCTGATCATGCAACGATCACGTAGCAACCATGTACTGGTCACGTGACTGATCATGCACTGATCACGTAATTGATCCTGCACTGATCACGTGGCTCATCATGCACTGATCACGTGGCTGATCACACATGTATCACGTGACTGATCATGCACTGATCACGTGGCTCTCATGCACTGATCACGTGGCTATCATGCACTGATCACGTGGCTGATCATGCACTGATCACGTAGCTATCATGCACTGATCACGTGACTGATCATGCACTGATCACGTGGCTGATCATGCACTGATCACGTGACTGATCATGCACTGATCACGTGACTGATCATGCACTGATCACGTGACTGATCATGCACTGATCACGTGGCTATCATGCACTGATCACGTGGCTGATCATGCACTGATCACGTAGCTTCATGTACTGATCACGTGACTGATCATGCACTGATCACGTGACTGATCATGCACTGATCACGTGGCTGATCATGCACTGATCACGTGACTGATCATGCACTGATCACGTGACTGATCATGCACTGATCACGTGGCTGATCATGCACTGATCACGTGACTGATCATGCACTGATCACGTGACTGATCATGCACTGATCACGTGACTGATCATGCACTGATCACGTGGCTATCATGCACTGATCACGTGGCTGATCATGCACTGATCACGTAGCTATCATGCACTGATCACGTGACTGATCATGCACTGATCACGTGACTGATCATGCACTGATCACGTGGCTGATCATGCACTGATCACGTGGCTGATCATGCACTGATCACGTGACTGATCATGCACTGATCACGTGACTGATCATGCACTGATCACGTGGCTATCATGCACTGATCACGTGGCTGATCATGCACTGATCACGTGGCTGATCATGCACTGATCACATGACTGATCATGCACTGATCACGTGACTGATCATGCACTGATCACGTGGCTATCATGCACTACTCACGTGGCTGATCATGCAATGATCATGTAGCTACCATGTACTGGTCACGTGACTGATCATACACCCATCAGGTGACTGATCATGCACTGATCACGTGGCTATCATGCACTGATCACGTGGCTGATCATGCACTGATCACGTGTCTGATCATGCACTGATCACGTGACTGATCATGCACTGATCACGTGGCTGATCATGCACTGATCACGTGGCTGATCATGCACTGATCACGTGGCTGATCATGCACTGATACCGTGACTGAGCATGGACTGATCACATGACTATCATGTAGTGATCACGTGACTTAATGGCGCTGATCATGTGACTGATCATGCGCTGATCATGTTTGCTATCATACACTGATCATGTGCCTCTGGAGGCAATAAACAAAGAGCTGAGTAGGCACGAATCAAACAGTCAGCAGGCAATAATCATGGAACTCAGCTGTGAGGAATCATGCTGCTCAGCTGGCAATAATCAAGCAGCTGAGCAGGCAGGAATTACGCAGCACAGCTGGCAATTGTCAAGCAGATGACAGGCAGGAATCGTGCAGCTCAGCTGGCAATTGTCAAGCAGATGAGCAGACAGTAATCACGCAGCTCAGCAGGCCCTGATCACGTGACTGAGCATGCACTGTTCACGTGGCTGATCATACACTGATCACGTGATGATCATGCACTGATCACTTGGATATCATGCACTGATCACGTGGCTGATCATACACTGTTCACGTGTCTGACCATGCACTGATCACGTGGCTGATCATACACTGCTCACGTAACTGATCATGCACTGATCACGTGGCTATCATGCACTGATCACGTGGCTGATCATGCACTGATCACGTGGCTATCATGCACTGATCACGTGGCTGATCATGCACTGATCACGTGACTGATCATGCACTGATCACTGGCTATCATGCACTCATCACGTGGCTATCATGCACTGATCACGTGGCTGATCATGCACTGATCACGTGACTGATCATGCACTGATCACGTCTATATCATGCACTGATCACGTGACTGATCATGCACTGATCACGTGGATGATCATGCACTGATCACGTGACTGATCATGCACTGATCACGTGGCTATCATGCACTGCTCACGTGGCTGATCATGCAATGATCACGTAGCTACCATGTACTGATCACGTGACTGATCATGCACTGATCACGTAATTGATCATGCACTGATCACGTGACTGATCATGCACTGATCACGTGACTGATCATGCACTGATCACGTGACTGATCATGCACTGATCACGTGGCTATCATGCACTGATCACGTGGCTGATCATGCACTGATCACGTAGCTACCATGCACTGATCACGTGACTGATCATGCACTGATCACGTAATTGATCATGCACTGATCACGTGGCTGATCATGCACTGATCACGTGGCTGATCATGCACTGATCACGTGACTGATCATGCACTGATCACGTGACTGATCATGCACTGATCACGTGGCTATCATGCACTGATCACGTGGCTGATCATGCACTGATCACGTGGCTGATCATGCACTGATCACGTGACTGATCATGCACTGATCACGTGACTGATCATGCACTGATCACGTGGCTATCATGCACTGATCACGTGGCTGATCATGCACTGATCACGTAGCTATCATGCACTGTCACGTGACTGATCATGCACTGATCACGTGACTGATCATGCACTGATCACGTGGCTATCATGCACTGATCACGTGGCTGATCATGCACTGATCACTGCCTGATCATGCACTGATCACGTGACTGATCATGCACTGATCACGTGGCTATCATGCACTGATCACGTGGCTGATCATGCACTGATCACGTGGCTGATCATGCACTGATCACGTGACTGATCATGCACTGATCACGTGATGATCATGCACTGATCACGTGGCTGATCATGCACTGATCACGTGACTGATCATGCACTGATCACGTGACTGATCATGCACTGATCACGTCTATATCATGCACTGATCACGTGACTGATCATGCACTGATCACGTGGATGATCATGCACTGATCATGTGACTGATCATGCACTGATCACGTGGCTATCATGCACTGATCACGTGGCTGATCATGCACTGATCACGTAGCTATCATGTACTGATCACGTGACTGATCATGCACTGATCACGTGACTGATCATGCACTGATCACGTGACTGATCATGCACTGATCACGTGACTGATCATGCACTGATCACGTGACTGATCATGCACTGATCACGTGGCTATCATGCACTGATCACGTGGCTGATCATGCACTGATCACGTAGCTACCATGCACTGATCACGTGACTGATCATGCACTGATCACGTGACTGATCATGCACTGATCACGTGGCTGATCATGCACTGATCACGTGATGATCATGCACTGATCACGTGGCTATCATGCACTGATCACGTGGCTGATCATGCACTGATCACGTGACTGATCATGCACTGATCACGTGGCTGATCATGCACTGATCACGTGACTGATCATGCACTGATCACGTGGCTATCATGCACTGATCACGTGGCTGATCATGCACTGATCACGTGACTGATCATGCACTGATCACGTGGCTGATCATGCACTGATCACGTGACTGATCATGCACTGATCACGTGGCTATCATGCACTGATCACGTGACTGATCATGCACTGATCACGTGGCTGATCATGCACTGATCACGTGACTGATCATGCACTGATCACGTGACTGATCATGCACTGATCACGTGGCTATCATGCACTGATCACGTGGCTGATCATGCACTGATCACGGGACTGATCATGCACTGATCACGGGCTATCATGCACTGATACATGACTGATCATGCACTGATCACGTGGCTGATCATGCACTGATCACGTGACTGATCATGCACTGATCACGTGACTGATCATGCACTGATCACGTGGCTGATCATGCACTGATCACGTGGCTATCATGCACTGATCACGTGGCTGATCATGCACTGATCACGTAGCTATCATGCACTGATCACGTGACTGATCATGCACTGATCACGTGACTGATCATGCACTGATCACGTGACTGATCATGCACTGATCACGTGGCTGATCATGCACTGATCACGTGGCTGATCATGCACTGATCACGTGGCTGATCATGCACTGATCACGTGGCTGATCACACACTGTCACGTGACATATCATGCACTGATCACGTGGGACTCATGCACTGATCACGTGGCTGATCATACATGATCACGTGACTGATCATGCACTGATCACGTGGCTATCATGCACTGATCACGTGGCTGTCATGCAATGATCACGTAGCTACCATATACTGGTCACGTGACTGATCATGCACTGATCACGTAAATGATCATGCACTGATCACGTGACTGATCATGCACTGATCACGTGACTGATCATGCACTGATCACGTGGCTATCATGCACTGATCACGTGGCTGATCATGCACGATCACGTAGCAACCATGTACTGGTCACGTGACTGATCATGCACTGATCACGTAATTGATCATGCACTGATCACGTGGCTCATCATGCACTGATCACGTGGCTGATCACACATGATCACGTGACTGATCATGCACTGATCACGTGGCTATCATGCACTGATCACGTGGCTATCATGCACTGATCACGTGGCTGATCATGCACTGATCACGTGGCTATCATGCACTGATCACGTGACTGATCATGCACTGATCACGTGGCTGATCATGCACTGATCACGTGACTGATCATGCACTGATCACGTGACTGATCATGCACTGATCACGTGACTGATCATGCACTGATCACGTGGCTATCATGCACTGATCACGTGGCTGATCATGCACTGATCACGTAGCTTCCATGCACTGATCACGTGACTGATCATGCACTGATCACGTGACTGATCATGCACTGATCACGTGGCTGATCATGCACTGATCACGTGACTGATCATGCACTGATCACGTGGCTGATCATGCACTGATCACGTGACTGATCATGCACTGATCACGTGACTGATCATGCACTGATCACGTGACTGATCATGCACTGATCACGTGGCTATCATGCACTGATCACGTGGCTGATCATGCACTGATCACTAGCTATCATGCACTGATCACGTGACTGATCATGCACTGATCACGTGACTGATCATGCACTGATCACGTGGCTGATCATGCACTGATCACGTGGCTGATCATGCACTGATCACGTGACTGATCATGCACTGATCACGTGACTGATCATGCACTGATCACGTGGCTATCATGCACTGATCACGTGGCTGATCATGCACTGATCACGTGCCTGATCATGCACTGATCACATGACTGATCATGCACTGATCACGTGACTGATCATGCACTGATCACGTGGCTATCATGCACTACTCACGTGGCTGATCATGCAATGATCATGTAGCTACCATGTACTGGTCACGTGACTGATCATACACCCATCAGGTGACTGATCATGCACTGATCACGTGGCTATCATGCACTGATCACGTGGCTGATCATGCACTGATCACGTGCCTGATCATGCACTGATCACGTGACTGATCATGCACTGATCACGTGGCTGATCATGCACTGATCACGTGGCTGATCATGCACTGATCACGTGGCTGATCATGCACTGATACCGTGACTGAGCATGGACTGATCACATGACTATCATGTAGTGATCACGTGACTTAATGGCGCTGATCATGTGACTGATCATGCACTGATCATGTTTGCTATCATACACTGATCATGTGCCTCTGGAGGCAATAAACAAAGAGCTGAGTAGGCACGAATCAAACAGTCAGCAGGCAATAATCATGGAACTCAGCTGTGAGGAATCATGCTGCTCAGCTGGCAATAATCAAGCAGCTGAGCAGGCAGGAATTACGCAGCACAGCTGGCAATTGTCAAGCAGATGACAGGCAGGAATCGTGCAGCTCAGCTGGCAATTGTCAAGCAGATGAGCAGACAGTAATCACGCAGCTCAGCAGGCCCTGATCACGTGACTGAGCATGCACTGTTCACGTGGCTGATCATACACTGATCACGTGATGATCATGCACTGATCACGTGGATATCATGCACTGATCACGTGGCTGATCATGCACTGATCACGTGGCTGATCATGCACTGATCACGTGACTGATCATGCACTGATCACGTGGCTATCATGCACTGATCACGTGGCTGATCATGCACTGATCACGTGGCTATCATGCACTGATCACGTGACTGATCATGCACTGATCACGTGGCTGATCATGCACTGATCACGTGGCTATCATGCACTGATCACGTGACTGATCATGCACTGATCACGTGACTGATCATGCACTGATCACGTGGCTATCATGCACTGCTCACGTGGCTGATCATGCAATGATCACGTAGCTACCATATACTGGTCACGTGACTGATCATGCACTGATCACGTGACTGATCATGCACTGATCACGTGGCTGATCATGCACTGATCACGTGACTGATCATGCACTGATCACGTGGCTATCATGCACTGATCACGTGGCTGATCATGCACTGATCACGTGACTGATCATGCACTGATCACGTGGCTGATCATGCACTGATCACGTGACTGATCATGCACTGATCACGTGGCTATCATGCACTGATCACGTGGCTGATCATGCACTGATCACGTGACTGATCATGCACTGATCACGTGGCTGATCATGCACTGATCACGTGACTGATCATGCACTGATCACGTGGCTATCATGCACTGATCACGTGACTGATCATGCACTGATCACGTGGCTGATCATGCACTGATCACGTGACTGATCATGCACTGATCACGTGACTGATCATGCACTGATCACGTGGCTATCATGCACTGATCACGTGGCTGATCATGCACTGATCACGTGACTGATCATGCACTGATCACGGGCTATCATGCACTGACACATGACTGATCATGCACTGATCACGTGGCTGATCATGCACTGATCACGTGACTGATCATGCACTGATCACGTGACTGATCATGCACTGATCACGTGGCTGATCATGCACTGATCACGTGGCTATCATGCACTGATCACGTGGCTGATCATGCACTGATCACGTGACTGATCATGCACTGATCACGTGGCTGATCATGCACTGATCACGTGATGATCATGCACTGATCACGTGGATATCATGCACTGATCACGTGGCTGATCATGCACTGATCACGTGACTGATCATGCACTGATCACGTGGCTGATCATGCACTGATCACGTGACTGATCATGCACTGATCACGTGGCTATCATGCACTGATCACGTGGCTGATCATGCACTGATCACGTGACTGATCATGCACTGATCACGTGGCTGATCATGCACTGATCACGTGACTGATCATGCACTGATCACGTGGCTATCATGCACTGATCACGTGACTGATCATGCACTGATCACGTGGCTGATCATGCACTGATCACGTGACTGATCATGCACTGATCACGTGACTGATCATGCACTGATCACGTGGCTATCATGCACTGATCACGTGGCTGATCATGCACTGATCACGGGACTGATCATGCACTGATCACGGGCTATCATGCACTGATACATGACTGATCATGCACTGATCACGTGGCTGATCATGCACTGATCACGTGACTGATCATGCACTGATCACGTGACTGATCATGCACTGATCACGTGGCTGATCATGCACTGATCACGTGGCTATCATGCACTGATCACGTGGCTGATCATGCACTGATCACGTAGCTACCATGCACTGATCACGTGACTGATCATGCACTGATCACGTGACTGATCATGCACTGATCACGTGACTGATCATGCACTGATCACGTGGCTATCATGCACTGATCACGTGGCTGATCATGCACTGATCACGTGCCTGATCATGCACTGATCACATGACTGATCATGCACTGATCACGTGACTGATCATGCACTGATCACGTGGCTATCATGCACTACTCACGTGGCTGATCATGCAATGATCATGTAGCTACCATGTACTGGTCACGTGACTGATCATACACCCATCAGGTGACTGATCATGCACTGATCACGTGGCTATCATGCACTGATCACGTGGCTGATCATGCACTGATCACGTGCCTGATCATGCACTGATCACGTGACTGATCATGCACTGATCACGTGGCTGATCATGAACTGATCACGTGGCTGATCATGCACTGATCACGTGGCTGATCATGCACTGATACCGTGACTGAGCATGGACTGATCACATGACTATCATGTAGTGATCACGTGACTTAATGGCGCTGATCATGTGACTGATCATGCGCTGATCATGTTTGCTATCATACACTGATCATGTGCCTCTGGAGGCAATAAACAAAGAGCTGAGTAGGCACGAATCAAACAGTCAGCAGGCAATAATCATGGAACTCAGCTGTGAGGAATCATGCTGCTCAGCTGGCAATAATCAAGCAGCTGAGCAGGCAGGAATTACGCAGCACAGCTGGCAATTGTCAAGCAGATGAGCAGACAGTAATCACGCAGCTCAGCAGGCCCTGATCACGTGACTGAGCATGCACTGTTCACGTGGCTGATCATACACTGATCACGTGATGATCATGCACTGATCACTTGGATATCATGCACTGATCACGTGGCTGATCATACACTGTTCACGTGTCTGACCATGCACTGATCACGTGGCTGATCATACACTGCTCACGTAACTGATCATGCACTGATCACGTGGCTATCATGCACTGATCACGTGGCTGATCATGCACTGTTCACGTGGCTGATCACACACCTGTCACGTGACATATCATGCACTGATCACGTGGCACTCATGCACTGATCACGTGGCTGATCATACTCTGCTCACGTAACTCATCATGCACACATCACGTGGCTATCATGCACTGATCACGTGGCTCGTCATGGAATGATCACGTAGCTACCATATACTGGTCACGTGACTGATCATGCACTGATCACGTAAATGATCATGCACTGATCACGTGACTGATCATGCACTGATCACGTGACTGATCATGCACTGATCACGTGGCTATCATGCACTGATCACGTGGCTGATCATGCAATGATCACGTAGCTACCATGTACTGGTCACGTGACTGATCATGCACTGATCACGTAATTGATCATGCACTGATCACGTGGCTCATCATGCACTGATCACGTGGCTGATCACACACGTATCACGTGACTGATCATGCACTGATCACGTGACTGATCATGCACTGATCACGTGGCTATCATGCACTGATCACGTGGATATCATGCACTGATCACGTGGCTGATCACACACTATCACGTGACTGATCATGCACTGATCACGTGACTGATCATGCACTGATCACGTGGCTGATCATGCACTGATCACACAGCTATCATGCACTGATCACATGACTGATCATGCACTGATCACATGACTGATCATGCACTGATCACGTGGCTTATCATGCACTGATCATGTGACTGATCATGCGCTGATCATGTTTGCTATCATACACTGATCATGTGCCTCTGGAGGCAATGAACAAAGAGCTGAGTAGGCACGAATCAGTCAGCAGGCAATAATCATGGAACTCAGCTGTGAGGAATCATGCTGCTCAGCTGGCAATAATCAAGCAGCTGAGCAGGCAGGAATTACGCAGCACAGCTGGCAATTGTCAAGCAGATGACAGGCAGGAATCGTGCAGCTCAGCTGGCAATTGTCAAGCAGATGAGCAGACAGTAATCACGCAGCTCAGCAGGCCCTGATCACGTGACTGAGCATGCACTGTTCACGTGGCTGATCATACACTGATCACGTGATTGATCATGCACTGATCACTTGGATATCATGCACTGATCACGTGGCTGATCATACACTGTTCACGTGTCTGACCATGCACTGATCACGTGGCTGATCATACACTGCTCACGTAACTGATCATGCACTGATCACGTGGCTATCATGCACTGATCACGTGGCTGAACATGCACTGTTCACGTGGCTGATCACACACTGTCACGTGACATATCATGCACTGATCACGTGGCACTCATGCACTGATCACGTGGCTGATCATACTCTGCTCACGTAACTGATCATGCACACATCACGTGGCTATCATGCACTGCTCACGTGGCTGTCATGGAATGATCACGTAGCTACCATATACTGGTCACGTGACTGATCATGCACTGATCACGTAAATGATCATGCACTGTTCACGTGACTGATCATGTACTGATCACGTGACTGATCATGCACTGATCACGTGGCTATCATGCTCTGCTCACGTGGCTGATCATGCAACGATCACGTAGCAACCATGTACTGGTCACGTGACTGATCATGCACTGATCACGTAATTGATCCTGCACTGATCACGTGGCTCATCATGCACTGATCACGTGGCTGATCACACACTGATCACGTGACTGATCATGCACTGATCACGTGACTGATCATGCACTGATCACGTGGCTATCATGCACTGATCACGTGGATATCATGCACTGATCACGTGGCTGATCACACACGTATCACGTGACTGATCATGCACTGATCACGTGGCTATCATGCACTGATCACGTGACTGATCATGCACTGATCACGTGACTGATCATGCACTGATCACGTGACTGATCATGCACTGATCACGTGGCTATCATGCACTGATCACGTGGCTGATCATGCACTGATCACGTGGCTACCATGTACTGATCACATGACTGATCATGCACTGATCACATACTGATCATGCACTGATCACGTGGCTTATCATGCACTGATCATGTGACTGATCATGTTTGGTGTCATACACTGATCATGTGCCTCTGGAGGCAATGAACAAAGAGCTGAGTAGGCACGAATCAGTCAGCAGGCAATAATCATGGAACTCAGCTGTGAGAAATCATGCTGCTCAGCTGGCAATAATCAAGCAGCTGAGCAGGCAGGAATTACGCAGCACAGCTGGCAATTGTCAAGCAGATGACAGGCAGGAATCGTGCAGCTCAGCTGGCAATTGTCAAGCAGATGAGCAGACAGTAATCACGCAGCTCAGCAGGCCCTGATCACGTGACTGAGCATGCACTGTTCACGTGGCTGATCATACACTGATCACGTGACTGATCATGCACTGATCACGTGACTGATCATGCACTGATCACGTGGCTGATCATGCACTGATCACGTGGCTGATCATGCACTGATCACGTGGCTATCATGCACTGATCACGTGGCTGATCATGCACTGATCACGTGACTGATCATGCACTGATCACGTGACTGATCATGCACTGATCACGTGACTGATCATGCACTGATCACGTGGCTATCATGCACTGATCACGTGGCTGATCATGCACTGATCACGTGACTGATCATGCACTGATCACGTGGCTATCATGCACTGATCACGTGGCTATCATGCACTGATCACGTGGCTGATCATGCACTGATCACGTGACTGATCATGCACTGATCACGTCTATCATGCACTGATCACGTGACTGATCATGCACTGATCACGTGGCTGATCATGCACTGATCACGTGACTGATCATGCACTGATCACGTGGCTATCATGCACTGATCACGTGGCTGATCATGCACTGATCACGTGACTGATCATGCACTGATCACGTGGCTATCATGCACTGATCACGTGGCTGATCATGCACTGATCACGTGGCTATCATGCACTGATCACGTGACTGATCATGCACTGATCACGTAACTGATCATGCACTGATCACGTGACTGATCATGCACTGATCACGTGACTGATCATGCACTGATCACGTGGCTATCATGCACTGATCACGTGGCTGATCATGCACTGATCACGTAGCTACCATGCACTGATCACGTGACTGATCATGCACTGATCACGTGATTGATCATGCACTGATCACGTGGCTGATCATGCACTGATCACGTGGCTGATCATGCACTGATCACGTGACTGATCATGCACTGATCACGTGGCTATCATGCACTGATCACGTGACTGATCATGCACTGATCACGTGACTGATCATGCACTGATCACGTGGCTGATCATGCACTGATCACGTGGCTGATCATGCACTGATCACGTGGCTGATCATGCACTGATCACGTGGCTGATCATGCACTGATCACGTGACTGATCATGCACTGATCACGTGGCTATCATGCACTGATCACGTGGCTGATCATGCACTGATCACGTAGCTACATGCACTGATCACGTGACTGATCATGCACTGATCACGTGACTGATCATGCACTGATCACGTGACTGATCATGCACTGATCACGTGGCTGATCATGCACTGATCACGTAGCTATCATGCACTGATCACGTGACTGATCATGCACTGATCACGTGATTGATCATGCACTGATCACGTGACTGATCATGCACTGATCACGTGGCTGATCATACACTGATCACGTGACTGATCATGCACTGATCACGTGGCTGATCATGCACTGATCACGTGGCTATCATGCACTGATCACGTGGCTGATCATGCACTGATCACGTAGCTATCATGCACTGATCACGTGACTGATCATGCACTGATCACGTGATTGATCATGCACTGATCACGTGGCTGATCATGCACTGATCACGTGGCTATCATGCACTGATCACGTGGCTGATCATGCACTGATCACGCAGCTATCATGCACTGATCACGTGACTGATCATGCACTGATCACGTGGCTGATCATGCACTGATCACGTGACTGATCATGCACTGATCACGTGACTGATCATGCACTGATCACGTGGCTGATCATGCACTGATCACGTGGCTGATCATGCAATGATCACGTAGCTACCATGCACTGGTCACGTGACTGATCATGCACTGATCACGTGATTGATCATGCACTGATCACGTGGCTGATCATGCACTGATCACGTGACTGATCATGCACTGATCACGTGACTGATCATGCACTGATCACGTGGCTATCATGCACTGATCACGTGGCTGATCATGCACTGATCACGTGGCTATCATGCACTGATCACGTGACTGATCATGCACTGATCACGTGACTGATCATGCACTGATCACGTGGCTTATCATGCACTGATCATGTGACTGATCATGCGCTGATCATGTTTGGTGTCATACACTGATCATGTGCCTCTGGAGGCAATGAACAAAGAGCTGAGTAGGCACGAATCAGTCAGGCAATAATCATGGAACTCAGCTGTGAGAAATCATGCTGCTCAGCTGGCAATAATCAAGCAGCTGAGCAGGCAGGAATTCTGCAGCACAGCTGGCAATTGTCAAGCAGATGACAGGCAGGAATCATGCAGCTCAGCTGGCAATTGTCAAGCAGATGAGCAGACAGTAATCACGCAGCTCAGCAGGCCCTGATCACGTGACTGAGCATGCACTGTTCACGTGGCTGATCATACACTGATCACGTGACTGATCATGCACTGATCACGTGGCTATCATGCACTGATCACGTGGCTGATCATGCACTGATCACGTGGCTGTCATGCACTGATCACGTGGCTGATCATGCACTGATCACGTGGCTGATCATGCACTGATCACGTGACTGATCATGCACTGATCACGTGGCTATCATGCACTGATCACGTGACTGATCATGCACTGATCACGTGGCTGATCATGCACTGATCACGTGACTGATCATGCACTGATCACGTGGCTGATCATGCACTGATCACGTGACTGATCATGCACTGATCACGTGACTGATCATGCACTGATCACGTGGCTATCATGCACTGATCACGTGACTGATCATGCACTGATCACGTGGCTGATCATGCACTGATCACGTGACTGATCATGCACTGATCACGTGGCTGATCATGCACTGATCACGTGGCTGATCATGCACTGATCACGTGACTGATCATGCACTGATCACGTGACTGATCATGCACTGATCACGTGACTGATCATGCACTGATCACGTGGCTATCATGCACTGATCACGTGGCTGATCATGCACTGATCACGCAGCTACCATGCACTGATCACGTGACTGATCATGCACTGATCACGTGGCTGATCATGCACTGATCACGTGGCTGATCATGCACTGATCACGTGACTGATCATGCACTGATCACGTGGCTGATCATGCACTGATCACGTGGCTGATCATGCACTGATCACGTGGCATCATGCACTGATCACGTGATGATCATGCACTGATCACGTGACTGATCATGCACTGATCACGTGACTGATCATGCACTGATCACGTGGCTGATCATGCACTGATCACGTGGCTATCATGCACTGATCACGTGGCTGATCATGCACTGATCACGCAGCTATCATGCACTGATCACGTGACTGATCATGCACTGATCACGTGACTGATCATGCACTGATCACGTGGCTTATCATGCACTGATCATGTGACTGATCATGCGCTGATCATGTTTGGTATCATACACTGATCATGTGCCTCTGGAGGCAATGAACAAAGAGCTGAGTAGGCACGAATCAGTCAGCAGGCAATAATCATGGAACTCAGCTGTGAGAAATCATGCTGCTCAGCTGGCAATAATCAAGCAGCTGAGCAGGCAGGAATTATGCAGCACAGCTGGCAATTGTCAAGCAGATGACAGGCAGGAATCGTGCAGCTCAGCTGGCAATTGTCAAGCAGATGAGCAGACAGTAATCACGCAGCTCAGCAGGCCCTGATCACGTGACTGAGCATGCACTGTTCACGTGGCTGATCATACACTGATCACGTGACTGATCATGCACTGATCACGTGGCTATCATGCACTGATCACGTGACTGATCATGCACTGATCACGTGACTGATCATGCACTGATCACGTGGCTATCATGCACTGATCACGTGGCTGATCATGCACTGATCACGTGACTGATCATGCACTGATCACGTGGCTATCATGCACTGATCACGTGGCTGATCATGCACTGATCACGGGACTGATCATGCACTGATCACGGGCTATCATGCACTGACTATATGACTGCATGCACTGATCACGTGGCTGATCATGCACTGATCACGTGACTGATCATGCACTGATCACGTGACTGATCATGCACTGATCACGTGGCTGATCATGCACTGATCACGTGGCTATCATGCACTGATCACGTGGCTGATCATGCACTGATCACGTAGCTATCATGCACTGATCACGTGACTGATCATGCACTGATCACGGCTGATCATGCACTGATCACGTGGCTGATCATGCACTGATCACGTGACTGATCATGCACTGATCACGTGACTGATCATGCACTGATCACGTGGCTATCATGCACTGATCACGTGGCTGATCATGCACTGATCACGTGCTGATCATGCACTGATCACGTGACTGATCATGCACTGATCACGTGACTGATCATGCACTGATCACGTGGCTATCATGCACTGATCACGTGGCTGATCATGCACTGATCACGTAGCTACATGCACTGATCACGTGACTGATCATACACTGATCACGTGACTGATCATGCACTGATCACGTGGCTGATCATGCACTGATACCGTGACTGAGCATGGACTGATCACATGACTATCATGTAGTGATCACGTGACTTAATGGCGCTGATCATGTGACTGATCATGCGCTGATCATGTTTGCTATCATACACTGATCATGTGCCTCTGGAGGCAATAAACAAAGAGCTGAGTAGGCACGAATCAAACAGTCAGCAGGCAATAATCATGGAACTCAGCTGTGAGGAATCATGCTGCTCAGCTGGCAATAATCAAGCAGCTGAGCAGGCAGGAATTACGCAGCACAGCTGGCAATTGTCAAGCAGATGACAGGCAGGAATCATGCAGCTCAGCTGGCAATTGTCAAGCAGATGAGCAGACAGTAATCACGCAGCTCAGCAGGCCCTGATCACGTGACTGAGCATGCACTGTTCACGTGGCTGATCATACACTGATCACGTGACTGATCATGCACTGATCACGTGGATATCATGCACTGATCACGTGGCTGATCATACACTGTTCACGTGTCTGACCATGCACTGATCACGTGGCTGATCATACACTGATCACGTAACTGATCATGCACTGATCACGTGGCTGATCATGCACTGATCACGTGGCTGATCATGCACTGATCACGTGGCTATCATGCACTGATCACGTGACTGATCATGCACTGATCACGTGACTGATCATGCACTGATCACGTGGCTGATCATGCACTGATCACGTGACTGATCATGCACTGATCACGTGACTGATCATGCACTGATCACGTGGCTATCATGCACTGATCACGTGGCTGATCATGCACTGATCACGCAGCTACCATGTACTGGTCACGTGACTGATCATGCACTGATCACGTGACTGATCATGCACTGATCACATGGCTCATCATGCACTGATCACGTGGCTGATCACACGTATCACGTGACTGATCATGCACTGATCACGTGACTGATCATGCACTGATCACGTGGCTATCATGCACTGATCACGTGGATATCATGCACTGATCACGTGGCTGATCACACTGATCACGTGACTGATCATGCACTGATCACGTGACTGATCATGCACTGATCACGTGGCTGATCATGCAATGATCACAGCTACCATGCACTGGTCACGTGACTGATCATGCACTGATCACATGACTGATCATGCACTGATCACCTGGCTTATCATGCATTGATCATGTGACTGATCATGTGCTGATCATGTTTGGTGTCATACACTGATCATGTGCCTCTGGAGGCAATGAACATAGAGCTGAGTAGGCACGAATCAGTCAGCAGGCTATAATCATGGAACTCAGCTCTGAGAAATCATGCTGATCAGCTGGCAATAATCAAGTAGATGAGCAGGCAGGAATTACGCAGCACAGGTGGCAATTGTCAAGCAGATGACAGGCAGGAATCGTGCAGCTCAGCTGGCAATTGTCAAGCAGATGAGCAGACAGTAATCACGCAGCTCAGCAGGCCCTGATCACGTGACTGAGCATGCACTGTTCACATGGCTGATCACACACCTATCACGTGACTGATCATGCACTGATCATGTGACTGATCATGCACTGATCACGTAGCTATCTTGCACTGATCACTTGGCTGATCATACACTGATCACGGACTGATCATGCACTGATCACGTGGCTATCATGCACTGACTACATGACTCATCATGCACTGATCACGTGGCTGATCATGCACTGATCACGTGACTGACCATGCACTGATCACGTGATGATCATGCACTGATCACGTGGCTGATCATGCACTGATCACGTGGCTATCATGCACTGATCACGTGGCTGATCATGCACTGATCACGTAGCTATCATGCACTGATCACGTGACTGATCATGCACTGATCACGTAATTGATCATGCACTGATCACGTGACTGATCATGCACTGATCACGTGACTGATCATGCACTGATCACGTGACTGATCATGCACTGATCACGTGGCTGATCATGCACTGATCACGTGGCTGATCATGCACTGATCACGTGGCTGATCATGCATGATCACGCAGCTACCATGTACTGGTCACATGACTGATCATGCACTGATCACGTGACTGATCATGCACTGATCACGTGGCTATCATGCACTACTCACGTGGCTGATCATGCAATGATCACGTAGCTACCATGTACAGGTCACGTGAATGATCATACACCCATCAGGTGACTGATCATGCACTGATCACGTGGCTATCATGCACTGATCACGAGACTGATCATGCACTGATCACGTCTATATCATGCACTGATCACGTGACTGCCCATGCACTGATCACGTGGATGATCATACACTAATCATGTGACAGATCATGCACTGATCACGTGGCTGATCATGCACTGATACCGTGACTGAGCATGGACTGATCACGTGACTATCATGTAGTGATCACGTGACTTAATGGCGCTGATCATGAGACTGATCATGCGCTGATCATGTTTGCTATCATACACTGATCATGTGCCTCTGGAGGCAATAAACAAAGAGCTGAGTAGGCACGAATCAAACAGTCAGCAGGCAATAATCATGGAACTCAGGTGTGAGGAATCATGCTGCTCAGCTGGCAATAATCAAGCAGCTGAGCAGGCAGGAATTACGCAGCACAGCTGGCAATTATCAAGCAGATGACAGGCAGGAATCGTGCAGCTCAGCTGGCAATTGTCATGCAGATGAGCAGACAGTAATCACGCAGCTCAGCAGGCCCAGATCACGTGACTGATCATGCACTATTCACGTGGCTGATCATGCACTGATCACGTGGCTGATCATGCACTGATCACGTGACTGATCATGCACTGATCACGTGGCTGATCATGCACTGATCACGTGGCTGATCATGCACTGATCACGTGGCTGATCATACACTGATCACGTGACTGATCATGCACTGATCACGTGGCTATCATGCACTGATCACGTGGCTATCATGCACTGATCACGTGGCTGATCATGCACTGATCACGTGACTGATCATGCACTGATCACGTCTATATCATGCACTGATCACGTGGCTGATCATGCACTGATCACGTGGATGATCATGCACTGATCACGTGACTGATCATGCACTGATCTCGTGGCTATCATGCACTGCTCACGTGGCTGATCATGCAGGATCACGTAGCTACCATGTACTGGTCACGTGACTGATCATGCACTGATCACGTAATTGATCATGCACTGATCACGTGACTGATCATGCACTGTTCACGTGGCTGATCATGCACTGATCACGTGACTGATCATGCACTGATCACGTGGCTATCATGCACTGATCACGTGGCTGATCATGCACTGATCACGTAGCTACCATGCACTGATCACGTGACTGATCATGCACTGATCACGTAATTGATCATGCACTGATCACGTGGCTGATCATGCACTGATCACGTGACTGATCATGCACTGATCACGTGATGATCATGCACTGATCACGTGACTGATCATGCACTGATCACGTGACTGATCATGCACTGATCACGTGACTGATCATGCACTGATCACGTGGGCTATCATGCACTGATCACGTGGCTGATCATGCACTGATCACGTAGCTACCATGCACTGGTCACGTGACTGATCATGCACTGATCACGTGATTGATCATGCACTGATCACGTGGCTGATCATGCACTGATCACGTGGCTGATCATGCACTGATCACGTGACTGATCATGCACTGATCACGTGACTGATCATGCACTGATCACGTGGCTATCATGCACTGATCACTTGGCTGATCATGCACTGATCACGTGCCTGATCATGCACTGATCACATGACTGATCATGCACTGATCACGTGACTGATCATGCACTGATCACGTGGCTATCATGCACTACTCACGTGGCTGATCATGCAATGATCATGTAGCTACCATGTACTGGTCACGTGACTGATCATACACCCATCAGGTGACTGATCATGCACTGATCACGTGGCTATCATGCACTGATCACGTGGCTGATCATGCACTGATCACGTGCCTGGTCATGCACTGATCACGTGACTGATCATGCACTGATCACGTGGCTGATCATGCACTGATCACGTGGCTGATCATGCACTGATCACGTGGCTGATCATGCACTGATACCGTGACTGAGCATGGACTGATCACATGACTATCATGTAGTGATCACGTGACTTAATGGCGCTGATCATGTGACTGATCATGCACTGATCATGTTTGCTATCATACACTGATCATGTGCCTCTGGAGGCAATAAACAAAGAGCTGAGTAGGCACGAATCAAACAGTCAGCAGGCAATAATCATGGAACTCAGGTGTGAGGAATCATGCTGCTCAGCTGGCAATAATCAAGCAGCTGAGCAGGCAGGAATTACGCAGCACAGCTGGCAATTGTCAAGCAGATGACAGGCAGGAATCGTGCAGCTCAGCTGGCAATTGTCAAGCAGATGAGCAGACAGTAATCACGCAGCTCAGCAGGCCCTGATCACGTGACTGAGCATGCACTGTTCACGTGGCTGATCATACACTGATCACGTGATTGATCATGCACTGATCACTTGGATATCATGCACTGATCACGTGGCTGATCATACACTGATCACGTGACTGACCATGCACTGATCACGTGGCTGATCATACACTGATCACGTGACTGATCATGCACTGATCACGTGGCTGATCATGCACTGATCACGTGGCTGATCATACACTGATCACGTGACTGATCATGCACTGATCACGTGGCTATCATGCACTGCTCACGTGGCTGATCATGCACTGATCACGTAGCTACCATGTACTGGTCACGTGACTGATCATGCACTGATCACGTAATTGATCATGCACTGATCACGTGGCTGATCATGCACTGATCACGTGGCTGATCATGCACTGATCACGTGACTGATCATGCACTGATCACGTGACTGATCATGCACTGATCACGGGACTGATCATGCACTGATCACGTGGCTGATCATGCACTGATCACGTGCTGATCATGCACTGATCACGTGGCTGATCATGCACTGATCACGTGGCTGATCATGCACTGATCACGTGACTGATCATGCACTGATCACGTGGCTGATCATGCACTGATCACGTGGCTATCATGCACTGATCACGTGGCTGATCATGCAATGATCACGCAGCTACCATGTACTGGTCACATGACTGATCATGCACTGATCACGTGACTGATCATGCACTGATCACGTGGCTATCATGCACTACTCACGTGGCTGATCATGCAATGATCATGTAGCTACCATGTACTGGTCACGTGACTGATCATACCCATCAGGTGACTGATCATGCACTGATCACGTGGCTGATCATGCACTGATCACCTGACTGATCATGCACTGATCACGTGACTATCATGCACTGATCACGTGCTATCATGCACTGATCACGTGGCTGATCATGCACTGATCACGTGATCATGCACTGATCACGTGGCTGATCATGCACTGATACCGTGACTGAGCATGGACTGATCACATGACTATCATGTAGTGATCACGTGACTTAATGGCGCTGATCATGTGACTGATCATGCACTGATCATGTTTGCTATCATACACTGATCATGTGCCTCTGGAGGCAATAAACAAAGAGCTGAGTAGGCACGAATCAAACAGTCAGCAGGCAATAATCATGGAACTCAGTGTGAGGAATCATGCTGCTCAGCTGGCAATAATCAAGCAGCTGAGCATGCAGGAATTACGCAGCACAGCTGGCAATTGTCAAGCAGATGAGCAGACAGTAATCACGCAGCTCAGCAGGCCCTGATCACGTGACTGAGCATGCACTGTTCACGTGGCTGATCATACACTGATCACGTGATGATCATGCACTGATCACTTGGATATCATGCACTGATCACGTGGCTGATCATACACTGTTCACGTGTCTGACCATGCACTGATCACGTGGCTGATCATACACTGCTCACGTAACTGATCATGCACTGATCACGTGGCTATCATGCACTGATCACGTGGCTGAACATGCACTGTTCACGTGGCTGATCACACACCTGTCACGTGACATATCATGCACTGATCACGTGGCACTCATGCACTGATCACGTGGCTGATCATACTCTGCTCACGTAACTCATCATGCACACATCACGTGGCTATCATGCACTGCTCACGTGGCTCGTCATGGAATGATCACGTAGCTACCATATACTGGTCACGTGACTGATCATGCACAGATCACGTAAATGATCATGCACTGTTCACGTGACTGATCATGTACTGATCACGTGACTGATCATGCACTGATCACGTGGCTATCATGCACTGATCACGTGGCTGATCATGCACTGATCACGTGGCTGATCACACTGATCACGTGACTGATCATGCACTGATCACGTGACTGATCATGCACTGATCACGTGGCTGATCATGCACTGATCACGTGGCTGATCATGCACTGATCACGTGACTGATCATGCACTGATCACGTAATTGATCATGCACTGATCACGTGGCTTATCATGCATTGATCATGTGACTGATCATGTGCTGATCATGTTTGGTATCACACACTGATCATGTGCCTCTGCAGGCAATGAACAAAGAGCTGAGTAGGCAGGAATCAGTCAGCAGGCTATAATCATGGAACTCAGCTGTGAGAAATCATGCTGCTCAGCTGGCAATAATCAAGCAGCTGAGCAGGCAGGAATTATGCAGCACAGGTGGCAATTGTCAAGGAGATGACAGGCAGGAATCGTGCAGCTCAGCTGGCAATTGTCAAGCACATGAGCAGACAGTAATCACGCAGCTCAGCAGGCCCTGATCACGTGACTGAGCATGCACTGTTCACGTGGCTGATCACACACTGATCACGTGAATGATCATGCACTGATCACGTGGCTCTCATGCACTGATCACGTGATTGATCATGCACTGATCACGTAATTGTCATGCACTGATCACGTGGCTGATCATGCACTGATCACGTGATTGATCATGCACCGATCACGTGACTGATCATGCACTGATCACGTGGCTATCATGCACTGATCACGTGGCTGATCATGCACTGATCACGTGACTGATCATGCACTGATCACGTGACTGATCATGCACTGATCACGTGGCTATCCTGCACTGATCACGTGGCTGATCATGCAATGATCAAGTAGCTACCATATACTGGTCACGTGACTGATCATGCACTGATCACGTAATTGATCATGCACTGATCACGTGGCTGATCATGCACTGATCACGTGACTGATCATGCACTGATCACGTGGCTGATCATGCACTGATCACGTGATGATCATGCAATGATCACGTGGATATCATGCACTGATCACGTGGCTGATCATGCACTGATCACGTGTTTGACCATGCACTGATCACGTGGCTGATCATGCACTGATCACGTAGCTGATCATGCACTGATCACGTGGCTATCATGCACTGATCACGTGGCTGATCATGCACTGATCACGTGGCTGATCATGCACTGATCACGTGGCTGATCATGCACTGATCACGTGACTGATCATGCACTGATCACGTGGCTATCATGCACTGATCACGTGACTGATCATGCACTGATCACGTGGCTGATCATGCACTGATCACGTGACTGATCATGCACTGATCACGTGACTGATCATGCACTGATCACGTGGCTATCATGCACTGATCACGTGGCTGATCATGCACTGATCACGGGACTGATCATGCACTGATCACGTGGCTATCATGCACTGATCCATGACTCACATGCACTGATCACGTGGATGATCATGCACTGATCACGTGACTGATCATGCACTGATCACGTGACTGATCATGCACTGATCACGTGGCTGATCATGCACTGATCACGTGGCTATCATGCACTGATCACGTGGCTGATCATGCACTGATCACGTGGCTATCATGCACTGATCACGTGACTGATCATGCACTGATCACGTGACTGATCATGCACTGATCACGTGACTGATCATGCACTGATCACGTGGCTATCATGCACTGATCACGTGGCTGATCATGCACTGATCACGTGCCTGATCATGCACTGGATCACATGACTGATCATGCACTGATCACGTGACTGATCATGCACTGATCACGTGGCTATCATGCACTACTCACGTGGCTGATCATGCAATGATCATGTAGCTACCATGTACTGGTCACGTGACTGATCATACACCCATCAGGTGACTGATCATGCACTGATCACGTGGCTATCATGCACTGATCACGTGGCTGATCATGCACTGATCACGTGCCTGATCATGCACTGATCACGTGACTGATCATGCACTGATCACGTGGCTGATCATGCACTGATCACGTGGCTGATCATGCACTGATCACGTGGCTGATCATGCACTGATACCGTGACTGAGCATGGACTGATCACATGACTATCATGTAGTGATCACGTGACTTAATGGCGCTGATCATGTGACTGATCATGCGCTGATCATGTTTGCTATCATACACTGATCATGTGCCTCTGGAGGCAATAAACAAAGAGCTGAGTAGGCACGAATCAAACAGTCAGCAGGCAATAATCATGGAACTCAGGTGTGAGGAATCATGCTGCTCAGCTGGCAATAATCAAGCAGCTGAGCAGGCAGGAATTACGCAGCACAGCTGGCAATTGTCAAGCAGATGAGCAGACAGTAATCACGCAGCTCAGCAGGCCCTGATCACGTGACTGAGCATGCACTGTTCACGTGGCTGATCATACACTGATCACGTGATGATCATGCACTGATCACTTGGATATCATGCACTGATCACGTGGCTGATCATACACTGTTCACGTGTCTGACCATGCACTGATCACGTGGCTGATCATACACTGCTCACGTAACTGATCATGCACTGATCACGTGGCTATCATGCACTGATCACGTGGCTGAACATGCACTGTTCACGTGGCTGATCACACACCTGTCACGTGACATATCATGCACTGATCACGTGGCACTCATGCACTGATCACGTGGCTGATCATACTCTGCTCACGTAACTCATCATGCACACATCACGTGGCTATCATGCACTGCTCACGTGGCTCGTCATGGAATGATCACGTAGCTACCATATACTGGTCACGTGACTGATCATGCACAGATCACGTAAATGATCATGCACTGTTCACGTGACTGATCATGTACTGATCACGTGACTGATCATGCACTGATCACGTGGCTATCATGCACTGATCACGTGGCTGATCATGCAATGATCACGTAGCTACCATGTACTGGTCACGTGACTGATCATGCACTGATCACGTAATTGATCATGCACTGATCACGTGGCTCATCATGCACTGATCACGTGGCTGATCACACACGTATCACGTGACTGATCATGCACTGATCACGTGACTGATCATGCACTGATCACGTGGCTATCATGCACTGATCACGTGGATATCATGCACTGATCACGTGGCTGATCACACACGATCACGTGACTGATCATGCACTGATCACGTGGCTGATCATGCACTGATCACGTGGCTGATCATGCACTGATCACGCAGCTACCATGTACTGGTCACATGACTGATCATGCACTGATCACGTGACTGATCATGCACTGATCACGTGGCTTATCATGCACTGATCATGTGACTGATCATGTGCTGATCATGTTTGGTGTCACACACTGATCATGTGCCTCTGGAGGCAATGAACATAGAGCTGAGTAGGCAGGAATCAGTCAGCAGGCTATAATCATGGAACTCAGCTCTGAGAAATCATGCTGCTCAGCTGGCAATAATCAAGTAGATGAGCAGGCAGGAATTACGCAGCACAGGTGGCAATTGTCAAGCAGATGACAGGCAGGAATCGTGCAGCTCAGCTGGCAATTGTCAAGCAGATGAGCAGACAGTAATCACGCAGCTCAGCAGGCCCTGATCACGTGACTGAGCATGCACTGTTCACGTGGCTGATCATACACTGATCACGTGACTGATCATGCACTGATCATGTGACTGATCATGCACTGATCACGTGGCTATCATGCACTGATCACGTGGCTGATCATGCACTGATCACAGGACTGATCATGCACTGATCACGGGCTATCATGCACTGATACATGACTGACATGCACTGATCACGTGGATGATCATGCACTGATCACGTGACTGATCATGCACTGATCACGTGACTGATCATGCACTGATCACGTGGCTGATCATGCACTGATCACGTGGCTATCATGCACTGATCACGTGGCTGATCATGCACTGATCACGTAGCTATCATGCACTGATCACGTGACTGATCATGCACTGATCACGTAACTGATCATGCACTGATCACGTGACTGATCATGCACTGATCACGTGACTGATCATGCACTGATCACGTGGCTATCATGCACTGATCACGTGGCTGATCATGCACTGATCACGTGGCTGATCATGCATGATCACGCAGCTATCATGCACTGATCACGTGACTGATCATGCACTGATCACGTGACTGATCATGCACTGATCACGTGGCTATCATGCACTGATCACGTGGCTGATCATGCACTGATCACGTAGCTACCATGTACTGGTCACGTGACTGATCATGCACTGATCACGTGACTGATCATGCACTGATCACGTGGCTATCATGCACTGATCACGTGACTGATCATGCACTGATCACGTCTATATCATGCACTGATCACGTGACTGATCATGCACTGATCACGTGGCTGATCATGCACTGATCACGTGACTGATCATGCACTGATCACGTGGCTGATCATGCACTGATCACGTGACTGATCATGCACTGATCACGTGGCTGATCATGCACTGATCACGTGGCTATCATGCACTGATCACGTGGCTGATCATGCACTGATCACGTGACTGATCATGCACTGATCACATGGCTATCATGCACACTGATCACGTGGCTGATCATGCACTGATCACGTGACTGATCATGCACTGATCACGTCTATATCATGCACTGATCACGTGACTGATCATGCACTGATCACGTGGATGATCATGCACTGATCACGTGACTGATCATGCACTGATCACGTGGCTATCATGCACTGCTCACGTGGCTGATCATGCAATGATCACGTAGCTACCATGTACTGGTCACGTGACTGATCATGCACTGATCACGTGACTGATCATGCACTGATCACGTGACTGATCATGCACTGATCACGTGACTGATCATGCACTGATCACGTGACTGATCATGCACTGATCACGTGGCTATCATGCACTGATCACGTGGCTGATCATGCACTGATCACGTGGCATGCACTGATCACGTGACTGATCATGCACTGATCACGTAATTGATCATGCACTGATCACGTGGCTGATCATGCACTGATCATGTTTGCTATCATACACTGATCATGTGCCTCTGGAGGCAATAAACAAAGAGCTGAGTAGGCACGAATCAAACAGTCAGCAGGCAATAATCATGGAACTCAGCTGTGAGGAATCATGCTGCTCAGCTGGCAATAATCAAGCAGCTGAGCAGGCAGGAATTACGCAGCACAGCTGGCAATTGTCAAGCAGATGACAGGCAGGAATCGTGCAGCTCAGCTGGCAATTGTCAAGCAGATGAGCAGACAGTAATCACGCAGCTCAGCAGGCCCTGATCACGTGACTGAGCATGCACTGTTCACGTGGCTGATCATACACTGATCACGTGATGATCATGCACTGATCACTTGGATATCATGCACTGATCACGTGGCTGATCATACACTGTTCACGTGTCTGACCATGCACTGATCACGTGGCTGATCATACACTGCTCACGTAACTGATCATGCACTGATCACGTGGCTATCATGCACTGATCACGTGGCTGATCATGCACTGTTCACGTGGCTGATCACACCTGTCACGTGACATATCATGCACTGATCACGTGGCACTCATGCACTGATCACGTGGCTGATCATACTGATCACGTAACTGATCATGCACACATCACGTGGCTATCATGCACTGATCACGTGGCTGTCATGGAATGATCACGTAGCTACATATACTGATCACGTGACTGATCATGCACTGATCACGTAAATGATCATGCACTGATCACGTGACTGATCATGCACTGATCACGTGACTGATCATGCACTGATCACGTGGCTATCATGCACTGATCACGTGGCTGATCATGCACTGATCACGTGCTGATCATGCACTGATCACATGACTGATCATGCACTGATCACGTGACTGATCATGCACTGATCACGTGGCTATCATGCACTACTCACGTGGCTGATCATGCAATGATCATGTAGCTACCATGTACAGGTCACGTGAATGATCATACACCCATCAGGTGACTGATCATGCACTGATCACGTGGCTATCATGCACTGATCACGTGACTGATCATGCACTGATCACGTCTATATCATGCACTGATCACATGACTGCCCATGCACTGATCACGTGGATGATCATACACTAATCATGTGACAGATCATGCACTGATCACGTGGCTGATCATGCACTGATACCGTGACTGAGCATGGACTGATCACATGACTATCATGTAGTGATCACGTGACTTAATGGCGCTGATCATGTGACTGATCATGCACTGATCATGTTTGCTATCATACACTGATCATGTGCCTCTGGAGGCAATAAACAAAGAGCTGAGTAGGCACGAATCAAACAGTCAGCAGGCAATAATCATGGAACTCAGGTGTGAGGAATCATGCTGCTCAGCTGGCAATAATCAAGCAGCTGAGCAGGCAGGAATTACGCAGCACAGCTGGCAATTGTCAAGCAGATGACAGGCAGGAATCGTGCAGCTCAGCTGGCAATTGTCAAGCAGATGAGCAGACAGTAATCACGCAGCTCAGCAGGCCCAGATCACGTGACTGAGCATGCACTGTTCACGTGGCTGATCATACACTGATCACGTGACTGATCATGCACTGATCACGTGGCTATCATGCACTGATCACGTGGCTGATCATACACTGTTCACGTGTCTGACCATGCACTGATCACGTGGCTGATCATACACTGCTCACGTAACTGATCATGCACTGATCACGTGGCTGATCATGCACTGATCACGTGGCTGATCATGCACTGATCACGTGGCTGATCATGCACTGATCACGTGACTGATCATGCACTGATCACTGGCTATCATGCACTCATTCACTGGCTATCATGCACTGATCACGTGGCTGATCATGCACTGATCACGTGACTGATCATGCACTGATCACGTCTATATCATGCACTGATCACGTGACTGATCATGCACTGATCACGTGGATGATCATGCACTGATCACGTGACTGATCATGCACTGATCACGTGGCTATCATGCACTGCTCACGTGGCTGATCATGCAATGATCACGTAGCTACCATGTACTGGTCACGTGACTGATCATGCACTGATCACGTAATTGATCATGCACTGATCACGTGACTGATCATGCACTGATCACGTGGTGATCATGCACTGATCACGTGACTGATCATGCACTGATCACGTGGCTATCATGCACTGATCACGTGGCTGATCATGCACTGATCACGTGGCTATCATGCACTGATCACGTGACTGATCATGCACTGATCACGTAATTGATCATGCACTGATCACGTGGCTGATCATGCACTGATCACGTGACTGATCATGCACTGATCACGTGACTGATCATGCACTGATCACGTGGCTGATCATGCACTGATCACGTGACTGATCATGCACTGATCACGTGACTGATCATGCACTGATCACGTGACTGATCATGCACTGATCACGTGGCTATCATGCACTGATCACGTGGCTGATCATGCACTGATCACGTAGCTATCATGCACTGATCACGTGACTGATCATGCACTGATCACGATTGATCATGCACTGATCACGTGGCTGATCATGCACTGATCACGTGGCTGATCATGCACTGATCACGTGACTGATCATGCACTGATCACGTGACTGATCATGCACTGATCACGTGGCTATCATGCACTGATCACGTGGCTGATCATGCACTGATCACGTGCCTGATCATGCACTGATCACATGACTGATCATGCACTGATCACGTGACTGATCATGCACTGATCACGTGGCTATCATGCACTACTCACGTGGCTGATCATGCAATGATCATGTAGCTACCATGTACTGGTCACGTGACTGATCATACACCCATCAGGTGACTGATCATGCACTGATCACGTGGCTATCATGCACTGATCACGTGGCTGATCATGCACTGATCACGTGCCTGATCATGCACTGATCACGTGACTGATCATGCACTGATCACGTGGCTGATCATGCACTGATCACGTGGCTGATCATGCACTGATCACGTGGCTGATCATGCACTGATACCGTGACTGAGCATGGACTGATCACATGACTATCATGTAGTGATCACGTGACTTAATGGCGCTGATCATGTGACTGATCATGCACTGATCATGTTTGCTATCATACACTGATCATGTGCCTCTGGAGGCAATAAACAAAGAGCTGAGTAGGCACGAATCAAACAGTCAGCAGGCAATAATCATGGAACTCAGCTGTGAGGAATCATGCTGCTCAGCTGGCAATAATCAAGCAGCTGAGCAGGCAGGAATTACGCAGCACAGCTGGCAATTGTCAAGCAGATGACAGGCAGGAATCGTGCAGCTCAGCTGGCAATTGTCAAGCAGATGAGCAGACAGTAATCACGCAGCTCAGCAGGCCCAGATCACGTGACTGAGCATGCACTGTTCACGTGGCTGATCATACACTGATCACGTGATGATCATGCACTGATCACGTGGATATCATGCACTGATCACGTGGCTGATCATGCACTGATCACGTGCTGATCATGCACTGATCACGTGACTGATCATGCACTGATCACGTGGCTGATCATGCACTGATCACGTGGCTGATCATGCACTGATCACGTGGCTGATCATGCACTGATCACGTGACTGATCATGCACTGATCACGTAATTGATCATGCACTGATCACGTGACTGATCATGCACTGATCACGTGGCTGATCATGCACTGATCACGTGACTGATCATGCACTGATCACGTGGCTATCATGCACTGCTCACGTGGCTGATCATGCAATGATCACGTAGCTACCATATACTGATCACGTGACTGATCATGCACTGATCACGTGACTGATCATGCACTGTTCACGTGGCTGATCATGCACTGATCACGTGACTGATCATGCACTGATCACGTGGCTATCATGCACTGATCACGTGGCTGATCATGCACTGATCACGTGACTGACCATGCACTGATCACGTGGCTGATCATGCACTGATCACGTAACTGATCATGCACTGATCACGTGGCTATCATGCACTGATCACGTGGCTGATCATGCACTGATCACGTGACTGATCATGCACTGATCACGTGGCTGATCATGCACTGATCACGTGACTGATCATGCACTGATCACGTGGCTATCATGCACTGATCACGTGGACTGATCATGCACTGATCACGTGGCTGATCATGCACTGATCACGTGACTGATCATGCACTGATCACGTGACTGATCATGCACTGATCACGTGGCTATCATGCACTGATCACGTGGCTGATCATGCACTGATCACGTGACTGATCATGCACTGATCACGGGCTATCATGCACTGACACATGACTGATCATGCACTGATCACGTGGCTGATCATGCACTGATCACGTGACTGATCATGCACTGATCACGTGACTGATCATGCACTGATCACGTGGCTGATCATGCACTGATCACGTGGCTATCATGCACTGATCACGTGGCTGATCATGCACTGATCACGTAGCTATCATGCACTGATCACGTGACTGATCATGCACTGATCACGTGACTGATCATGCACTGATCACGTGACTGATCATGCACTGATCACGTGGCTATCATGCACTGATCACGTGGCTGATCATGCACTGATCACGTGCCTGATCATGCACTGATCACATGACTGATCATGCACTGATCACGTGACTGATCATGCACTGATCACGTGGCTATCATGCACTACTCACGTGGCTGATCATGCAATGATCATGTAGCTACCATGTACTGGTCACGTGACTGATCATACACCCATCAGGTGACTGATCATGCACTGATCACGTGGCTATCATGCACTGATCACGTGGCTGATCATGCACTGATCACGTGCCTGATCATGCACTGATCACGTGACTGATCATGCACTGATCACGTGGCTGATCATGCACTGATCACGTGGCTGATCATGCACTGATCACGTGGCTGATCATGCACTGATACCGTGACTGAGCATGGACTGATCACATGACTATCATGTACTGATCACGTGACTTAATGGCACTGATCATGTGACTGATCATGCGCTGATCATGTTTGCTATCATACACTGATCATGTGCCTCTGGAGGCAATAAACAAAGAGCTGAGTAGGCACGAATCAAACAGTCAGCAGGCAATAATCATGGAACTCAGGTGTGAGGAATCATGCTGCTCAGCTGGCAATAATCAAGCAGCTGAGCAGGCAGGAATTACGCAGCACAGCTGGCAATTGTCAAGCAGATGAGCAGACAGTAATCACGCAGCTCAGCAGGCCCTGATCACGTGACTGAGCATGCACTGTTCACGTGGCTGATCATACACTGATCACGTGATGATCATGCACTGATCACTTGGATATCATGCACTGATCACGTGGCTGATCATACACTGATCACGTGTCTGACCATGCACTGATCACGTGGCTGATCATACACTGCTCACGTAACTGATCATGCACTGATCACGTGGCTATCATGCACTGATCACGTGGCTGATCATGCACTGTTCACGTGGCTGATCACACACCTGTCACGTGACATATCATGCACTGATCACGTGGCACTCATGCACTGATCACGTGGCTGATCATACACTGATCACGTAACTGATCATGCACACATCACGTGGCTATCATGCACTGCTCACGTGGCTCGTCATGGAATGATCACGTAGCTACCATATACTGGTCACGTGACTGATCATGCACTGATCACGTAAATGATCATGCACTGATCACGTGACTGATCATGCACTGATCACGTGACTGATCATGCACTGATCACGTGGCTATCATGCACTGATCACGTGGCTGATCATGCAATGATCACGTAGCTACCATGTACTGGTCACGTGACTGATCATGCACTGATCACGTAATTGATCATGCACTGATCACGTGGCTCATCATGCACTGATCACGTGGCTGATCACACACGTATCACGTGACTGATCATGCACTGATCACGTGACTGATCATGCACTGATCACGTGGCTATCATGCACTGATCACGTGGATATCATGCACTGATCACGTGGCTGATCATGCACTGATCACGTGACTGATCATGCACTGATCACGTGACTGATCATGCACTGATCACGTGGCTGATCATGCACTGATCACGTGGCTATCATGCACTGATCACGTGACTGATCATGCACTGATCACATGACTGATCATGCACTGATCACGTGGCTTATCATGCACTGATCATGTGACTGATCATGCGCTGATCATGTTTGCTATCATACACTGATCATGTGCCTCTGGAGGCAATGAACAAAGAGCTGAGTAGGCACGAATCAGTCAGCAGGCAATAATCATGGAACTCAGCTGTGAGGAATCATGCTGCTCAGCTGGCAATAATCAAGCAGCTGAGCAGGCAGGAATTACGCAGCACAGCTGGCAATTGTCAAGCAGATGACAGGCAGGAATCGTGCAGCTCAGCTGGCAATTGTCAAGCAGATGAGCAGACAGTAATCACGCAGCTCAGCAGGCCCTGATCACGTGACTGAGCATGCACTGTTCACGTGGCTGATCATACACTGATCACGTGATTGATCATGCACTGATCACTTGGATATCATGCACTGATCACGTGGCTGATCATACACTGTTCACGTGTCTGACCATGCACTGATCACGTGGCTGATCATACACTGCTCACGTAACTGATCATGCACTGATCACGTGGCTATCATGCACTGATCACGTGGCTGAACATGCACTGTTCACGTGGCTGATCACACACCTGTCACGTGACATATCATGCACTGATCACGTGGCACTCATGCACTGATCACGTGGCTGATCATACTCTGCTCACGTAACTGATCATGCACACATCACGTGGCTATCATGCACTGCTCACGTGGCTCGTCATGGAATGATCACGTAGCTACCATATACTGGTCACGTGACTGATCATGCACTGATCACGTAAATGATCATGCACTGTTCACGTGACTGATCATGCACTGATCACGTGACTGATCATGCACTGATCACGTGGCTATCATGCACTGCTCACGTGGCTGATCATGCAACGATCACGTAGCAACCATGTACTGGTCACGTGACTGATCATGCACTGATCACGTAATTGATCATGCACTGATCACGTGGCTCATCATGCACTGATCACGTGGCTGATCACACACTGATCACGTGACTGATCATGCACTGATCACGTGACTAATCATGCACTGATCACGTGGCTATCATGCACTGATCACGTGGATATCATGCACTGATCACGTGGCTGATCACACACGTATCACGTGACTGATCATGCACTGATCACGTGGCTATCATGCACTGATCACGTGACTGATCATGCACTGATCACGTGACTGATCATGCACTGATCACGTGACTGATCATGCACTGATCACGTGGCTATCATGCACTGATCACGTGGCTGATCATGCACTGATCACGTGGCTATCATGCACTGATCACGTGACTGATCATGCACTGATCACATAATTGATCATGCACTGATCACGTGGCTTATCATGCACTGATCATGTGACTGATCATGCACTGATCATGTTTGGTGTCATACACTGATCATGTGCCTCTGGAGGCAATGAACAAAGAGCTGAGTAGGCACGAATCAGTCAGCAGGCAATAATCATGGAACTCAGCTGTGAGAAATCATGCTGCTCAGCTGGCAATAATCAAGCAGCTGAGCAGGCAGGAATTACGCAGCACAGCTGGCAATTGTCAAGCAGATGACAGGCAGGAATCGTGCAGCTCAGCTGGCAATTGTCAAGCAGATGAGCAGACAGTAATCACGCAGCTCAGCAGGCCCTGATCACGTGACTGAGCATGCACTGTTCACGTGGCTGATCATACACTGATCACGTGACTGATCATGCACTGATCACGTGACTGATCATGCACTGATCACGTGGCTATCATGCACTGATCACGTGGCTGATCATACACTGATCACGTGACTGATCATGCACTGATCACGGGCTATCATGCACTGACACATGACTGACATGCACTGATCACGTGGCTGATCATGCACTGATCACGTGACTGATCATGCACTGATCACGTGACTGATCATGCACTGATCACGTGGCTGATCATGCACTGATCACGTGGCTATCATGCACTGATCACGTGGCTGATCATGCAATGATCACGTAGCTACCATGTACTGGTCACGTGACTGATCATGCACTGATCACGTAACTGATCATGCACTGATCACGTGGCTGATCATGCACTGATCACGTGGCTGATCACACACGATCACGTGACTGATCATGCACTGATCACGTGACTGATCATGCACTGATCACGTGGCTATCATGCACTGATCACGTGGCTATCATGCACTGATCACGTGGCTGATCACACACTGATCACGTGACTGATCATGCACTGATCACGTGACTGATCATGCACTGATCACGTGGCTGATCATGCACTGATCACGCAGCTACCATGTACTGGTCACATGACTGATCATGCACTGATCACATGACTGATCATGCACTGATCACGTGGCTTATCATGCACTGATCATGTGACTGATCATGCGCTGATCATGTTTGGTGTCATACACTGATCATGTGCCTCTGGAGGCAATGAACATAGAGCTGAGTAGGCAGGAATCAGTCAGCAGGCTATAATCATGGAACTCAGCTCTGAGAAATCATGCTGCTCAGCTGGCAATAATCAAGTAGATGAGCAGGCAGGAATTACACAGCACAGGTGGCAATTGTCAAGCAGATGACAGGCAGGAATCGTGCAGCTCAGCTGGCAATTGTCAAGCAGATGAGCAGACAGTAATCACGCAGCTCAGCAGGCCCTGATCACGTGACTGAGCATGCACTGTTCACGTGGCTGATCACATACACTGATCACGTGACTGATCATGCACTGATCACGTGACTGATCATGCACTGATCACGTGGCTATCATGCACTGATCACGTGGCTGATCATGCACTGATCACGGGACTGATCATGCACTGATCACGTGCTATCATGCACTGACACATGACTCACATGCACTGATCACGTGGCTGATCATGCACTGATCACGTGACTGATCATGCACTGATCACGTGACTGATCATGCACTGATCACGTGGCTGATCATGCACTGATCACGTGGCTATCATGCACTGATCACGTGGCTGATCATGCACTGATCACGTAGCTATCATGCACTGATCACGTGACTGATCATGCACTGATCACGTGGCTGATCATGCACTGATCACGTGGCTATCATGCACTGATCACGTGGCTGATCATGCACTGATCACGTAGCTATCATGCACTGATCACGTGACTGATCATGCACTGATCACGTGACTGATCATGCACTGATCACGTGGCTGATCATGCACTGATCACGTGGCTATCATGCACTGATCACGTGGCTGATCATGCACTGATCACGTAGCTATCATGCACTGATCACGTGACTGATCATGCACTGATCACGTGGCTGATCATGCACTGATCACGTGACTGATCATGCACTGATCACGTGGCTATCATGCACTGATCACGTGGCTGATCATGCACTGATCACGTAGCTACCATGCACTGATCACGTGACTGATCATGCACTGATCACGTAATTGATCATGCACTGATCACGTGGCTGATCATGCACTGATCACGTGACTGATCATGCACTGATCATGTTTGGTGTCATACACTGATCATGTGCATCTGGAGGCAATGAACAAAGAGCTGAGTAGGCAGGAATCAGTCAGCAGGCTATAATCATGGAACTCAGCTCTGAGAAATCATGCTGCTCAGCTGGCAATGATCAAGATGATCAGGCAGGAATCATGCAGCACACGTGGCAATGTCAAGCAGATGACAGTCAGGAATCGTACAGCTCAGCTGGCAATTGTCAAGCAGATGAGCAGACAGTGATCACGCAGCTCATCATGCACTGATCACGTGACTGATCATGCACTGATCACGTGGCTGATCATGCACTATCACGTGACTGATCATGCACTGATCACGTGACTGATCATGCACTGATCACGTGGCTGATCATGCACTGATCACGTGACTGATCATGCACTGATCACGTCTGATCATGCACTGATCACATGACTGCCCATGCACTGATCACGTGGATGATCATACACTAATCATGTGACAGATCATGCACTGATCACGTGGCTGATCATGCACTGATACCGTGACTGAGCATGGACTGATCACATGACTATCATGTAGTGATCACGTGACTTAATGGCGCTGATCATGTGACTGATCATGCGCTGATCATGTTTGCTATCATACACTGATCATGTGCCTCTGGAGGCAATAAACAAAGAGCTGAGTAGGCACGAATCAAACAGTCAGCAGGCAATAATCATGGAACTCAGCTGTGAGGAATCATGCTGCTCAGCTGGCAATAATCAAGCAGCTGAGCAGGCAGGAATTACGCAGCACAGCTGGCAATTGTCAAGCAGATGACAGGCAGGAATCGTGCAGCTCAGCTGGCAATTGTCAAGCAGATGAGCAGACAGTAATCACGCAGCTCAGCAGGCCCTGATCACGTGACTGAGCATGCACTGTTCACGTGGCTGATCATACACTGATCACGTGATTGATCATGCACTGATCACTTGGATATCATGCACTGATCACGTGGCTGATCATACACTGTTCACGTGTCTGACCATGCACTGATCACGTGGCTGATCATACACTGCTCACGTAACTGATCATGCACTGATCACGTGGCTATCATGCACTGATCACGTGGCTGATCATGCACTGATCACGTGACTGATCATGCACTGATCACGTGGCTGATCATGCACTGATCACGTGACTGATCATGCACTGATCACGTGGCTATCATGCACTGATCACGTGGCTGATCATGCACTGATCACGTGACTGATCATGCACTGATCACGTGGCTGATCATGCACTGATCACGTGACTGATCATGCACTGATCACGTGGCTATCATGCACTGATCACGTGGCTGATCATGCACTGATCACGTGGCTGATCACACACTGATCACGTGACTGATCATGCACTGATCACGTGGCATCATGCACTGATCACGTGGCTGATCATGCACTGATCACGTGACTGATCATGCACTGATCACGTGGCTATCATGCACTGATCACGTGGCTGATCATGCACTGATCACGTGGCTATCATGCACTGATCACGTGACTGATCATGCACTGATCACGTGGCTGATCATGCACTGATCACATGACTGATCATGCACTGATCACGTGACTGATCATGCACTGATCACGTGGCTATCATGCACTGCTCACGTGGCTGATCATGCAATGATCACGTAGCTACCATGTACTGGTCACGTGACTGATCATGCACTGATCACGTGACTGATCATGCACTGATCACGTGGCTGATCATGCACTGATCACGAGACTGATCATGCACTGATCACGTCTAATCATGCACTGATCACATGACTGCCCATGCACTGATCACGTGGATGATCATACACTAATCATGTGACAGATCATGCACTGATCACGTGGCTGATCATGCACTGATACCGTGACTGAGCATGGACTGATCACATGACTATCATGTAGTGATCACGTGACTTAATGGCGCTGATCATGTGACTGATCATGCGCTGATCATGTTTGCTATCATACACTGATCATGTGCCTCTGGAGGCAATAAACAAAGAGCTGAGTAGGCACGAATCAAACAGTCAGCAGGCAATAATCATGGAACTCAGCTGTGAGGAATCATGCTGCTCAGCTGGCAATAATCAAGCAGCTGAGCAGGCAGGAATTACGCAGCACAGCTGGCAATTGTCAAGCAGATGACAGGCAGGAATCGTGCAGCTCAGCTGGCAATTGTCAAGCAGATGAGCAGACAGTAATCACGCAGCTCAGCAGGCCCTGATCACGTGACTGAGCATGCACTGTTCACGTGGCTGATCATACACTGATCACGTGATTGATCATGCACTGATCACTTGGATATCATGCACTGATCACGTGGCTGATCATACACTGTTCACGTGTCTGACCATGCACTGATCACGTGGCTGATCATACACTGCTCACGTAACTGATCATGCACTGATCACGTGGCTATCATGCACTGATCACGTGGCTGATCATGCACTGATCACGTGGCTGATCATGCACTGATCACGTGACTGATCATGCACTGATCACGTGGCAATCATGCACTGATCACGTGGCTGATCATACACTGATCACGTGACTGATCATGCACTGATCACGTGGCTATCATGCACTGATCACGTGGCTATCATGCACTGATCACGTGGCTGATCATGCACTGATCACGTGACTGATCATGCACTGATCACGTCTGATCATGCACTGATCACGTGACTGATCATGCACTGATCACGTGGATGATCATGCACTGATCACGTGACTGATCATGCACTGATCACGTGGCTATCATGCACTGATCACGTGGCTGATCATGCAATGATCACGTAGCTACCATGTACTGGTCACGTGACTGATCATGCACTGATCACGTAATTGATCATGCACTGATCACGTGACTGATCATGCACTGATCACGTGACTGATCATGCACTGATCACGTGGCTGATCATGCACTGATCACGTGACTGATCATGCACTGATCACGTGGCTGATCATGCACTGATCACGTGACTGATCATGCACTGATCACGTGCTATCATGCACTGATCACGTGGCTGATCATGCACTGATCACGTGGCTGATCACACACTGTCACGTGACTGATCATGCACTGATCACGTGGCATCATGCACTGATCACGTGGCTGATCATGCACTGATCACGTGACTGATCATGCACTGATCACGTGGCTATCATGCACTGATCACGTGGCTGATCATGCACTGATCACGTAGCTACCATGCACTGGTCACGTGACTGATCATGCACTGATCACGTGCTGATCATGCACTGATCACGTGACTGATCATGCACTGATCACGTGACTGATCATGCACTGATCACGTGGCTATCATGCACTGCTCACGTGGCTGATCATGCAATGATCACGTAGCTACCATGTACTGGTCACGTGACTGATCATGCACTGATCACGTGACTGATCATGCACTGATCACGTGGCTGATCATGCACTGATCACGAGACTGATCATGCACTGATCACGTCTAATCATGCACTGATCACATGACTGCCCATGCACTGATCACGTGGATGATCATACACTAATCATGTGACAGATCATGCACTGATCACGTGGCTGATCATGCACTGATACGTGACTGAGCATGGACTGATCACATGACTATCATGTAGTGATCACGTGACTTAATGGCGCTGATCATGTGACTGATCATGCGCTGATCATGTTTGCTATCATACACTGATCATGTGCCTCTGGAGGCAATAAACAAAGAGCTGAGTAGGCACGAATCAAACAGTCAGCAGGCAATAATCATGGAACTCAGCTGTGAGGAATCATGCTGCTCAGCTGGCAATAATCAAGCAGCTGAGCAGGCAGGAATTACGCAGCACAGCTGGCAATTGTCAAGCAGATGACAGGCAGGAATCGTGCAGCTCAGCTGGCAATTGTCAAGCAGATGAGCAGACAGTAATCACGCAGCTCAGCAGGCCCTGATCACGTGACTGAGCATGCACTGTTCACGTGGCTGATCATACACTGATCACGTGATTGATCATGCACTGATCACTTGGATATCATGCACTGATCACGTGGCTGATCATACACTGTTCACGTGTCTGACCATGCACTGATCACGTGGCTGATCATACACTGCTCACGTAACTGATCATGCACTGATCACGTGGCTGATCATGCACTGATCACGTGGCTGATCATGCACTGATCACGTGACTGATCATGCACTGATCACGTGACTGATCATGCACTGATCACGTGGCTATCATGCACTGATCACGTGGCTGATCATGCACTGATCACGCAGCTACCATGCACTGGTCACGTGACTGATCATGCACTGATCACGTAATTGATCATGCACTGATCACGTGGCTTATCATGCACTGATCATGTGACTGATCATGCACTGATCATGTTTGGTGTCACACACTGATCATGTGCATCTGGAGGCAATGAACAAAGAGCTGAGTAGGCAGGAATCAGTCAGCAGGCTATAATCATGGAACTCAGCTCTGAGAAATCATGCTGCTCAGCTGGCAATAATCAAGTAGATGAGCAGGCAGGAATTATGCAGCACACGTGGCAATTGTCAAGCAGATGACAGGCAGGAATCGTGCAGCTCAGCTGGCAATTGTCAAGCAGATGAGCAGACAGTAATCACGCAGCTCAGCAGGCCCTGATCACGTGACTGATCATGCACTGATCACGTGGCTGATCACACTGATCACGTGACTGATCATGCACTGATCACGTGGCTATCATGCACTGATCACGTGACTGATCATGCACTGATCACGTGACTGTCATGCACTGATCACGTGGCTATCATGCACTGATCACGTGACTGATCATGCACTGATCACGTGGCTATCATGCACTGATCACGTGGCTGATCATGCACTGATCACGGGACTGATCATGCACTGATCACGGGCTATCATGCACTGACACATGACTCTACATGCACTGATCACGTGGATGATCATGCACTGATCACGTGACTGATCATGCACTGATCACGTGGCTGATCATGCACTGATCACGTGGCTGATCATGCAATGATCACGTAGCTACCATGTACTGGTCACGTGACTGATCATGCACTGATCACGTGACTGATCATGCACTGATCACGTGGCTGATCATGCACTGATCACGAGACTGATCATGCACTGATCACGTCTAATCATGCACTGATCACATGACTGCCCATGCACTGATCACGTGGATGATCATACACTAATCATGTGACAGATCATGCACTGATCACGTGGCTGATCATGCACTGATACCGTGACTGAGCATGGACTGATCACATGACTATCATGTAGTGATCACGTGACTTAATGGCGCTGATCATGTGACTGATCATGCGCTGATCATGTTTGCTATCATACACTGATCATGTGCCTCTGGAGGCAATAAACAAAGAGCTGAGTAGGCACGAATCAAACAGTCAGCAGGCAATAATCATGGAACTCAGCTGTGAGGAATCATGCTGCTCAGCTGGCAATAATCAAGCAGCTGAGCAGGCAGGAATTACGCAGCACAGCTGGCAATTGTCAAGCAGATGACAGGCAGGAATCGTGCAGCTCAGCTGGCAATTGTCAAGCAGATGAGCAGACAGTAATCACGCAGCTCAGCAGGCCCAGATCACGTGACTGAGCATGCACTGTTCACGTGGCTGATCATACACTGATCACGTGATTGATCATGCACTGATCACTTGGATATCATGCACTGATCACGTGGCTGATCATACACTGTTCACGTGTCTGACCATGCACTGATCACGTGGCTGATCATACACTGCTCACGTAACTGATCATGCACTGATCACGTGGCTATCATGCACTGATCACGTGGCTGACATGCACTGTTCACGTGGCTGATCACACACCTGTCACGTGACATATCATGCACTGATCACGTGGCACTCATGCACTGATCACGTGGCTGATCATACACTGATCACGTGACTGATCATGCACTGATCACGTGGCTGATCATGCACTGCTCACGTGACTGATCATGCACTGATCACGTGGCTATCATGCACTGATCACGTGACTGATCATGCACTGATCACGTGACTGATCATGCACTGATCACGTGACTGATCATGCACTGATCACGTGGCTATCATGCACTGATCACGTGGCTGATCATGCACTGATCACGTGACTGATCATGCACTGATCACTGGCTATCATGCACTGATCACGTGGCTATCATGCACTGATCACGTGGCTGATCATGCACTGATCACGTGACTGATCATGCACTGATCACGTCTGATCATGCACTGATCACGTGACTGATCATGCACTGATCACGTGGATGATCATGCACTGATCATGTGACTGATCATGCACTGATCACGTGGCTATCATGCACTGATCACGTGGCTGATCATGCACTGATCACGTAGCTATCATGCACTGATCACGTGACTGATCATGCACTGATCACGTGGCTGATCATGCACTGATCACGTGACTGATCATGCACTGATCACGTGACTGATCATGCACTGATCACGTGGCTGATCATGCACTGATCACGTGGCTGATCATGCACTGATCACGTGGCTGATCATGCACTGATCACGTGACTGATCATGCACTGATCACGTGGCTATCATGCACTGATCACGTGGCTGATCATGCACTGATCACGTGGCTGATCACACACTGTCACGTGACTGATCATGCACTGATCACGTGGCATCATGCACTGATCACGTGGCTGATCATGCACTGATCACGTGACTGATCATGCACTGATCACGTGGCTATCATGCACTGATCACGTGGCTGATCATGCAATGATCACGTAGCTACCATATACTGATCACGTGACTGATCATGCACTGATCACGTGGCTGATCATGCACTGATCACGTGACTGATCATGCACTGATCACGTGACTGATCATGCACTGATCACGTGGCTATCATGCACTGATCACGTGGCTGATCATGCAATGATCACGTAGCAACCATGTACTGGTCACGTGACTGATCATGCACTGATCACGTAATTGATCATGCACTGATCACGTGACTGATCATGCACTGATCACGTGGCTGATCATGCACTGATCACGTGGCTATCATGCACTGATCACGTGGCTGATCATGCACTGATCACGCAGCTATCATGCACTGATCACGTACTGATCATGCACTGATCACGTGGCTGATCATGCACTGATCACGTGACTGATCATGCACTGATCACGTGGCTATCATGCACTGATCACGTGGCTGATCATGCACTGATCACGCAGCTACCATGCACTGATCACGTGACTGATCATGCACTGATCACGTAACTGATCATGCACTGATCACGTGGCTGATCATGCACTGATCACGTGGCTGATCATGCACTGATCACGTGGCTATCATGCACTGATCACGTGGCTGATCATGCACTGATCACGTGGCTGATCATGCACTGATCACGTGACTGATCATGCACTGATCACGTAGCAATCATGCACTGATCACGTGGCTGATCATGCACTGATCACGTGGCTGATCATGCACTGATCACGTGGCTATCATGCACTGATCACGTGGCTGATCATGCACTGATACCGTGACTGAGCATGGACTGATCACATGACTATCATGTAGTGATCACGTGACTTAATGGCGCTGATCATGTGACTGATCATGCGCTGATCATGTTTGCTATCATACACTGATCATGTGCCTCTGGAGGCAATAAACAAAGAGCTGAGTAGGCATGAATCAAACAGTCAGCAGGCAATAATCATGGAACTCAGCTGTGAGGAATCATGCTGCTCAGCTGGCAATAATCAAGCAGCTGAGCAGGCAGGAATTACACAGCACAGCTGGCAATTGTCAAGCAGATGACAGGCAGGAATCATGCAGCTCAGCTGGCAATTGTCAAGCAGATGAGCAGACAGTAATCACGCAGCTCAGCAGGCCCTGATCACGTGACTGAGCATGCACTGTTCACGTGGCTGATCATACACTGATCACGTGATTGATCATGCACTGATCACTTGGATATCATGCACTGATCACGTGGCTGATCATACACTGTTCACGTGTCTGACCATGCACTGATCACGTGGCTGATCATACACTGCTCACGTAACTGATCATGCACTGATCACGTGGCTGATCATGCACTGATCACGTGGCTGATCATGCACTGATCACGTGACTGATCATGCACTGATCACGTGGCTATCATGCACTGATCACGTGGCTGATCATGCACTGATCACGTGGCTACCATGCACTGGTCACGTGACTGATCATGCACTGATCACGTAATTGATCATGCACTGATCACGTGGCTTATCATGCACTGATCATGTGACTGATCATGTGCTGATCATGTTTGGTGTCACACACTGATCATGTGCATCTGGAGGCAATGAACAAAGAGCTGAGTAGGCAGGAATCAGTCAGCAGGCTATAATCATGGAACTCAGCTCTGAGAAATCATGCTGCTCAGCTGGCAATAATCAAGTAGATGAGCAGGCAGGAATTATGCAGCACACGTGGCAATTGTCAAGCAGATGACAGTCAGGAATCGTGCAGCTCAGCTGGCAATTGTCAAGCAGATGAGCAGACAGTAATCACGCAGCTCAGCAGGCCCTGATCACGTGACTGAGCATGCACTGTTCACGTGGCTGATCACACACTGATCACGTGACTGATCATGCACTGATCACGTGGCTATCATGCACTGATCACGTGACTGATCATGCACTGATCACGTAATTGTCATGCACTGATCACGTGGCTATCATGCACTGATCACGTGACTGATCATGCACTGATCACGTGGCTATCATGCACTGATCACGTGGCTGATCATGCACTGATCACGGGACTGATCATGCACTGATCACGGGCTATCATGCACTGACACATGACTCATCATGCACTGATCACGTGGCTGATCATGCACTGATCACGTGACTGATCATGCACTGATCACGTGACTGATCATGCACTGATCACGTGACTGATCATGCACTGATCACGTGGCTATCATGCACTGCTCACGTGGCTGATCATGCAATGATCACGTAGCTACCATGTACTGGTCACGTGACTGATCATGCACTGATCACGTGACTGATCATGCACTGATCACGTGGCTGATCATGCACTGATCACGAGACTGATCATGCACTGATCACGTCTAATCATGCACTGATCACATGACTGCCCATGCACTGATCACGTGGATGATCATACACTAATCATGTGACAGATCATGCACTGATCACGTGGCTGATCATGCACTGATACCGTGACTGAGCATGGACTGATCACATGACTATCATGTAGTGATCACGTGACTTAATGGCGCTGATCATGTGACTGATCATGCGCTGATCATGTTTGCTATCATACACTGATCATGTGCCTCTGGAGGCAATAAACAAAGAGCTGAGTAGGCACGAATCAAACAGTCAGCAGGCAATAATCATGGAACTCAGCTGTGAGGAATCATGCTGCTCAGCTGGCAATAATCAAGCAGCTGAGCAGGCAGGAATTACGCAGCACAGCTGGCAATTGTCAAGCAGATGACAGGCAGGAATCGTGCAGCTCAGCTGGCAATTGTCAAGCAGATGAGCAGACAGTAATCACGCAGCTCAGCAGGCCCTGATCACGTGACTGAGCATGCACTGTTCACGTGGCTGATCATACACTGATCACGTGATTGATCATGCACTGATCACTTGGATATCATGCACTGATCACGTGGCTGATCATACACTGTTCACGTGTCTGACCATGCACTGATCACGTGGCTGATCATACACTGCTCACGTAACTGATCATGCACTGATCACGTGGCTATCATGCACTGATCACGTGACTGATCATGCACTGATCACTATCATGCACTGACATGGCTATCATGCACTGATCACGTGGCTGATCATGCACTGATCACGTGACTGATCATGCACTGATCACGTCTGATCATGCACTGATCACTGACTGATCATGCACTGATCACGTGGATGATCATACACTGATCATGTCACTGATCATGCACTGATCACGTGGCTATCATGCACTGCTCACGTGGCTGATCATGCAATGATCACGTAGCTACCATGTACTGGTCACGTGACTGATCATGCACTGATCACGTAATTGATCATGCACTGATCACGTGACTGATCATGCACTGATCACGTGACTGATCATGCACTGATCACGTGATATCATGCACTGATCACGTGGCTGATCATGCACTGATCACGTGGCTGATCATGCACTGATCACGTGGCTGATCATGCACTGATCACGTAACTGATCATGCACTGATCACGTGGCTATCATGCACTGATCACGTGGCTGATCATGCACTGATCACGTGGCTGATCACACACTGATCACGTGACTGATCATGCACTGATCACGTGGCTATCATGCACTGATCACGTGGCTGATCATGCACTGATCACGTGACTGATCATGCACTGATCACGTGGCTATCATGCACTGATCACGTGGCTGATCATGCACTGATCACGTGGCTATCATGCACTGATCACGTGACTGATCATGCACTGATCACGTAAATGATCACACACGTGACTGATCATGCACTGATCACGTGACTGATCATGCACTGATCACGTGGCTATCATGCACTGCTCACGTGGCTGATCATGCAATGATCACGTAGCTACCATGTACTGGTCACGTGACTGATCATGCACTGATCACGTGACTGATCATGCACTGATCACGTGGCTGATCATGCACTGATCACGAGACTGATCATGCACTGATCACGTCTAATCATGCACTGATCACATGACTGCCCATGCACTGATCACGTGGATGATCATACACTAATCATGTGACAGATCATGCACTGATCACGTGGCTGATCATGCACTGATACCGTGACTGAGCATGGACTGATCACATGACTATCATGTAGTGATCACGTGACTTAATGGCGCTGATCATGTGACTGATCATGCGCTGATCATGTTTGCTATCATACACTGATCATGTGCCTCTGGAGGCAATAAACAAAGAGCTGAGTAGGCACGAATCAAACAGTCAGCAGGCAATAATCATGGAACTCAGCTGTGAGGAATCATGCTGCTCAGCTGGCAATAATCAAGCAGCTGAGCAGGCAGGAATTACGCAGCACAGCTGGCAATTGTCAAGCAGATGACAGGCAGGAATCGTGCAGCTCAGCTGGCAATTGTCAAGCAGATGAGCAGACAGTAATCACGCAGCTCAGCAGGCCCTGATCACGTGACTGAGCATGCACTGTTCACGTGGCTGATCATACACTGATCACGTGATTGATCATGCACTGATCACTTGGATATCATGCACTGATCACGTGGCTGATCATACACTGTTCACGTGTCTGACCATGCACTGATCACGTGGCTGATCATACACTGCTCACGTAACTGATCATGCACTGATCACGTGGCTATCATGCACTGATCACGTGGCTGATCATGCACTGATCACGTGGCTGATCATGCACTGATCACGTGACTGATCATGCACTGATCACGTGGCAATCATGCACTGATCACGTGGCTGATCATACACTGATCACGTGACTGATCATGCACTGATCACTGGCTATCATGCACTGATCACGTGGCTATCATGCACTGATCACGTGGCTGATCATGCACTGATCACGTGACTGATCATGCACTGATCACGTCTGATCATGCACTGATCACGTGACTGATCATGCACTGATCACGTGGATGATCATGCACTGATCACGTGACTGATCATGCACTGATCACGTGGCTATCATGCACTGCTCACGTGGCTGATCATGCACTGATCACGTAGCTCTATGTACTGATCACGTGACTGATCATGCACTGATCACGTGGCTGATCATGCACTGATCACGTGACTGATCATGCACTGATCACGTGACTGATCATGCACTGATCACGTGGCTGATCATGCACTGATCACGTGTCTGATCATGCACTGATCACGTGGCTGATCATGCACTGATCACGTAACTGATCATGCACTGATCACGTGGCTATCATGCACTGATCACGTGGCTGATCATGCACTGATCACGTGGCTGATCATGCACTGATCACGTGACTGATCATGCACTGATCACGTGGCACTCATGCACTGATCACGTGGCTGATCATGCACTGATCACGTAACTGATCATGCACTGATCACGTGGCTATCATGCACTGATCACGTGGCTGATCATGCACTGATCACGTAGCTATATACTGATCACGTGACTGATCATGCATCATGACTGTGATGATCATGCACTGATCACATGACTGACTGCACTGATCACGTGACTGATCATGCACTGATCACGCTATCATGCACTGATCACGTGGCTGATCATGCACTGATCACGTGATCATGCACTGATCACGTGTATGCACTGATCACGTGACTGATCATGCACTCACCTGATCATGCACTGATGATCATGCACTGATCACGTGGCTGATCATGCACTGATCACTGATGATCACGTGACTGATCATGCACTGATCACGTGGCTGATCATGCACTGATCACGTGACGTGGCATCATGCACTGCTACGTGCACTGATCATGATCATGCACTGATCACGTGACTGATCATGCACTGATCACGTGGCTATCATGCACTGATCACGTGACTGATCATGCACTGATCACGTGACTGATCATGCACTGATCATGTGACTGATCATGCACTGATCACGTGGATGCACTCACGCTGATCATGCACTGATCACGTGGCTGATCATGCACTGATCACGTGACTGATCATGCACTGCACTCATCACTGATGTGACCATATCATCACTCATCATGCATGATGTGCACTGATCATGCACTGATCACGTGACTGATCATGCACTGATCTGATCATGCACTGATCACGTGCATTGACTGGACTGATCATGCACTGATCACGTGGATCATGCACTGATCACGTGGCTGATCATGCACTGATCACGTGGCTGATCATCACGTGACTGATCATGCACTGATCACGTGGATCATGCACTGATCACGTGGCTGATCATGCACTGATCACGTGACTGATCATGCACTGATCACGTGGCTATCATGCACTGATCACGTGGCTGATCATGCAATGATCACGTGGCTACCATATACTGGTCACGTGACTGATCATGCATGATCACGAATGATCATGCACTGATCACGTGACTGATCATGCACTGATCACGTGACTGATCATGCACTGATCACGTGGCTATCATGCACTGATCACGTGGCTGATCATGCACTGATCACGTAGCATGTACTGCACTGGCTGATGCACTGATCACGTGCACATGCACTGATCACGTGACTGATCATGCACTGATCACGTGGCTGATCATGCACTGATCACGTGGCTGATCATGCACTGATCACGTGCTATCATGCACTGATCACGCATGATCATGATGCATGATCATGGCTGATTGATCAGCTGGCACTGATCACGTGATCATGCACTGATCACGTGGCTGATCTGCACTGATCATGCACTGATCACGTGCTGATCATGCACTGATCACGTAACTGATCATGCACTGATCACGTGGCTGATCATGCACTGATCACGTGGATCATGCACTGATCACGTGGCTATCATGCACTGATCACGTGGCTGATCATGCACTGATCACGTGCTGATCATGCACTGATCATGCACTGATCACTGATCTGATCACGTGACTGATCATGCACTGATCACGTGGCTATCATGCACTGATCACGTGGCTGATCATGCACTGATCACGCAGCTACCATGCACTGGTCACGTGACTGATCATGCACTGATCACGTGACTGATCATGCACTGATCACGTGGCTGATCATGCACTGATCACGTGGCTGATCATGCACTGATCACGTGGCTATCATGCACTGATCACGTGGCTGATCATGCACTGATCACGTGACTGATCATGCACTGATCACGTGACTGATCATGCACTGATCACGTAGCAATCATGCACTGATCACGTGGCTGATCATGCACTGATCACGTGGCTGATCATGCACTGATCACGTGGCTATCATGCACTGATCACGTGGCTGATCATGCACTGATACCGTGACTGAGCATGGACTGATCACATGACTATCATGTAGTGATCACGTGACTTAATGGCGCTGATCATGTGACTGATCATGCGCTGATCATGTTTGCTATCATACACTGATCATGTGCCTCTGGAGGCAATAAACAAAGAGCTGAGTAGGCATGAATCAAACAGTCAGCAGGCAATAATCATGGAACTCAGCTGTGAGGAATCATGCTGCTCAGCTGGCAATAATCAAGCAGCTGAGCAGGCAGGAATTACACAGCACAGCTGGCAATTGTCAAGCAGATGAGCAGACAGTAATCACGCAGCTCAGCAGGCCCTGATCACGTGACTGAGCATGCACTGTTCACGTGGCTGATCATACACTGATCACGTGACTGATCATGCACTGATCACGTGGATATCATGCACTGATCACGTGGCTGATCATGCACTGATCACGTGTCTGATCATGCACTGATCACGTGGCTGATCACACTGCTCACGTAACTGATCATGCACTGATCACGTGGCTGATCATGCACTGATCACGTGGCTGATCATGCACTGATCACGTGACTGATCATGCACTGATCACGTGACTGATCATGCACTGATCACGTGGCTATCATGCACTGATCACGTGGCTGATCATGCACTGATCACGCAGCTACCATGCACTGATCACATGACTGATCATGCACTGATCACGTAATTGATCATGCACTGATCACGTGGCTTATCATGCACTGATCATGTGACTGATCATGTGCTGATCATGTTTGGTGTCACACACTGATCATGTGCATCTGGAGGCAATGAACAAAGAGCTGAGTAGGCAGGAATCAGTCAGCAGGCTATAATCATGGAACTCAGCTCTGAGAAATCATGCTGCTCAGCTGGCAATAATCAAGTAGATGAGCAGGCAGGAATTATGCAGCACACGTGGCAATTGTCAAGCAGATGACAGGCAGGAATCGTACAGCTCAGCTGGCAATTGTCAAGCAGATGAGCAGACAGTAATCACGCAGCTCAGCAGGCCCTGATCACGTGACTGAGCATGCACTGTTCACGTGGCTGATCACACACTGATCACGTGACTGATCATGCACTGATCACGTGGCTATCATGCACTGATCACGTGACTGATCATGCACTGATCACGTAATTGTCATGCACTGATCACGTGGCTATCATGCACTGATCACGTGACTGATCATGCACTGATCACGTGGCTATCATGCACTGATCACGTGGCTGATCATGCACTGATCACGTGACTGATCATGCACTGATCACGGGCTATCATGCACTGACTACGTGACTGATCATGCACTGATCACGTGGCTGATCATGCACTGATCACGTGACTGATCATGCACTGATCACGTGACTGATCATGCACTGATCACGTGGCTATCATGCACTGCTCACGTGGCTGATCATGCAATGATCACGTAGCTACCATGTACTGGTCACGTGACTGATCATGCACTGATCACGTGACTGATCATGCACTGATCACGTGGCTGATCATGCACTGATCACGAGACTGATCATGCACTGATCACGTCTAATCATGCACTGATCACATGACTGCCCATGCACTGATCACGTGGATGATCATACACTAATCATGTGACAGATCATGCACTGATCACGTGGCTGATCATGCACTGATACCGTGACTGAGCATGGACTGATCACATGACTATCATGTAGTGATCACGTGACTTAATGGCGCTGATCATGTGACTGATCATGCGCTGATCATGTTTGCTATCATACACTGATCATGTGCCTCTGGAGGCAATAAACAAAGAGCTGAGTAGGCACGAATCAAACAGTCAGCAGGCAATAATCATGGAACTCAGCTGTGAGGAATCATGCTGCTCAGCTGGCAATAATCAAGCAGCTGAGCAGGCAGGAATTACGCAGCACAGCTGGCAATTGTCAAGCAGATGACAGGCAGGAATCGTGCAGCTCAGCTGGCAATTGTCAAGCAGATGAGCAGACAGTAATCACGCAGCTCAGCAGGCCCTGATCACGTGACTGAGCATGCACTGTTCACGTGGCTGATCATACACTGATCACGTGATTGATCATGCACTGATCACTTGGATATCATGCACTGATCACGTGGCTGATCATACACTGTTCACGTGTCTGACCATGCACTGATCACGTGGCTGATCATACACTGCTCACGTAACTGATCATGCACTGATCACGTGGCTATCATGCACTGATCACGTGGCTGATCATGCACTGATCACGTGGCTGATCATGCACTGATCACGTGACTGATCATGCACTGATCAGTGGCAATCATGCACTGATCACGTGGCTGATCATACACTGATCACGTGACTGATCATGCACTGATCACTGGCTATCATGCACTCATCACGTGGCTATCATGCACTGATCACGTGGCTGATCATGCACTGATCACGTGACTGATCATGCACTGATCACGTCTGATCATGCACTGATCACGTGACTGATCATGCACTGATCACGTGGATGATCATGCACTGATCACGTGACTGATCATGCACTGATCACGTGGCTATCATGCACTGATCACGTGGCTGATCATGCAATGATCACGTAGCTACCATGCACTGATCACGTGACTGATCATGCACTGATCACGTAATTGATCATGCACTGATCACGTGACTGATCATGCACTGATCACGTGACTGATCATGCACTGATCACGTGGCTGATCATGCACTGATCACGTGACTGATCATGCACTGATCACGTGGCTGATCATGCACTGATCACGACTGATCATGCACTGATCACGTGCTATCATGCACTGATCACGTGGCTGATCATGCACTGATCACGTGGCTGATCACACTGTCACGTGACTGATCATGCACTGATCACGTGGCATCATGCACTGATCACGTGGCTGATCATGCACTGATCACGTAACTGATCATGCACTGATCACGTGGCTATCATGCACTGATCACGTGGCTGATCATGCACTGATCACGTAGCTACCATGCACTGGTCACGTGACTGATCATGCACTGATCACGTAAATGATCATGCACTGATCACGTGACTGATCATGCACTGATCACGTGACTGATCATGCACTGATCACGTGGCTATCATGCACTGCTCACGTGGCTGATCATGCAATGATCACGTAGCTACCATGTACTGGTCACGTGACTGATCATGCACTGATCAGGTGACTGATCATGCACTGATCACGTGGCTGATCATGCACTGATCACGAGACTGATCATGCACTGATCACGTCTAATCATGCACTGATCACATGACTGCCCATGCACTGATCACGTGGATGATCATACACTAATCATGTGACAGATCATGCACTGATCACGTGGCTGATCATGCACTGATACGTGACTGAGCATGGACTGATCACATGACTATCATGTAGTGATCACGTGACTTAATGGCGCTGATCATGTGACTGATCATGCGCTGATCATGTTTGCTATCATACACTGATCATGTGCCTCTGGAGGCAATAAACAAAGAGCTGAGTAGGCACGAATCAAACAGTCAGCAGGCAATAATCATGGAACTCAGCTGTGAGGAATCATGCTGCTCAGCTGGCAATAATCAAGCAGCTGAGCAGGCAGGAATTACGCAGCACAGCTGGCAATTGTCAAGCAGATGACAGGCAGGAATCGTGCAGCTCAGCTGGCAATTGTCAAGCAGATGAGCAGACAGTAATCACGCAGCTCAGCAGGCCCTGATCACGTGACTGAGCATGCACTGTTCACGTGGCTGATCATACACTGATCACGTGATTGATCATGCACTGATCACTTGGATATCATGCACTGATCACGTGGCTGATCATACACTGTTCACGTGTCTGACCATGCACTGATCACGTGGCTGATCATACACTGCTCACGTAACTGATCATGCACTGATCACGTGGCTGATCATGCACTGATCACGTGGCTGATCATGCACTGATCACGTGACTGATCATGCACTGATCACGTGACTGATCATGCACTGATCACGTGGCTATCATGCACTGATCACGTGGCTGATCATGCACTGATCACGCAGCTACCATGTACTGGTCACGTGACTGATCATGCACTGATCACGTAATTGATCATGCACTGATCACGTGGCTTATCATGCACTGATCATGTGACTGATCATGCACTGATCATGTTTGGTGTCACACACTGATCATGTGCATCTGGAGGCAATGAACAAAGAGCTGAGTAGGCAGGAATCAGTCAGCAGGCTATAATCATGGAACTCAGCTCTGAGAAATCATGCTGCTCAGCTGGCAATAATCAAGTAGATGAGCAGGCAGGAATTATGCAGCACACGTGGCAATTGTCAAGAGATGACAGTCAGGAATCGTACAGCTCAGCTGGCAATTGTCAAGCAGATGAGCAGACAGTAATCACGCAGCTCAGCAGGCCCTGATCACGTGACTGATCATGCACTGTTCACGTGGCTGATCACACACTGATCACGTGACTGATCATGCACTGATCACGTGGCTATCATGCACTGATCACGTGACTGATCATGCACTGATCACGTAACTGTCATGCACTGATCACGTGGCTATCATGCACTGATCACGTGACTGATCATGCACTGATCACGTGGCTATCATGCACTGATCACGTGGCTGATCATGCACTGATCACGGGACTGATCATGCACTGATCACGGGCTATCATGCATTGACTACATGACTCTCATGCACTGATCACGTGGATGATCATGCACTGATCACGTGACTGATCATGCACTGATCACGTGGCTGATCATGCACTGATCACGTGGCTGATCATGCAATGATCACGTAGCTACCATGTACTGGTCACGTGACTGATCATGCACTGATCACGTGACTGATCATGCACTGATCACGTGGCTGATCATGCACTGATCACGAGACTGATCATGCACTGATCACGTCTAATCATGCACTGATCACATGACTGACCATGCACTGATCACGTGGATGATCATACACTAATCATGTGACAGATCATGCACTGATCACGTGGCTGATCATGCACTGATACCGTGACTGAGCATGGACTGATCACATGACTATCATGTAGTGATCACGTGACTTAATGGCGCTGATCATGTGACTGATCATGCGCTGATCATGTTTGCTATCATACACTGATCATGTGCCTCTGGAGGCAATAAACAAAGAGCTGAGTAGGCACGAATCAAACAGTCAGCAGGCAATAATCATGGAACTCAGCTGTGAGGAATCATGCTGCTCAGCTGGCAATAATCAAGCAGCTGAGCAGGCAGGAATTACGCAGCACAGCTGGCAATTGTCAAGCAGATGACAGGCAGGAATCGTGCAGCTCAGCTGGCAATTGTCAAGCAGATGAGCAGACAGTAATCACGCAGCTCAGCAGGCCCTGATCACGTGACTGAGCATGCACTGTTCACGTGGCTGATCATACACTGATCACGTGATTGATCATGCACTGATCACTTGGATATCATGCACTGATCACGTGGCTGATCATACACTGTTCACGTGTCTGACCATGCACTGATCACGTGGCTGATCATACACTGCTCACGTAACTGATCATGCACTGATCACGTGGCTATCATGCACTGATCACGTGGCTGACATGCACTGATCACGTGGCTGATCACACACCTGTCACGTGACATATCATGCACTGATCACGTGGCACTCATGCACTGATCACGTGGCTGATCATACACTGATCACGTGACTGATCATGCACTGATCACGTGGCTGATCATGCACTGCTCACGTGACTGATCATGCACTGATCACGTGGCTATCATGCACTGATCACGTGACTGATCATGCACTGATCACGTGACTGATCATGCACTGATCACGTGACTGATCATGCACTGATCACGTGGCTATCATGCACTGATCACGTGGCTGATCATGCACTGATCACGTGACTGATCATGCACTGATCACTGGCTGATCATGCACTGATCACGTGGCTATCATGCACTGATCACGTGGCTGATCATGCACTGATCACGTGACTGATCATGCACTGATCACGTCTGATCATGCACTGATCACGTGACTGATCATGCACTGATCACGTGGATGATCATACACTGATCATGTGACTGATCATGCACTGATCACGTGGCTATCATGCACTGATCACGTGGCTGATCATGCAATGATCACGTAGCTACCATGCACTGATCACGTGACTGATCATGCACTGATCACGTGACTGATCATGCACTGATCACGTGACTGATCATGCACTGATCACGTGACTGATCATGCACTGATCACGTGGCTGATCATGCACTGATCACGTGCTGATCATGCACTGATCACGTGGCTGATCATGCACTGATCACGTAACTGATCATGCACTGATCACGTGGCTATCATGCACTGATCACGTGGCTGATCATGCACTGATCACGTGGCTGATCACACACTGTCACGTGACTGATCATGCACTGATCACGTGGCACTCATGCACTGATCACGTGGCTGATCATACACTGATCACGTAACTGATCATGCACTGATCACGTGGCTATCATGCACTGATCACGTGGCTGATCATGCAATGATCACGTAGCTACCATATACTGGTCACGTGACTGATCATGCACTGATCACGTAAATGATCATGCACTGATCACGTGACTGATCATGCACTGATCACGTGACTGATCATGCACTGATCACGTGGCTATCATGCACTGCTCACGTGGCTGATCATGCAATGATCACGTAGCAACCATGTACTGGTCACGTGACTGATCATGCACTGATCACGTAATTGATCATGCACTGATCACGTGACTGATCATGCACTGATCACGTGGCTGATCATGCACTGATCACGTGGCTATCATGCACTGATCACGTGGCTGATCATGCACTGATCACGCAGCTATCATGCACTGATCACGTGGCTGATCATGCACTGATCACGTGGCTGATCATGCACTGATCACGTGACTGATCATGCACTGATCACGTGGCTATCATGCACTGATCACGTGGCTGATCATGCACTGATCACGCAGCTACCATGTACTGGTCACGTGACTGATCATGCACTGATCACGTGACTGATCATGCACTGATCACGTGGCTGATCATGCACTGATCACGTGGCTGATCATGCACTGATCACGTGGCTATCATGCACTGATCACGTGGCTGATCATGCACTGATCACGTGACTGATCATGCACTGATCACGTGACTGATCATGCACTGATCACGTAGCAATCATGCACTGATCACGTGGCTGATCATGCACTGATCACGTGGCTGATCATGCACTGATCACGTGGCTATCATGCACTGATCACGTGGCTGATCATGCACTGATACCGTGACTGAGCATGGACTGATCACATGACTATCATGTAGTGATCACGTGACTTAATGGCGCTGATCATGTGACTGATCATGCGCTGATCATGTTTGCTATCATACACTGATCATGTGCCTCTGGAGGCAATAAACAAAGAGCTGAGTAGGCATGAATCAAACAGTCAGCAGGCAATAATCATGGAACTCAGCTGTGAGGAATCATGCTGCTCAGCTGGCAATAATCAAGCAGCTGAGCAGGCAGGAATTACACAGCACAGCTGGCAATTGTCAAGCAGATGACAGGCAGGAATCGTGCAGCTCAGCTGGCAATTGTCAAGCAGATGAGCAGACAGTAATCACGCAGCTCAGCAGGCCCTGATCACGTGACTGAGCATGCACTGTTCATGTGGCTGATCATACACTGATCACGTGATTGATAATGCACTGATCACTTGGATATCATGCACTGATCACGTGGCTGATCATACACTGTTCACGTGTCTGACCATGCACTGATCACGTGGCTGATCATACACTGCTCACGTAACTGATCATGCACTGATCACGTGGCTGATCATGCACTGATCACGTGGCTGATCATGCACTGATCACGTGACTGATCATGCACTGATCACGTGGCTATCATGCACTGATCACGTGGCTGATCATGCACTGATCACGTGGCTACCATGCACTGATCACGTGACTGATCATGCACTGATCACGTAACTGATCATGCACTGATCACGTGGCTTATCATGCACTGATCATGTGACTGATCATGTGCTGATCATGTTTGGTGTCACACACTGATCATGTGCATCTGGAGGCAATGAACAAAGAGCTGAGTAGGCAGGAATCAGTCAGCAGGCTATAATCATGGAACTCAGCTCTGAGAAATCATGCTGCTCAGCTGGCAATAATCAAGTAGATGAGCAGGCAGGAATTATGCAGCACACGTGGCAATTGTCAAGCAGATGACAGTCAGGAATCGTACAGCTCAGCTGGCAATTGTCAAGCAGATGAGCAGACAGTAATCACGCAGCTCAGCAGGCCCTGATCACGTGACTGAGCATGCACTGTTCACGTGGCTGATCATACACTGATCACGTGACTGATCATGCACTGATCACGTGGCTATCATGCACTGATCACGTGACTGATCATGCACTGATCACGTAATTGTCATGCACTGATCACGTGGCTATCATGCACTGATCACGTGACTGATCATGCACTGATCACGTGGCTATCATGCACTGATCACGTGGCTGATCATGCACTGATCACGGGACTGATCATGCACTGATCACGGGCTATCATGCACTGACACATGACTGATCATGCACTGATCACGTGGCTGATCATGCACTGATCACGTGACTGATCATGCACTGATCACGTGACTGATCATGCACTGATCACGTGGCTGATCATGCACTGATCACGTGGCTATCATGCACTGCTCACGTGGCTGATCATGCAATGATCACGTAGCTACCATGTACTGGTCACGTGACTGATCATGCACTGATCACGTGACTGATCATGCACTGATCACGTGGCTGATCATGCACTGATCACGAGACTGATCATGCACTGATCACGTCTAATCATGCACTGATCACATGACTGCCCATGCACTGATCACGTGGATGATCATACACTAATCATGTGACAGATCATGCACTGATCACGTGGCTGATCATGCACTGATACCGTGACTGAGCATGGACTGATCACATGACTATCATGTAGTGATCACGTGACTTAATGGCGCTGATCATGTGACTGATCATGCGCTGATCATGTTTGCTATCATACACTGATCATGTGCCTCTGGAGGCAATAAACAAAGAGCTGAGTAGGCACGAATCAAACAGTCAGCAGGCAATAATCATGGAACTCAGCTGTGAGGAATCATGCTGCTCAGCTGGCAATAATCAAGCAGCTGAGCAGGCAGGAATTACGCAGCACAGCTGGCAATTGTCAAGCAGATGACAGGCAGGAATCGTGCAGCTCAGCTGGCAATTGTCAAGCAGATGAGCAGACAGTAATCACGCAGCTCAGCAGGCCCTGATCACGTGACTGAGCATGCACTGTTCACGTGGCTGATCATACACTGATCACGTGATTGATCATGCACTGATCACTTGGATATCATGCACTGATCACGTGGCTGATCATACACTGTTCACGTGTCTGACCATGCACTGATCACGTGGCTGATCATACACTGCTCACGTAACTGATCATGCACTGATCACGTGGCTATCATGCACTGATCACGTGACTGATCATGCACTGATCACTGGCTATCATGCACTCATCACGTGGCTATCATGCACTGATCACGTGGCTGATCATACACTGATCACGTGACTGATCATGCACTGATCACGTCTGTATCATGCACTGATCACGTGACTGATCATGCACTGATCACGTGGATAATCATACACTGATCATGTCACTGATCATGCACTGATCACGTGGCTATCATGCACTGCTCACGTGGCTGATCATGCAATGATCACGTAGCTACCATGTACTGGTCACGTGACTGATCATGCACTGATCACGTAATTGATCATGCACTGATCACGTGACTGATCATGCACTGATCACGTGACTGATCATGCACTGATCACGTGGCTATCATGCACTGATCACGTGGCTGATCATGCACTGATCACGTGTCTGATCATGCACTGATCACGTGGCTGATCATGCACTGATCACGTAACTGATCATGCACTGATCACGTGGCTATCATGCACTGATCACGTGGCTGATCATGCACTGATCACGTGGCTGATCACACACTGTCACGTGACTGATCATGCACTGATCACGTGGCTATCATGCACTGATCACGTGGCTGATCATGCACTGATCACGTAACTGATCATGCACTGATCACGTGGCTATCATGCACTGATCACGTGGCTGATCATGCACTGATCACGTAGCTATCATATACTGGTCACGTGACTGATCATGCACTGATCACGTAAATGATCATGCACTGATCACGTGACTGATCATGCACTGATCACGTGACTGATCATGCACTGATCACGTGGCTATCATGCACTGCTCACGTGGCTGATCATGCAATGATCACGTAGCTACCATGTACTGGTCACGTGACTGATCATGCACTGATCACGTGACTGATCATGCACTGATCACGTGGCTGATCATGCACTGATCACGAGACTGATCATGCACTGATCACGTCTAATCATGCACTGATCACATGACTGCCCATGCACTGATCACGTGGATGATCATACACTAATCATGTGACAGATCATGCACTGATCACGTGGCTGATCATGCACTGATACCGTGACTGAGCATGGACTGATCACATGACTATCATGTAGTGATCACGTGACTTAATGGCGCTGATCATGTGACTGATCATGCGCTGATCATGTTTGCTATCATACACTGATCATGTGCCTCTGGAGGCAATAAACAAAGAGCTGAGTAGGCACGAATCAAACAGTCAGCAGGCAATAATCATGGAACTCAGCTGTGAGGAATCATGCTGCTCAGCTGGCAATAATCAAGCAGCTGAGCAGGCAGGAATTACGCAGCACAGCTGGCAATTGTCAAGCAGATGACAGGCAGGAATCGTGCAGCTCAGCTGGCAATTGTCAAGCAGATGAGCAGACAGTAATCACGCAGCTCAGCAGGCCCTGATCACGTGACTGAGCATGCACTGTTCACGTGGCTGATCATACACTGATCACGTGATTGATCATGCACTGATCACTTGGATATCATGCACTGATCACGTGGCTGATCATACACTGTTCACGTGTCTGACCATGCACTGATCACGTGGCTGATCATACACTGCTCACGTAACTGATCATGCACTGATCACGTGGCTATCATGCACTGATCACGTGACTGATCATGCACTGATCACGTGACTGATCATGCACTGATCACGTGACTGATCATGCACTGATCACGTGGCAATCATGCACTGATCACGTGGCTGATCATACACTGATCACGTGACTGATCATGCACTGATCATCTGGCTATCATGCACTCATCACGTGGCTATCATGCACTGATCACGTGGTTGATCATGCACTGATCACGTGACTGATCATGCACTGATCACGTCTGATCATGCACTGATCACGTGACTGATCATGCACTGATCACGTGGATGATCATGCACTGATCATGTGACTGATCATGCACTGATCACGTGGCTATCATGCACTGCTCACGTGGCTGATCATGCACTGATCACGTAGCTACCATGTACTGGTCACGTGACTGATCATGCACTGATCACGTAATTGATCATGCACTGATCACGTGACTGATCATGCACTGATCACGTGACTGATCATGCACTGATCACGTGGCTGATCATGCACTGATCACGTGTCTGATCATGCACTGATCACGTGGCTGATCATACACTGATCACGTAACTGATCATGCACTGATCACGTGGCTATCATGCACTGATCACGTGGCTGATCATGCACTGATCACGTGGCTGATCACACACTGTCACGTGACTGATCATGCACTGATCACGTGGCACTCATGCACTGATCACGTGGCTGATCATACACTGATCACGTAACTGATCATGCACTGATCACGTGGCTATCATGCACTGATCACGTGGCTGATCATGCAATGATCACGTAGCTACCATATACTGGTCACGTGACTGATCATGCACTGATCACGTAAATGATCATGCACTGATCACGTGACTGATCATGCACTGATCACGTGACTGATCATGCACTGATCACGTGGCTATCATGCACTGCTCACGTGGCTGATCATGCAATGATCACGTAGCAACCATGTACTGGTCACGTGACTGATCATGCACTGATCACGTAATTGATCATGCACTGATCACGTGGCTGATCATGCACTGATCACGTGACTGATCATGCACTGATCACGTCTGATCATGCACTGATCACGTGACTGATCATGCACTGATCACGTGGCTGATCATGCACTGATCACGTGACTGATCATGCACTGATCACGTGGCTATCATGCACTGATCACGTGACTGATCATGCACTGATCACGTGACTGATCATGCACTGATCACGTGACTGATCATGCACTGATCAGTGGCAATCATGCACTGATCACGTGGCTGATCATGCACTGATCACGTGACTGATCATGCACTGATCACTGGCTATCATGCACTGATCACGTGGCTATCATGCACTGATCACGTGGCTGATCATGCACTGATCACGTGACTGATCATGCACTGATCACGTCTGTATCATGCACTGATCACGTGACTGATCATGCACTGATCACGTGGATGATCATACACTGATCATGTCACTGATCATGCACTGATCACGTGGCTATCATGCACTGCTCACGTGGCTGATCATGCAATGATCACGTAGCTACCATGTACTGATCACGTGACTGATCATGCACTGATCACGTAATTGATCATGCACTGATCACGTGACTGATCATGCACTGATCACGTGACTGATCATGCACTGATCACGTGGCTGATCATACACTGATCACGTGTCTGATCATGCACTGATCACGTGGCTGATCATACACTGATCACGTAACTGATCATGCACTGATCACGTGGCTATCATGCACTGATCACGTGGCTGATCATGCACTGATCACGTGGCTGATCACACACTGTCACGTGACTGATCATGCACTGATCACGTGGCACTCATGCACTGATCACGTGGCTGATCATGCACTGATCACGTAACTGATCATGCACACATCACGTGGCTATCATGCACTGATCACGTGGCTGATCATGCAATGATCACGTAGCTACCATATACTGGTCACGTGACTGATCATGCACTGATCACGTAAATGATCATGCACTGATCACGTGACTGATCATGCACTGATCACGTGACTGATCATGCACTGATCACGTGGCTATCATGCACTGCTCACGTGGCTGATCATGCACTGATCACGTAGCAACCATGTACTGGTCACGTGACTGATCATGCACTGATCACGTGGCTGATCATGCACTGATCACGTGACTGATCATGCACTGATCACGTGGCTATCATGCACTGATCACGTGGCTGATCATGCACTGATCACGCAGCTACCATGCACTGATCACGTGACTGATCATGCACTGATCACGTGATTGATCATGCACTGATCACGTGGCTGATCATGCACTGATCACGTGACTGATCATGCACTGATCACGTGGCTATCATGCACTGATCACGTGGCTATCATGCACTGATCACGTGGCTGATCATGCACTGATCACGTAGCTATCATGCACTGATCACGTGACTGATCATGCACTGATCACGTAATTGATCATGCACTGATCACGTGGCTGATCATGCACTGATCACGTGGCTATCATGCACTGATCACGTGGCTGATCATGCACTGATCACGCAGCTATCATGCACTGATCACGTATCTGATCATGCACTGATCACGTGGCTGATCATGCACTGATCACGTGACTGATCATGCACTGATCACGTGGCTATCATGCACTGATCACGTGGCTGATCATGCACTGATCACGCAGCTACCATGTACTGGTCACGTGACTGATCATGCACTGATCACGTGACTGATCATGCACTGATCACGTGGCTGATCATGCACTGATCACGTGGCTGATCATGCACTGATCACGTGGCTATCATGCACTGATCACGTGGCTGATCATGCACTGATCACGTGACTGATCATGCACTGATCACGTGACTGATCATGCACTGATCACGTAGCAATCATGCACTGATCACGTGGCTGATCATGCACTGATCACGTGGCTGATCATGCACTGATCACGTGGCTATCATGCACTGATCACGTGGCTGATCATGCACTGATACCGTGACTGAGCATGGACTGATCACATGACTATCATGTAGTGATCACGTGACTTAATGGCGCTGATCATGTGACTGATCATGCGCTGATCATGTTTGCTATCATACACTGATCATGTGCCTCTGGAGGCAATAAACAAAGAGCTGAGTAGGCATGAATCAAACAGTCAGCAGGCAATAATCATGGAACTCAGCTGTGAGGAATCATGCTGCTCAGCTGGCAATAATCAAGCAGCTGAGCAGGCAGGAATTACACAGCACAGCTGGCAATTGTCAAGCAGATGAGCAGACAGTAATCACGCAGCTCAGCAGGCCCTGATCACGTGACTGAGCATGCACTGTTCACGTGGCTGATCATACACTGATCACGTGACTGATCATGCACTGATCACGTGGATATCATGCACTGATCACGTGGCTGATCATACACTGATCACGTGTCTGACCATGCACTGATCACGTGGCTGATCATACACTGCTCACGTAACTGATCATGCACTGATCACGTGGCTGATCATGCACTGATCACGTGGCTGATCATGCACTGATCACGTGACTGATCATGCACTGATCACGTGACTGATCATGCACTGATCACGTGGCTATCATGCACTGATCACGTGGCTGATCATGCACTGATCACGCAGCTACCATGCACTGATCACGTGACTGATCATGCACTGATCACGTAATTGATCATGCACTGATCACGTGGCTTATCATGCACTGATCATGTGACTGATCATGTGCTGATCATGTTTGGTGTCATACACTGATCATGTGCATCTGGAGGCAATGAACAAAGAGCTGAGTAGGCAGGAATCAGTCAGCAGGCTATAATCATGGAACTCAGCTCTGAGAAATCATGCTGCTCAGCTGGCAATAATCAAGTAGATGAGCAGGCAGGAATTATGCAGCACACGTGGCAATTGTCAAGGAGATGACAGTCAGGAATCGTACAGCTCAGCTGGCAATTGTCAAGCAGATGAGCAGACAGTAATCACGCAGCTCAGCAGGCCCTGATCACGTGACTGAGCATGCACTGTTCACGTGGCTGATCACACACTGATCACGTGACTGATCATGCACTGATCACGTGGCTATCATGCACTGATCACGTGATTGATCATGCACTGATCACGTAACTGTCATGCACTGATCACGTGGCTATCATGCACTGATCACGTGACTGATCATGCACTGATCACGTGGCTATCATGCACTGATCACGTGGCTGATCATGCACTGATCACGGGACTGATCATGCACTGATCACGGGCTATCATGCACTGACTACATGACTGATCATGCACTGATCACGTGGCTGATCATGCACTGATCACGTGACTGATCATGCACTGATCACGTGACTGATCATGCACTGATCACGTGGCTATCATGCACTGCTCACGTGGCTGATCATGCAATGATCACGTAGCTACCATGTACTGGTCACGTGACTGATCATGCACTGATCACGTGACTGATCATGCACTGATCACGTGGCTGATCATGCACTGATCACGAGACTGATCATGCACTGATCACGTCTAATCATGCACTGATCACATGACTGCCCATGCACTGATCACGTGGATGATCATACACTAATCATGTGACAGATCATGCACTGATCACGTGGCTGATCATGCACTGATACCGTGACTGAGCATGGACTGATCACATGACTATCATGTAGTGATCACGTGACTTAATGGCGCTGATCATGTGACTGATCATGCGCTGATCATGTTTGCTATCATACACTGATCATGTGCCTCTGGAGGCAATAAACAAAGAGCTGAGTAGGCACGAATCAAACAGTCAGCAGGCAATAATCATGGAACTCAGCTGTGAGGAATCATGCTGCTCAGCTGGCAATAATCAAGCAGCTGAGCAGGCAGGAATTACGCAGCACAGCTGGCAATTGTCAAGCAGATGACAGGCAGGAATCGTGCAGCTCAGCTGGCAATTGTCAAGCAGATGAGCAGACAGTAATCACGCAGCTCAGCAGGCCCTGATCACGTGACTGAGCATGCACTGTTCACGTGGCTGATCATACACTGATCACGTGATTGATCATGCACTGATCACTTGGATATCATGCACTGATCACGTGGCTGATCATACACTGTTCACGTGTCTGACCATGCACTGATCACGTGGCTGATCATACACTGCTCACGTAACTGATCATGCACTGATCACGTGGCTATCATGCACTGATCACGTGGCTGATCATGCACTGATCACGTGACTGATCATGCACTGATCACGTGACTGATCATGCACTGATCAGTGGCAATCATGCACTGATCACGTGGCTGATCATACACTGATCACGTGACTGATCATGCACTGATCACTGGCTATCATGCACTCATCACGTGGCTATCATGCACTGATCACGTGGCTGATCATGCACTGATCACGTGACTGATCATGCACTGATCACGTCTGATCATGCACTGATCACGTGACTGATCATGCACTGATCACGTGGATGATCATGCACTGATCATGTGACTGATCATGCACTGATCACGTGGCTATCATGCACTGCTCACGTGGCTGATCATGCAATGATCACGTAGCTACCATGTACTGATCACGTGACTGATCATGCACTGATCACGTAATTGATCATGCACTGATCACGTGACTGATCATGCACTGATCACGTGACTGATCATGCACTGATCACGTGGCTGATCATGCACTGATCACGTGTCTGATCATGCACTGATCACGTGGCTGATCATACACTGATCACGTGACTGATCATGCACTGATCACGTGGCTATCATGCACTGATCACGTGGCTGATCATGCACTGATCACGTGGCTGATCACACACTGTCACGTGACTGATCATGCACTGATCACGTGGCTATCATGCACTGATCACGTGGCTGATCATGCACTGATCACGTGACTGATCATGCACTGATCACGTGGCTATCATGCACTGATCACGTGGCTGATCATGCAATGATCACGTAGCTACCATGCACTGGTCACGTGACTGATCATGCACTGATCACGTAAATGATCATGCACTGATCACGTGACTGATCATGCACTGATCACGTGACTGATCATGCACTGATCACGTGGCTATCATGCACTGATCACGTGGCTGATCATGCAATGATCACGTAGCTACCATGTACTGATCACGTGACTGATCATGCACTGATCACGTAATTGATCATGCACTGATCACGTGACTGATCATGCACTGATCACGTGACTGATCATGCACTGATCACGTGGATATCATGCACTGATCACGTGGCTGATCATGCACTGATCACGTGTCTGATCATGCACTGATCACGTGGCTGATCATGCACTGATCACGTAACTGATCATGCACTGATCACGTGGCTATCATGCACTGATCACGTGGCTGATCATGCACTGATCACGTGGCTGATCACACACTGATCACGTGACTGATCATGCACTGATCACGTGGCTATCATGCACTGATCACGTGGCTGATCATGCACTGATCACGTGACTGATCATGCACTGATCACGTGGCTATCATGCACTGATCACGTGGCTGATCATGCACTGATCACGTGGCTATCATGCACTGATCACGTGACTGATCATGCACTGATCACGTAACTGATCATGCACTGATCACGTGACTGATCATGCACTGATCACGTGACTGATCATGCACTGATCACGTGGCTATCATGCACTGCTCACGTGGCTGATCATGCAATGATCACGTAGCTACCATGTACTGGTCACGTGACTGATCATGCACTGATCACGTGACTGATCATGCACTGATCACGTGGCTGATCATGCACTGATCACGAGACTGATCATGCACTGATCACGTCTAATCATGCACTGATCACATGACTGCCCATGCACTGATCACGTGGATGATCATACACTAATCATGTGACAGATCATGCACTGATCACGTGGCTGATCATGCACTGATACCGTGACTGAGCATGGACTGATCACATGACTATCATGTAGTGATCACGTGACTTAATGGCGCTGATCATGTGACTGATCATGCGCTGATCATGTTTGCTATCATACACTGATCATGTGCCTCTGGAGGCAATAAACAAAGAGCTGAGTAGGCACGAATCAAACAGTCAGCAGGCAATAATCATGGAACTCAGCTGTGAGGAATCATGCTGCTCAGCTGGCAATAATCAAGCAGCTGAGCAGGCAGGAATTACGCAGCACAGCTGGCAATTGTCAAGCAGATGACAGGCAGGAATCGTGCAGCTCAGCTGGCAATTGTCAAGCAGATGAGCAGACAGTAATCACGCAGCTCAGCAGGCCCTGATCACGTGACTGAGCATGCACTGTTCACGTGGCTGATCATACACTGATCACGTGATTGATCATGCACTGATCACTTGGATATCATGCACTGATCACGTGGCTGATCATACACTGTTCACGTGTCTGACCATGCACTGATCACGTGGCTGATCATACACTGCTCACGTAACTGATCATGCACTGATCACGTGGCTATCATGCACTGATCACGTGGCTGATCATGCACTGATCACGTGACTGATCATGCACTGATCACGTGACTGATCATGCACTGATCACGTGGCAATCATGCACTGATCACGTGGCTGATCATACACTGATCACGTGACTGATCATGCACTGATCATCTGGCTATCATGCACTGATCACGTGGCTATCATGCACTGATCACGTGGTTGATCATACACTGATCACGTGACTGATCATGCACTGATCACGTCTGATCATGCACTGATCACGTGACTGATCATGCACTGATCACGTGGATGATCATACACTGATCATGTCACTGATCATGCACTGATCACGTGGCTATCATGCACTGCTCACGTGGCTGATCATGCAATGATCACGTAGCTACCATGTACTGATCACGTGACTGATCATGCACTGATCACGTAATTGATCATGCACTGATCACGTGACTGATCATGCACTGATCACGTGACTGATCATGCACTGATCACGTGGCTGATCATGCACTGATCACGTGTCTGATCATGCACTGATCACGTGGCTGATCATGCACTGATCACGTAACTGATCATGCACTGATCACGTGGCTATCATGCACTGATCACGTGGCTGATCATGCACTGATCACGTGGCTGATCACACACTGTCACGTGACTGATCATGCACTGATCACGTGGCACTCATGCACTGATCACGTGGCTGATCATACACTGATCACGTAACTGATCATGCACTGATCACGTGGCTATCATGCACTGATCACGTGGCTGATCATGCAATGATCACGTAGCTACCATATACTGGTCACGTGACTGATCATGCACTGATCACGTAAATGATCATGCACTGATCACGTGACTGATCATGCACTGATCACGTGACTGATCATGCACTGATCACGTGGCTATCATGCACTGCTCACGTGGCTGATCATGCAATGATCACGTAGCAACCATGTACTGGTCACGTGACTGATCATGCACTGATCACGTAATTGATCATGCACTGATCACGTGGCTGATCATGCACTGATCACGTGACTGATCATGCACTGATCACGTCTGATCATGCACTGATCACGTGACTGATCATGCACTGATCACGTGGCTGATCATGCACTGATCACGTGACTGATCATGCACTGATCACGTGGCTATCATGCACTGATCACGTGACTGATCATGCACTGATCACGTGACTGATCATGCACTGATCACGTGACTGATCATGCACTGATCAGTGGCAATCATGCACTGATCACGTGGCTGATCATACACTGATCACGTGACTGATCATGCACTGATCACTGGCTATCATGCACTGATCACGTGGCTATCATGCACTGATCACGTGGCTGATCATGCACTGATCACGTGACTGATCATGCACTGATCACGTCTGTATCATGCACTGATCACGTGACTGATCATGCACTGATCACGTGGATGATCATACACTGATCATGTGACTGATCATGCACTGATCACGTGGCTATCATGCACTGATCACGTGGCTGATCATGCACTGATCACGTAGCTACCATGCACTGATCACGTGACTGATCATGCACTGATCACGTGGCTGATCATGCACTGATCACGTGACTGATCATGCACTGATCACGTGACTGATCATGCACTGATCACGTGGCTGATCATACACTGATCACGTGTCTGATCATGCACTGATCACGTGGCTGATCATACACTGATCACGTAACTGATCATGCACTGATCACGTGGCTATCATGCACTGATCACGTGGCTGATCATGCACTGATCACGTGGCTGATCACACACTGTCACGTGACTGATCATGCACTGATCACGTGGCACTCATGCACTGATCACGTGGCTGATCATACACTGATCACGTAACTGATCATGCACTGATCACGTGGCTATCATGCACTGATCACGTGGCTGATCATGCAATGATCACGTAGCTACCATATACTGGTCACGTGACTGATCATGCACTGATCACGTAAATGATCATGCACTGATCACGTGACTGATCATGCACTGATCACGTGACTGATCATGCACTGATCACGTGGCTATCATGCACTGCTCACGTGGCTGATCATGCACTGATCACGTAGCAACCATGTACTGATCACGTGACTGATCATGCACTGATCACGTGGCTGATCATGCACTGATCACGTGACTGATCATGCACTGATCACGTGGCTATCATGCACTGATCACGTGGCTGATCATGCACTGATCACGTGGCTACCATGCACTGATCACGTGACTGATCATGCACTGATCACGTAATTGATCATGCACTGATCACGTGGCTGATCATGCACTGATCACGTGACTGATCATGCACTGATCACGTGGCTATCATGCACTGATCACGTGGCTATCATGCACTGATCACGTGGCTGATCATGCACTGATCACGTAGCTATCATGCACTGATCACGTGACTGATCATGCACTGATCACGTAACTGATCATGCACTGATCACGTGGCTGATCATGCACTGATCACGTGGCTATCATGCACTGATCACGTGGCTGATCATGCACTGATCACGCAGCTACCATGCACTGATCACGTGGCTGATCATGCACTGATCACGTGGCTGATCATGCACTGATCACGTGACTGATCATGCACTGATCACGTGGCTATCATGCACTGATCACGTGGCTGATCATGCACTGATCACGCAGCTACCATGTACTGGTCACGTGACTGATCATGCACTGATCACGTGACTGATCATGCACTGATCACGTGGCTGATCATGCACTGATCACGTGGCTGATCATGCACTGATCACGTGGCTATCATGCACTGATCACGTGGCTGATCATGCACTGATCACGTGGCTGATCATGCACTGATCACGTGACTGATCATGCACTGATCACGTAGCAATCATGCACTGATCACGTGACTGATCATGCACTGATCACGTGGCTGATCATGCACTGATCACGTGGCTATCATGCACTGATCACGTGGCTGATCATGCACTGATACCGTGACTGAGCATGGACTGATCACATGACTATCATGTAGTGATCACGTGACTTAATGGCGCTGATCATGTGACTGATCATGCGCTGATCATGTTTGCTATCATACACTGATCATGTGCCTCTGGAGGCAATAAACAAAGAGCTGAGTAGGCATGAATCAAACAGTCAGCAGGCAATAATCATGGAACTCAGCTGTGAGGAATCATGCTGCTCAGCTGGCAATAATCAAGCAGCTGAGCAGGCAGGAATTACACAGCACAGCTGGCAATTGTCAAGCAGATGAGCAGACAGTAATCACGCAGCTCAGCAGGCCCTGATCACGTGACTGAGCATGCACTGTTCACGTGGCTGATCATACACTGATCACGTGACTGATCATGCACTGATCACTGGATATCATGCACTGATCACGTGGCTGATCATACACTGATCACGTGTCTGACCATGCACTGATCACGTGGCTGATCATACACTGCTCACGTAACTGATCATGCACTGATCACGTGGCTGATCATGCACTGATCACGTGGCTGATCATGCACTGATCACGTGACTGATCATGCACTGATCACGTGACTGATCATGCACTGATCACGTGGCTATCATGCACTGATCACGTGGCTGATCATGCACTGATCACGCAGCTACCATGCACTGGTCACATGACTGATCATGCACTGATCACGTAATTGATCATGCACTGATCACGTGGCTTATCATGCACTGATCATGTGACTGATCATGTGCTGATCATGTTTGGTGTCACACACTGATCATGTGCATCTGGAGGCAATGAACAAAGAGCTGAGTAGGCAGGAATCAGTCAGCAGGCTATAATCATGGAACTCAGCTCTGAGAAATCATGCTGCTCAGCTGGCAATAATCAAGTAGATGAGCAGGCAGGAATTATGCAGCACACGTGGCAATTGTCAAGGAGATGACAGTCAGGAATCGTACAGCTCAGCTGGCAATTGTCAAGCAGATGAGCAGACAGTAATCACGCAGCTCAGCAGGCCCTGATCACGTGACTGAGCATGCACTGTTCACGTGGCTGATCACACACTGATCACGTGACTGATCATGCACTGATCACGTGGCTATCATGCACTGATCACGTGATTGATCATGCACTGATCACGTGATTGTCATGCACTGATCACGTGGCTATCATGCACTGATCACGTGACTGATCATGCACTGATCACGTGGCTATCATGCACTGATCACGTGGCTGATCATGCACTGATCACGGGACTGATCATGCACTGATCACGGGCTATCATGCACTGACTACATGACTGATCATGCACTGATCACGTGGCTGATCATGCACTGATCACGTGACTGATCATGCACTGATCACGTGACTGATCATGCACTGATCACGTGGCTATCATGCACTGCTCACGTGGCTGATCATGCAATGATCACGTAGCTACCATGTACTGGTCACGTGACTGATCATGCACTGATCACGTGACTGATCATGCACTGATCACGTGGCTGATCATGCACTGATCACGAGACTGATCATGCACTGATCACGTCTAATCATGCACTGATCACATGACTGCCCATGCACTGATCACGTGGATGATCATACACTAATCATGTGACAGATCATGCACTGATCACGTGGCTGATCATGCACTGATACCGTGACTGAGCATGGACTGATCACATGACTATCATGTAGTGATCACGTGACTTAATGGCGCTGATCATGTGACTGATCATGCGCTGATCATGTTTGCTATCATACACTGATCATGTGCCTCTGGAGGCAATAAACAAAGAGCTGAGTAGGCACGAATCAAACAGTCAGCAGGCAATAATCATGGAACTCAGCTGTGAGGAATCATGCTGCTCAGCTGGCAATAATCAAGCAGCTGAGCAGGCAGGAATTACGCAGCACAGCTGGCAATTGTCAAGCAGATGACAGGCAGGAATCGTGCAGCTCAGCTGGCAATTGTCAAGCAGATGAGCAGACAGTAATCACGCAGCTCAGCAGGCCCTGATCACGTGACTGAGCATGCACTGTTCACGTGGCTGATCATACACTGATCACGTGATTGATCATGCACTGATCACTTGGATATCATGCACTGATCACGTGGCTGATCATACACTGTTCACGTGTCTGACCATGCACTGATCACGTGGCTGATCATACACTGCTCACGTAACTGATCATGCACTGATCACGTGGCTATCATGCACTGATCACGTGGCTGATCATGCACTGATCACGTGACTGATCATGCACTGATCACGTGACTGATCATGCACTGATCAGTGGCAATCATGCACTGATCACGTGGCTGATCATACACTGATCACGTGACTGATCATGCACTGATCACTGGCTATCATGCACTCATCACGTGGCTATCATGCACTGATCACGTGGCTGATCATGCACTGATCACGTGACTGATCATGCACTGATCACGTCTGATCATGCACTGATCACGTGACTGATCATGCACTGATCACGTGGATGATCATGCACTGATCATGTCACTGATCATGCACTGATCACGTGGCTATCATGCACTGCTCACGTGGCTGATCATGCAATGATCACGTAGCTACCATGTACTGATCACGTGACTGATCATGCACTGATCACGTAATTGATCATGCACTGATCACGTGACTGATCATGCACTGATCACGTGACTGATCATGCACTGATCACGTGGCTGATCATGCACTGATCACGTGTCTGATCATGCACTGATCACGTGGCTGATCATGCACTGATCACGTGACTGATCATGCACTGATCACGTGGCTATCATGCACTGATCACGTGGCTGATCATGCACTGATCACGTGGCTTATCACACACTGTCACGTGACTGATCATGCACTGATCACGTGGCTATCATGCACTGATCACGTGGCTGATCATGCACTGATCACGTAACTGATCATGCACTGATCACGTGGCTATCATGCACTGATCACGTGGCTGATCATGCACTGATCACGTAGCTATCATGCACTGGTCACGTGACTGATCATGCACTGATCACGTAAATGATCATGCACTGATCACGTGACTGATCATGCACTGATCACGTGACTGATCATGCACTGATCACGTGGCTATCATGCACTGCTCACGTGGCTGATCATGCAATGATCACGTAGCTACCATGTACTGGTCACGTGACTGATCATGCACTGATCACGTGACTGATCATGCACTGATCACGTGGCTGATCATGCACTGATCACGTGACTGATCATGCACTGATCTCGTCTAATCATGCACTGATCACATGACTGCCCATGCACTGATCACGTGGATGATCATACACTAATCATGTGACAGATCATGCACTGATCACGTGGCTGATCATGCACTGATCACGTGGCTGATCATGCACTGATACCGTGACTGAGCATGGACTGATCACATGACTATCATGTAGTGATCACGTGACTTAATGGCGCTGATCATGTGACTGATCATGCGCTGATCATGTTTGCTATCATACACTGATCATGTGCCTCTGGAGGCAATAAACAAAGAGCTGAGTAGGCACGAATCAAACAGTCAGCAGGCAATAATCATGGAACTCAGCTGTGAGGAATCATGCTGCTCAGCTGGCAATAATCAAGCAGCTGAGCAGGCAGGAATTACGCAGCACAGCTGGCAATTGTCAAGCAGATGACAGGCAGGAATCGTGCAGCTCAGCTGGCAATTGTCAAGCAGATGAGCAGACAGTAATCACGCAGCTCAGCAGGCCCTGATCACGTGACTGAGCATGCACTGTTCACGTGGCTGATCATACACTGATCACGTGATTGATCATGCACTGATCACTTGGATATCATGCACTGATCACGTGGCTGATCATACACTGTTCACGTGTCTGACCATGCACTGATCACGTGGCTGATCATACACTGCTCACGTAACTGATCATGCACTGATCACGTGGCTATCATGCACTGATCACGTGGCTGATCATGCACTGATCACGTGACTGATCATGCACTGATCACGTGGCAATCATGCACTGATCACGTGGCTGATCATGCACTGATCACGTGACTGATCATGCACTGATCACTGGCTATCATGCACTCATCACGTGGCTATCATGCACTGATCACGTGGTTGATCATGCACTGATCACGTGACTGATCATGCACTGATCACGTCTGATCATGCACTGATCACGTGACTGATCATGCACTGATCACGTGGATGATCATGCACTGATCATGTGCTGATCATGCACTGATCACGTGGCTATCATGCACTGCTCACGTGGCTGATCATGCAATGATCACGCAGCTACCATGTACTGGTCACGTGACTGATCATGCACTGATCACGTAATTGATCATGCACTGATCACGTGGCTGATCATGCACTGATCACGTGACTGATCATGCACTGATCACGTGGATATCATGCACTGATCACGTGGCTGATCATGCACTGATCACGTGGCTGATCATGCACTGATCACGTGGCTGATCATGCACTGATCACGTGACTGATCATGCACTGATCACGTGGCTGATCATGCACTGATCACGTGGCTGATCATGCACTGATCACGTGACTGATCATGCACTGATCACGTGACTGATCATGCACTGATCACGTGGCTATCATGCACTGATCACGTGGCTGATCATGCACTGATCACGCAGCTACCATGCACTGATCACGTGACTGATCATGCACTGATCACGTAATTGATCATGCACTGATCACGTGGCTTATCATGCACTGATCATGTGACTGATCATGCACTGATCATGTTTGGTGTCATACACTGATCATGTGCATCTGGAGGCAATGAACAAAGAGCTGAGTAGGCAGGAATCAGTCAGCAGGCTATAATCATGGAACTCAGCTCTGAGAAATCATGCTGCTCAGCTGGCAATAATCAAGCAGATGAGCAGGCAGGAATTATGCAGCACACGTGGCAATTGTCAAGCAGATGACAGGCAGGAATCGTGCAGCTCAGCTGGCAATTGTCAAGCAGATGAGCAGACAGTAATCACGCAGCTCAGCAGGCCATGATCACGTGACTGAGCATGCACTGTTCACGTGGCTGATCATACACTGATCACGTGACTGATCATGCACTGATCACGTGGCTATCATGCACTGATCACGTGCTGATCATGCACTGATCACGTAATTGTCATGCACTGATCACGTGGCTATCATGCACTGATCACGTGACTGATCATGCACTGATCACGTGGCTATCATGCACTGATCACGTGGCTGATCATGCACTGATCACGGGACTGATCATGCACTGATCACGGGCTATCATGCACTGACACATGACTGACATGCACTGATCACGTGGCTGATCATGCACTGATCACGTGACTGATCATGCACTGATCACGTGACTGATCATGCACTGATCACGTGGCTGATCATGCACTGATCACGTGGCTATCATGCACTGATCACGTGGCTGATCATGCAATGATCACGTAGCTACCATGTACTGGTCACGTGACTGATCATGCACTGATCACGTAACTGATCATGCACTGATCACGTGGCTGATCATGCACTGATCACGTGACTGATCATGCACTGATCACGTCTGATCATGCACTGATCACGTGACTGATCATGCACTGATCACGTGGCTGATCATGCACTGATACCGTGACTGAGCATGGACTGATCACATGACTATCATGTAGTGATCACGTGACTTAATGGCGCTGATCATGTGACTGATCATGCGCTGATCATGTTTGCTATCATACACTGATCATGTGCCTCTGGAGGCAATAAACAAAGAGCTGAGTAGGCACGAATCAAACAGTCAGCAGGCAATAATCATGGAACTCAGCTGTGAGGAATCATGCTGCTCAGCTGGCAATAATCAAGCAGCTGAGCAGGCAGGAATTACGCAGCACAGCTGGCAATTGTCAAGCAGATGACAGGCAGGAATCGTGCAGCTCAGCTGGCAATTGTCAAGCAGATGAGCAGACAGTAATCACGCAGCTCAGCAGGCCCTGATCACGTGACTGAGCATGCACTGTTCACGTGGCTGATCATACACTGATCACGTGACTGATCATGCACTGATCACTTGGATATCATGCACTGATCACGTGGCTGATCATACACTGTTCACGTGTCTGACCATGCACTGATCACGTGGCTGATCATACACTGCTCACGTAACTGATCATGCACTGATCACGTGGCTATCATGCACTGATCACGTGGCTGATCATGCACTGATCACGTGACTGATCATGCACTGATCACGTGACTGATCATGCACTGATCAGTGGCAATCATGCACTGATCACGTGGCTGATCATGCACTGATCACGTGACTGATCATGCACTGATCACTGGCTATCATGCACTGATCACGTGGCTATCATGCACTGATCACGTGGCTGATCATGCACTGATCACGTGACTGATCATGCACTGATCACGTCTGATCATGCACTGATCACGTGACTGATCATGCACTGATCACGTGGATGATCATGCACTGATCATGTGACTGATCATGCACTGATCACGTGGCTATCATGCACTGATCACGTGGCTGATCATGCACTGATCACGTAGCTACCATGTACTGATCACGTGACTGATCATGCACTGATCACGTAATTGATCATGCACTGATCACGTGACTGATCATGCACTGATCACGTGACTGATCATGCACTGATCACGTGACTGATCATGCACTGATCACGTGGCTGATCATGCACTGATCACGTGGCTGATCATGCACTGATCACGTGGCTGATCATGCACTGATCACGTAACTGATCATGCACTGATCACGTGGCTATCATGCACTGATCACGTGGCTGATCATGCACTGATCACGTGGCTGATCACACACTGTCACGTGACTGATCATGCACTGATCACGTGGCTATCATGCACTGATCACGTGGCTGATCATGCACTGATCACGTGACTGATCATGCACTGATCACGTGGCTATCATGCACTGATCACGTGGCTGATCATGCAATGATCACGTAGCTACCATGCACTGATCACGTGACTGATCATGCACTGATCACGAATGATCATGCACTGATCACGTGACTGATCATGCACTGATCACGTGACTGATCATGCACTGATCACGTGACTGATCATGCACTGATCAGTGGCAATCATGCACTGATCACGTGGCTGATCATGCACTGATCACGTGACTGATCATGCACTGATCACTGGCTATCATGCACTGATCACGTGGCTATCATGCACTGATCACGTGGCTGATCATGCACTGATCACGTGACTGATCATGCACTGATCACGTCTGATCATGCACTGATCACGTGACTGATCATGCACTGATCACGTGGATGATCATACACTGATCATGTGACTGATCATGCACTGATCACGTGGCTATCATGCACTGATCACGTGGCTGATCATGCAATGATCACGTAGCTACCATGTACTGATCACGTGACTGATCATGCACTGATCACGTAATTGATCATGCACTGATCACGTGACTGATCATGCACTGATCACGTGACTGATCATGCACTGATCACGTGGCTGATCATGCACTGATCACGTGTCTGATCATGCACTGATCACGTGGCTGATCATGCACTGATCACGTGACTGATCATGCACTGATCACGTGGCTATCATGCACTGATCACGTGGCTGATCATGCACTGATCACGTGGCTGATCACACACTGTCACGTGACTGATCATGCACTGATCACGTGGCACTCATGCACTGATCACGTGGCTGATCATGCACTGATCACGTAACTGATCATGCACTGATCACGTGGCTATCATGCACTGATCACGTGGCTGATCATGCACTGATCACGTAGCTATCATGCACTGGTCACGTGACTGATCATGCACTGATCACGTAACTGATCATGCACTGATCACGTGACTGATCATGCACTGATCACGTGACTGATCATGCACTGATCACGTGGCTATCATGCACTGCTCACGTGGCTGATCATGCAATGATCACGTAGCTACCATGTACTGGTCACGTGACTGATCATGCACTGATCACGTGACTGATCATGCACTGATCACGTGGCTGATCATGCACTGATCACGAGACTGATCATGCACTGATCACGTCTAATCATGCACTGATCACATGACTGCCCATGCACTGATCACGTGGATGATCATACACTAATCATGTGACAGATCATGCACTGATCACGTGGCTGATCATGCACTGATACCGTGACTGAGCATGGACTGATCACATGACTATCATGTAGTGATCACGTGACTTAATGGCGCTGATCATGTGACTGATCATGCGCTGATCATGTTTGCTATCATACACTGATCATGTGCCTCTGGAGGCAATAAACAAAGAGCTGAGTAGGCACGAATCAAACAGTCAGCAGGCAATAATCATGGAACTCAGCTGTGAGGAATCATGCTGCTCAGCTGGCAATAATCAAGCAGCTGAGCAGGCAGGAATTACGCAGCACAGCTGGCAATTGTCAAGCAGATGACAGGCAGGAATCGTGCAGCTCAGCTGGCAATTGTCAAGCAGATGAGCAGACAGTAATCACGCAGCTCAGCAGGCCCTGATCACGTGACTGAGCATGCACTGTTCACGTGGCTGATCATACACTGATCACGTGATTGATCATGCACTGATCACTTGGATATCATGCACTGATCACGTGGCTGATCATACACTGTTCACGTGTCTGACCATGCACTGATCACGTGGCTGATCATACACTGCTCACGTAACTGATCATGCACTGATCACGTGGCTATCATGCACTGATCACGTGACTGATCATGCACTGATCACGTGGCTATCATGCACTGATCACGTGGCTGATCATGCACTGATCACGGGACTGATCATGCACTGATCACGGGCTATCATGCACTGACTACATGACTGATCATGCACTGATCACGTGACTGATCATGCACTGATCACGTGACTGATCATGCACTGATCACGTGGCTGATCATGCACTGATCACGTGGCTATCATGCACTGATCACGTGGCTGATCATGCAATGATCACGTAGCTACCATGTACTGATCACGTGACTGATCATGCACTGATCACGTAACTGATCATGCACTGATCACGTGGCTGATCATGCACTGATCACGTGACTGATCATGCACTGATCACGTCTGATCATGCACTGATCACGTGACTGATCATGCACTGATCACGTGGCTGATCATGCACTGATCACGTGACTGATCATGCACTGATCACGTGACTATCATGCACTGATCACGTGACTTCATGCACTGATCACGTGACTGATCATGCACTGATCACGTGACTGATCATGCACTGATCACGTCTGATCATGCACTGATCACGTGACTGATCATGCACTGATCACGTGGATGATCATGCACTGATCATGTGACTGATCATGCACTGATCACGTGGCTATCATGCACTGATCACGTGGCTGATCATGCAATGATCACGTAGCTACCATGTACTGGTCACGTGACTGATCATGCACTGATCACGTAATTGATCATGCACTGATCACGTGACTGATCATGCACTGATCACGTGACTGATCATGCACTGATCACGTGACTGATCATGCACTGATCACGTGGCTGATCATGCACTGATCACGTGTCTGATCATGCACTGATCACGTGGCTGATCATGCACTGATCACGTAACTGATCATGCACTGATCACGTGGCTATCATGCACTGATCACGTGGCTGATCATGCACTGATCACGTGGCTGATCACACACTGTCACGTGACTGATCATGCACTGATCACGTGGCTATCATGCACTGATCACGTGGCTGATCATGCACTGATCACGTAACTGATCATGCACTGATCACGTGGCTATCATGCACTGATCACGTGGCTGATCATGCACTGATCACGTAGCTACCATATACTGGTCACGTGACTGATCATGCACTGATCACGTAAATGATCATGCACTGATCACGTGACTGATCATGCACTGATCACGTGACTGATCATGCACTGATCACGTGGCTATCATGCACTGCTCACGTGGCTGATCATGCAATGATCACGTAGCTACCATGTACTGGTCACGTGACTGATCATGCACTGATCACGTGACTGATCATGCACTGATCACGTGGCTGATCATGCACTGATCACGAGACTGATCATGCACTGATCACGTCTAATCATGCACTGATCACATGACTGCCCATGCACTGATCACGTGGATGATCATACACTAATCATGTGACAGATCATGCACTGATCACGTGGCTGATCATGCACTGATACCGTGACTGAGCATGGACTGATCACATGACTATCATGTAGTGATCACGTGACTTAATGGCGCTGATCATGTGACTGATCATGCGCTGATCATGTTTGCTATCATACACTGATCATGTGCCTCTGGAGGCAATAAACAAAGAGCTGAGTAGGCACGAATCAAACAGTCAGCAGGCAATAATCATGGAACTCAGCTGTGAGGAATCATGCTGCTCAGCTGGCAATAATCAAGCAGCTGAGCAGGCAGGAATTACGCAGCACAGCTGGCAATTGTCAAGCAGATGACAGGCAGGAATCGTGCAGCTCAGCTGGCAATTGTCAAGCAGATGAGCAGACAGTAATCACGCAGCTCAGCAGGCCCTGATCACGTGACTGAGCATGCACTGTTCACGTGGCTGATCATACACTGATCACGTGATTGATCATGCACTGATCACTTGGATATCATGCACTGATCACGTGGCTGATCATACACTGTTCACGTGTCTGACCATGCACTGATCACGTGGCTGATCATACACTGCTCACGTAACTGATCATGCACTGATCACGTGGCTATCATGCACTGATCACGTGGCTGATCATGCACTGATCACGTGACTGATCATGCACTGATCACGTGACTGATCATGCACTGATCACGTGGCAATCATGCACTGATCACGTGGCTGATCATACACTGATCACGTGACTGATCATGCACTGATCACTGGCTATCATGCACTGATCACGTGGCTATCATGCACTGATCACGTGGCTGATCATGCACTGATCACGTGACTGATCATGCACTGATCACGTCTGATCATGCACTGATCACGTGACTGATCATGCACTGATCACGTGGATGATCATGCACTGATCATGTGCTGATCATGCACTGATCACGTGGCTATCATGCACTGATCACGTGGCTGATCATGCAATGATCATGCAGCTACCATGTACTGTCACGTGACTGATCATGCACTGATCACGTAATTGATCATGCACTGATCACGTGGCTGATCATGCACTGATCACGTGACTGATCATGCACTGATCACGTGGATATCATGCACTGATCACGTGGCTGATCATGCACTGATCACGTGTCTGATCATGCACTGATCACGTGGCTGATCATGCACTGATCACGTGACTGATCATGCACTGATCACGTGGCTGATCATGCACTGATCACGTGGCTGATCATGCACTGATCACGTGACTGATCATGCACTGATCACGTGACTGATCATGCACTGATCACGTGGCTATCATGCACTGATCACGTGGCTGATCATGCACTGATCACGCAGCTACCATGCACTGATCACGTGACTGATCATGCACTGATCACGTAACTGATCATGCACTGATCACGTGGCTTATCATGCACTGATCATGTGACTGATCATGCTGATCATGTTTGGTGTCATACACTGATCATGTGCATCTGGAGGCAATGAACAAAGAGCTGAGTAGGCAGGAATCAGTCAGCAGGCTATAATCATGGAACTCAGCTCTGAGAAATCATGCTGCTCAGCTGGCAATAATCAAGCAGATGAGCAGGCAGGAATTATGCAGCACACGTGGCAATTGTCAAGCAGATGACAGGCAGGAATCGTGCAGCTCAGCTGGCAATTGTCAAGCAGATGAGCAGACAGTAATCACGCAGCTCAGCAGGCCATGATCACGTGACTGAGCATGCACTGTTCACGTGGCTGATCATACACTGATCACGTGACTGATCATGCACTGATCACGTGGCTATCATGCACTGATCACGTGACTGATCATGCACTGATCACGTAATTGTCATGCACTGATCACGTGGCTATCATGCACTGATCACGTGACTGATCATGCACTGATCACGTGGCTATCATGCACTGATCACGTGGCTGATCATGCACTGATCACGGGACTGATCATGCACTGATCACGGGCTATCATGCACTGACACATGACTGACATGCACTGATCACGTGGCTGATCATGCACTGATCACGTGACTGATCATGCACTGATCACGTGACTGATCATGCACTGATCACGTGGCTGATCATGCACTGATCACGTGGCTATCATGCACTGATCACGTGGCTGATCATGCAATGATCACGTAGCTACCATGTACTGGTCACGTGACTGATCATGCACTGATCACGTGACTGATCATGCACTGATCACGTGGCTGATCATGCACTGATCACGTGACTGATCATGCACTGATCACGTCTGATCATGCACTGATCACGTGACTGATCATGCACTGATCACGTGGCTGATCATGCACTGATACCGTGACTGAGCATGGACTGATCACATGACTATCATGTAGTGATCACGTGACTTAATGGCGCTGATCATGTGACTGATCATGCGCTGATCATGTTTGCTATCATACACTGATCATGTGCCTCTGGAGGCAATAAACAAAGAGCTGAGTAGGCACGAATCAAACAGTCAGCAGGCAATAATCATGGAACTCAGCTGTGAGGAATCATGCTGCTCAGCTGGCAATAATCAAGCAGCTGAGCAGGCAGGAATTACGCAGCACAGCTGGCAATTGTCAAGCAGATGACAGGCAGGAATCGTGCAGCTCAGCTGGCAATTGTCAAGCAGATGAGCAGACAGTAATCACGCAGCTCAGCAGGCCCTGATCACGTGACTGAGCATGCACTGTTCACGTGGCTGATCATACACTGATCACGTGATTGATCATGCACTGATCACTTGGATATCATGCACTGATCACGTGGCTGATCATACACTGTTCACGTGTCTGACCATGCACTGATCACGTGGCTGATCATACACTGCTCACGTAACTGATCATGCACTGATCACGTGGCTATCATGCACTGATCACGTGGCTGATCATGCACTGATCACGTGACTGATCATGCACTGATCACGTGACTGATCATGCACTGATCAGTGGCAATCATGCACTGATCACGTGGCTGATCATACACTGATCACGTGACTGATCATGCACTGATCACTGGCTATCATGCACTGATCACGTGGCTATCATGCACTGATCACGTGGCTGATCATGCACTGATCACGTGACTGATCATGCACTGATCACGTCTGATCATGCACTGATCACGTGACTGATCATGCACTGATCACGTGGATGATCATGCACTGATCATGTGACTGATCATGCACTGATCACGTGGCTATCATGCACTGATCACGTGGCTGATCATGCAATGATCACGTAGCTACCATGTACTGGTCACGTGACTGATCATGCACTGATCACGTAATTGATCATGCACTGATCACGTGACTGATCATGCACTGATCACGTGACTGATCATGCACTGATCACGTGACTGATCATGCACTGATCACGTGGCTGATCATGCACTGATCACGTGTCTGATCATGCACTGATCACGTGGCTGATCATACACTGATCACGTAACTGATCATGCACTGATCACGTGGCTATCATGCACTGATCACGTGGCTGATCATGCACTGATCACGTGGCTGATCACACACTGTCACGTGACTGATCATGCACTGATCACGTGGCTATCATGCACTGATCACGTGGCTGATCATGCACTGATCACGTAACTGATCATGCACTGATCACGTGGCTATCATGCACTGATCACGTGGCTGATCATGCAATGATCACGTAGCTACCATATACTGGTCACGTGACTGATCATGCACTGATCACGTAAATGATCATGCACTGATCACGTGACTGATCATGCACTGATCACGTGACTGATCATGCACTGATCACGTGACTGATCATGCACTGATCAGTGGCAATCATGCACTGATCACGTGGCTGATCATGCACTGATCACGTGACTGATCATGCACTGATCACTGGCTATCATGCACTGATCACGTGGCTATCATGCACTGATCACGTGGCTGATCATGCACTGATCACGTGACTGATCATGCACTGATCACGTCTGATCATGCACTGATCACGTGACTGATCATGCACTGATCACGTGGATGATCATGCACTGATCATGTCACTGATCATGCACTGATCACGTGGCTATCATGCACTGATCACGTGGCTGATCATGCACTGATCACGTAGCTACCATGCACTGATCACGTGACTGATCATGCACTGATCACGTGGCTGATCATGCACTGATCACGTGACTGATCATGCACTGATCACGTGACTGATCATGCACTGATCACGTGGCTGATCATGCACTGATCACGTGTCTGATCATGCACTGATCACGTGGCTGATCATACACTGATCACGTAACTGATCATGCACTGATCACGTGGCTATCATGCACTGATCACGTGGCTGATCATGCACTGATCACGTGGCTGATCACACACTGATCACGTGACTGATCATGCACTGATCACGTGGCACTCATGCACTGATCACGTGGCTGATCATACACTGATCACGTAACTGATCATGCACTGATCACGTGGCTATCATGCACTGATCACGTGGCTGATCATGCACTGATCACGTAGCTACCATATACTGGTCACGTGACTGATCATGCACAGATCACGTAAATGATCATGCACTGATCACGTGACTGATCATGCACTGATCACGTGACTGATCATGCACTGATCACGTGGCTATCATGCACTGCTCACGTGGCTGATCATGCAATGATCACGTAGCTACCATGTACTGGTCACGTGACTGATCATGCACTGATCACGTGACTGATCATGCACTGATCACGTGGCTGATCATGCACTGATCACGAGACTGATCATGCACTGATCACGTCTAATCATGCACTGATCACATGACTGCCCATGCACTGATCACGTGGATGATCATACACTAATCATGTGACAGATCATGCACTGATCACGTGGCTGATCATGCACTGATACCGTGACTGAGCATGGACTGATCACATGACTATCATGTAGTGATCACGTGACTTAATGGCGCTGATCATGTGACTGATCATGCGCTGATCATGTTTGCTATCATACACTGATCATGTGCCTCTGGAGGCAATAAACAAAGAGCTGAGTAGGCACGAATCAAACAGTCAGCAGGCAATAATCATGGAACTCAGCTGTGAGGAATCATGCTGCTCAGCTGGCAATAATCAAGCAGCTGAGCAGGCAGGAATTACGCAGCACAGCTGGCAATTGTCAAGCAGATGACAGGCAGGAATCGTGCAGCTCAGCTGGCAATTGTCAAGCAGATGAGCAGACAGTAATCACGCAGCTCAGCAGGCCCTGATCACGTGACTGAGCATGCACTGTTCACGTGGCTGATCATACACTGATCACGTGATTGATCATGCACTGATCACTTGGATATCATGCACTGATCACGTGGCTGATCATACACTGTTCACGTGTCTGACCATGCACTGATCACGTGGCTGATCATACACTGCTCACGTAACTGATCATGCACTGATCACGTGGCTATCATGCACTGATCACGTGACTGATCATGCACTGATCACGTGGCTATCATGCACTGATCACGTGGCTGATCATGCACTGATCACGGGACTGATCATGCACTGATCACGGGCTATCATGCACTGACTACATGACTGACATGCACTGATCACGTGACTGATCATGCACTGATCACGTGACTGATCATGCACTGATCACGTGGCTGATCATGCACTGATCACGTGGCTATCATGCACTGATCACGTGGCTGATCATGCAATGATCACGTAGCTACCATGTACTGGTCACGTGACTGATCATGCACTGATCACGTAATTGATCATGCACTGATCACGTGGCTGATCATGCACTGATCACGTGACTGATCATGCACTGATCACGTCTGATCATGCACTGATCACGTGACTGATCATGCACTGATCACGTGGCTGATCATGCACTGATCACGTGACTGATCATGCACTGATCACATGACTATCATGCACTGATCACGTGACTTCATGCACTGATCACGTGACTGATCATGCACTGATCACGTGACTGATCATGCACTGATCACGTCTGATCATGCACTGATCACGTGACTGATCATGCACTGATCACGTGGATGATCATACACTGATCATGTGACTGATCATGCACTGATCACGTGGCTATCATGCACTGATCACGTGGCTGATCATGCAATGATCACGTAGCTACCATGTACTGGTCACGTGACTGATCATGCACTGATCACGTAATTGATCATGCACTGATCACGTGACTGATCATGCACTGATCACGTGACTGATCATGCACTGATCACGTGACTGATCATGCACTGATCACGTGGCTGATCATGCACTGATCACGTGTCTGATCATGCACTGATCACGTGGCTGATCATGCACTGATCACGTAACTGATCATGCACTGATCACGTGGCTATCATGCACTGATCACGTGGCTGATCATGCACTGATCACGTGGCTGATCACACACTGTCACGTGACTGATCATGCACTGATCACGTGGCTATCATGCACTGATCACGTGGCTGATCATACACTGATCACGTAACTGATCATGCACTGATCACGTGGCTATCATGCACTGATCACGTGGCTGATCATGCACTGATCACGTAGCTATCATGCACTGGTCACGTGACTGATCATGCACTGATCACGTAACTGATCATGCACTGATCACGTGACTGATCATGCACTGATCACGTGACTGATCATGCACTGATCACGTGGCTATCATGCACTGCTCACGTGGCTGATCATGCAATGATCACGTAGCTACCATGTACTGGTCACGTGACTGATCATGCACTGATCACGTGACTGATCATGCACTGATCACGTGGCTGATCATGCACTGATCACGAGACTGATCATGCACTGATCACGTCTAATCATGCACTGATCACATGACTGCCCATGCACTGATCACGTGGATGATCATACACTAATCATGTGACAGATCATGCACTGATCACGTGGCTGATCATGCACTGATACCGTGACTGAGCATGGACTGATCACATGACTATCATGTAGTGATCACGTGACTTAATGGCGCTGATCATGTGACTGATCATGCGCTGATCATGTTTGCTATCATACACTGATCATGTGCCTCTGGAGGCAATAAACAAAGAGCTGAGTAGGCACGAATCAAACAGTCAGCAGGCAATAATCATGGAACTCAGCTGTGAGGAATCATGCTGCTCAGCTGGCAATAATCAAGCAGCTGAGCAGGCAGGAATTACGCAGCACAGCTGGCAATTGTCAAGCAGATGACAGGCAGGAATCGTGCAGCTCAGCTGGCAATTGTCAAGCAGATGAGCAGACAGTAATCACGCAGCTCAGCAGGCCCTGATCACGTGACTGAGCATGCACTGTTCACGTGGCTGATCATACACTGATCACGTGATTGATCATGCACTGATCACTTGGATATCATGCACTGATCACGTGGCTGATCATACACTGTTCACGTGTCTGACCATGCACTGATCACGTGGCTGATCATACACTGCTCACGTAACTGATCATGCACTGATCACGTGGCTATCATGCACTGATCACGTGACTGATCATGCACTGATCACGTGACTGATCATGCACTGATCACGTGGCAATCATGCACTGATCACGTGGCTGATCATGCACTGATCACGTGACTGATCATGCACTGATCACTGGCTATCATGCACTCATCACGTGGCTATCATGCACTGATCACGTGGCTGATCATGCACTGATCACGAGACTGATCATGCACTGATCACGTCTGATCATGCACTGATCACGTGACTGATCATGCACTGATCACGTGGATGATCATACACTGATCATGTGACTGATCATGCACTGATCACGTGGCTATCATGCACTGCTCACGTGGCTGATCATGCAATGATCACGTAGCTACCATGTACTGGTCACGTGACTGATCATGCACTGATCACGTAATTGATCATGCACTGATCACGTGACTGATCATGCACTGATCACGTGACTGATCATGCACTGATCACGTGGCTGATCATGCACTGATCACGTGTCTGATCATGCACTGATCACGTGGCTGATCATGCACTGATCACGTAACTGATCATGCACTGATCACGTGGCTATCATGCACTGATCACGTGGCTGATCATGCACTGATCACGTGGCTGATCACACACTGATCACGTGACTGATCATGCACTGATCACGTGGCATCATGCACTGATCACGTGGCTGATCATACACTGATCACGTGACTGATCATGCACTGATCACGTGGCTATCATGCACTGATCACGTGGCTGATCATGCACTGATCACGTAGCTACCATGCACTGGTCACGTGACTGATCATGCACTGATCACGTAACTGATCATGCACTGATCACGTGACTGATCATGCACTGATCACGTGACTGATCATGCACTGATCACGTGGCTATCATGCACTGCTCACGTGGCTGATCATGCAATGATCACGTAGCTACCATGTACTGGTCACGTGACTGATCATGCACTGATCACGTGACTGATCATGCACTGATCACGTGGCTGATCATGCACTGATCACGAGACTGATCATGCACTGATCACGTCTAATCATGCACTGATCACATGACTGCCCATGCACTGATCACGTGGATGATCATACACTAATCATGTGACAGATCATGCACTGATCACGTGGCTGATCATGCACTGATACCGTGACTGAGCATGGACTGATCACATGACTATCATGTAGTGATCACGTGACTTAATGGCGCTGATCATGTGACTGATCATGCGCTGATCATGTTTGCTATCATACACTGATCATGTGCCTCTGGAGGCAATAAACAAAGAGCTGAGTAGGCACGAATCAAACAGTCAGCAGGCAATAATCATGGAACTCAGCTGTGAGGAATCATGCTGCTCAGCTGGCAATAATCAAGCAGCTGAGCAGGCAGGAATTACGCAGCACAGCTGGCAATTGTCAAGCAGATGACAGGCAGGAATCGTGCAGCTCAGCTGGCAATTGTCAAGCAGATGAGCAGACAGTAATCACGCAGCTCAGCAGGCCCTGATCACGTGACTGAGCATGCACTGTTCACGTGGCTGATCATACACTGATCACGTGATTGATCATGCACTGATCACTTGGATATCATGCACTGATCACGTGGCTGATCATACACTGTTCACGTGTCTGACCATGCACTGATCACGTGGCTGATCATACACTGCTCACGTAACTGATCATGCACTGATCACGTGGCTATCATGCACTGATCACGTGACTGATCATGCACTGATCACGTGACTGATCATGCACTGATCACGTGACTGATCATGCACTGATCAGTGGCAATCATGCACTGATCACGTGGCTGATCATACACTGATCACGTGACTGATCATGCACTGATCACTGGCTATCATGCACTCATCACGTGGCTATCATGCACTGATCACGTGGTTGATCATACACTGATCACGTGACTGATCATGCACTGATCACGTCTGATCATGCACTGATCACGTGACTGATCATGCACTGATCACGTGGATGATCATGCACTGATCATGTGACTGATCATGCACTGATCACGTGGCTATCATGCACTGCTCACGTGGCTGATCATGCAATGATCACGTAGCTACCATGTACTGGTCACGTGACTGATCATGCACTGATCACGTAATTGATCATGCACTGATCACGTGACTTATCATGCACTGATCACGTGACTGATCATGCACTGATCACGTGACTGATCATGCACTGATCACGTGTCTGATCATGCACTGATCACGTGGCTGATCATGCACTGATCACGTAACTGATCATGCACTGATCACGTGGCTATCATGCACTGATCACGTGGCTGATCATGCACTGATCACGTGGCTGATCACACACTGTCACGTGACTGATCATGCACTGATCACGTGGCACTCATGCACTGATCACGTGGCTGATCATGCACTGATCACGTAACTGATCATGCACTGATCACGTGGCTATCATGCACTGCTCACGTGGCTGATCATGCAATGATCACGTAGCTACCATATACTGGTCACGTGACTGATCATGCACTGATCACGTGAATGATCATGCACTGATCACGTGACTGATCATGCACTGATCACGTGACTGATCATGCACTGATCACGTGGCTATCATGCACTGATCACGTGGCTGATCATGCACTGATCACGTAGCAATCATGTACTGATCACGTGACTGATCATGCACTGATCACGTAATTGATCATGCACTGATCACTGACTGATCATGCACTGATCACGTGGCTGATCACACACTGATCACGTGACTGATCATGCACTGATCACGTGGCTATCATGCACTGATCACGTGGCTATCATGCACTGATCACGTGGCTGATCATGCACTGATCACGTAGCTATCATGCACTGATCACGTGACTGATCATGCACTGATCACGTAATTGATCATGCACTGATCACGTGGCTGATCATGCACTGATCACGTGGCTATCATGCACTGCTCATGTGGCTGATCATGCAATGATCACGCAGCTACATGCACTGATCACGTATCTGATCATGCACTGATCACGTGGCTGATCATGCACTGATCACGTGACTGATCATGCACTGATCACGTGGCTATCATGCACTGATCACGTGGCTGATCATGCACTGATCACGCAGCTACCATGCACTGATCACGTGACTGATCATGCACTGATCACGTAACTGATCATGCACTGATCACGTGGCTGATCATGCACTGATCACGTGGCTGATCATGCACTGATCACGTGGCTATCATGCACTGATCACGTGGCTGATCATGCACTGATCACGTGCCTGATCATGCACTGATCACGTGACTGATCATGCACTGATCACGTAGCAATCATGCACTGATCACGTGGCTGATCATGCACTGATCACGTGGCTATCATGCACTGATCACGTGGCTATCATGCACTGATCACGTGGCTGATCATGCACTGATACCGTGACTGAGCATGGACTGATCACATGACTATCATGTAGTGATCACGTGACTTAATGGCGCTGATCATGTGACTGATCATGCGCTGATCATGTTTGCTATCATACACTGATCATGTGCCTCTGGAGGCAATAAACAAAGAGCTGAGTAGGCATGAATCAAACAGTCAGCAGGCAATAATCATGGAACTCAGCTGTGAGGAATCATGCTGCTCAGCTGGCAATAATCAAGCAGCTGAGCAGGCAGGAATTACGCAGCACAGCTGGCAATTGTCAAGCAGATGACAGGCAGGAATCATGCAGCTCAGCTGGCAATTGTCAAGCAGATGAGCAGACAGTAATCACGCAGCTCAGCAGGCCCTGATCACGTGACTGAGCATGCACTGTTCACGTGGCTGATCATACACTGATCACGTGACTGATCATGCACTGATCACGTGGATATCATGCACTGATCACGTGGCTGATCATACACTGTTCACGTGTCTGACCATGCACTGATCACGTGGCTGATCATACACTGCTCACGTAACTGATCATGCACTGATCACGTGGCTGATCATGCACTGATCACGTGGCTGATCATGCACTGATCACGTGACTGATCATGCACTGATCACGTGACTGATCATGCACTGATCACGTGGCTATCATGCACTGATCACGTGGCTGATCATGCACTGATCACGCAGCTATCATGCACTGGTCACGTGACTGATCATGCACTGATCACGTAATTGATCATGCACTGATCACGTGGCTTATCATGCACTGATCATGTGACTGATCATGCACTGATCATGTTTGGTGTCATACACTGATCATGTGCATCTGGAGGCAATGAACAAAGAGCTGAGTAGGCAGGAATCAGTCAGCAGGCTATAATCATGGAACTCAGCTCTGAGAAATCATGCTGCTCAGCTGGCAATAATCAAGTAGATGAGCAGGCAGGAATTATGCAGCACACGTGGCAATTGTCAAGCAGATGACAGTCAGGAATCGTACAGCTCAGCTGGCAATTGTCAAGCAGATGAGCAGACAGTAATCACGCAGCTCAGCAGGCCCTGATCACGTGACTGAGCATGCACTGTTCACGTGGCTGATCATACACTGATCACGTGACTGATCATGCACTGATCACGTGGCTATCATGCACTGATCACGTGACTGATCATGCACTGATCACGTAATTGTCATGCACTGATCACGTGGCTGATCATGCACTGATCACGTGACTGATCATGCACTGATCACGTGGCTATCATGCACTGATCACGTGGCTGATCATGCACTGATCACGGGACTGATCATGCACTGATCACGGCGCTATCATGCACTGACACATGACTCACATGCACTGATCACGTGGCTGATCATGCACTGATCACGTGACTGATCATGCACTGATCACGTGGCTGATCATGCACTGATCACGTGGCTGATCATGCACTGATCACGTGGCTATCATGCACTGCTCACGTGGCTGATCATGCAATGATCACGTAGCTACCATGTACTGGTCACGTGACTGATCATGCACTGATCACGTGACTGATCATGCACTGATCACGTGGCTGATCATGCACTGATCACGTGACTGATCATGCACTGATCACGTCTAATCATGCACTGATCACATGACTGCCCATGCACTGATCACGTGGATGATCATACACTAATCATGTGACAGATCATGCACTGATCACGTGGCTGATCATGCACTGATACCGTGACTGAGCATGGACTGATCACATGACTATCATGTAGTGATCACGTGACTTAATGGCGCTGATCATGTGACTGATCATGCGCTGATCATGTTTGCTATCATACACTGATCATGTGCCTCTGGAGGCAATAAACAAAGAGCTGAGTAGGCACGAATCAAACAGTCAGCAGGCAATAATCATGGAACTCAGGTGTGAGGAATCATGCTGCTCAGCTGGCAATAATCAAGCAGCTGAGCAGGCAGGAATTACGCAGCACAGCTGGCAATTGTCAAGCAGATGACAGGCAGGAATCGTGCAGCTCAGCTGGCAATTGTCAAGCAGATGAGCAGACAGTAATCACGCAGCTCAGCAGGCCCTGATCACGTGACTGAGCATGCACTGTTCACGTGGCTGATCATACACTGATCACGTGATTGATCATGCACTGATCACTTGGATATCATGCACTGATCACGTGGCTGATCATACACTGTTCACGTGTCTGACCATGCACTGATCACGTGGCTGATCATACACTGCTCACGTAACTGATCATGCACTGATCACGTGGCTATCATGCACTGATCACGTGACTGATCATGCACTGATCACGTGGCTATCATGCACTGATCACGTGGCTGATCATGCACTGATCACGGGACTGATCATGCACTGATCACGGGCTATCATGCACTGACTACATGACTCATCATGCACTGATCACGTGACTGATCATGCACTGATCACGTGACTGATCATGCACTGATCACGTGGCTGATCATGCACTGATCACGTGGCTATCATGCACTGATCACGTGGCTGATCATGCAATGATCACGTAGCTACCATGTACTGGTCACGTGACTGATCATGCACTGATCACGTAACTGATCATGCACTGATCACGTGGCTGATCATGCACTGATCACGTGACTGATCATGCACTGATCACGTCTGATCATGCACTGATCACGTGACTGATCATGCACTGATCACGTGGCTGATCATGCACTGATCACGTGACTGATCATGCACTGATCACGTGACTATCATGCACTGATCACGTGACTTCATGCACTGATCACGTGACTGATCATGCACTGATCACGTGACTGATCATGCACTGATCACGTCTGATCATGCACTGATCACGTGACTGATCATGCACTGATCACGTGGATGATCATACACTGATGTCACTGATCATGCACTGATCACGTGGCTATCATGCACTGATCACGTGGCTGATCATGCAATGATCACGTAGCTACCATGTACTGGTCACGTGACTGATCATGCACTGATCACGTAATTGATCATGCACTGATCACGTGACTGATCATGCACTGATCACGTGACTGATCATGCACTGATCACGTGACTGATCATGCACTGATCACGTGGCTGATCATGCACTGATCACGTGTCTGATCATGCACTGATCACGTGGCTGATCATGCACTGATCACGTAACTGATCATGCACTGATCACGTGGCTATCATGCACTGATCACGTGGCTGATCATGCACTGATCACGTGGCTGATCACACACTGTCACGTGACTGATCATGCACTGATCACGTGGCTATCATGCACTGATCACGTGGTGATCATACACTGATCACGTAACTGATCATGCACTGATCACGTGGCTATCATGCACTGATCACGTGGCTGATCATGCACTGATCACGTAGCTACCATGCACTGGTCACGTGACTGATCATGCACTGATCACGTAACTGATCATGCACTGATCACGTGACTGATCATGCACTGATCACGTGACTGATCATGCACTGATCACGTGGCTATCATGCACTGCTCACGTGGCTGATCATGCAATGATCACGTAGCTACCATGTACTGGTCACGTGACTGATCATGCACTGATCACGTGACTGATCATGCACTGATCACGTGGCTGATCATGCACTGATCACGAGACTGATCATGCACTGATCACGTCTAATCATGCACTGATCACATGACTGCCCATGCACTGATCACGTGGATGATCATACACTAATCATGTGACAGATCATGCACTGATCACGTGGCTGATCATGCACTGATACCGTGACTGAGCATGGACTGATCACATGACTATCATGTAGTGATCACGTGACTTAATGGCGCTGATCATGTGACTGATCATGCGCTGATCATGTTTGCTATCATACACTGATCATGTGCCTCTGGAGGCAATAAACAAAGAGCTGAGTAGGCACGAATCAAACAGTCAGCAGGCAATAATCATGGAACTCAGCTGTGAGGAATCATGCTGCTCAGCTGGCAATAATCAAGCAGCTGAGCAGGCAGGAATTACGCAGCACAGCTGGCAATTGTCAAGCAGATGACAGGCAGGAATCGTGCAGCTCAGCTGGCAATTGTCAAGCAGATGAGCAGACAGTAATCACGCAGCTCAGCAGGCCCTGATCACGTGACTGAGCATGCACTGTTCACGTGGCTGATCATACACTTATCACGTGATTGATCATGCACTGATCACTTGGATATCATGCACTGATCACGTGGCTGATCATACACTGTTCACGTGTCTGACCATGCACTGATCACGTGGCTGATCATACACTGCTCACGTAACTGATCATGCACTGATCACGTGGCTATCATGCACTGATCACGTGGCTGATCATGCACTGATCACGTGACTGATCATGCACTGATCACGTGGCAATCATGCACTGATCACGTGGCTGATCATGCACTGATCACGTGACTGATCATGCACTGATCACTGGCTATCATGCACTCATCACCTGGCTATCGTGCACTGATCACGTGGTTGATCATGCACTGATCACGAGACTGATCATGCACTGATCACGTCTGATCATGCACTGATCACGTGACTGATCATGCACTGATCACGTGGATAAACATGCACTGATCACGTGACTGATCATGCACTGATCACGTGGCTATCATGCTCTGCTCACGTGTCTGATGATGCAAGGATCACGTAGCAAAAATGTACTGGTCACGTGACTGATCATGCACTGATCACGTAATTGATCATGCACTGATCACGTGACTGATCATGCACTGATCACGTGACTGATCATGCACTGATCACGTGGCTGATCATGCACTGATCACGTGGCTGATCATGCACTGATCACGTGGCTGATCATACACTGATCACGTAACTGATCATGCACTGATCACGTGGCTATCATGCACTGATCACGTGGCTGATCATGCACTGATCACGTGGCTGATCACACACTGTCACGTGACTGATCATGCACTGATCACGTGGCATCATGCACTGATCACGTGGCTGATCATGCACTGATCACGTAACTGATCATGCACTGATCACGTGGCTATCATGCACTGATCACGTGGCTGATCATGCACTGATCACGTAGCTACCATGCACTGGTCACGTGACTGATCATGCACTGATCACGTAACTGATCATGCACTGATCACGTGACTGATCATGCACTGATCACGTGACTGATCATGCACTGATCACGTGGCTATCATGCACTGCTCACGTGGCTGATCATGCAATGATCACGTAGCTACCATGTACTGGTCACGTGACTGATCATGCACTGATCACGTGACTGATCATGCACTGATCACGTGGCTGATCATGCACTGATCACGAGACTGATCATGCACTGATCACGTCTAATCATGCACTGATCACATGACTACCCATGCACTGATCACGTGGATGATCATACACTAATCATGTGACAGATCATGCACTGATCACGTGGCTGATCATGCACTGATACCGTGACTGAGCATGGACTGATCACTTGACTATCATGTAGTGATCACGTGACTTAATGGCGCTGATCATGTGACTGATCATGCGCTGATCATGTTTGCTATCATACACTGATCATGTGCCTCTGGAGGCAATAAACAAAGAGCTGAGTAGGCACGAATCAAACAGTCAGCAGGCAATAATCATGGAACTCAGCTGTGAGGAATCATGCTGCTCAGCTGGCAATAATCAAGCAGCTGAGCAGGCAGGAATTACGCAGCACAGCTGGCAATTGTCAAGCAGATGAGAGGCAGGAATCGTGCAGCTCAGCTGGCAATTGTCAAGCAGATGAGCAGACAGTAATCACGCAGCTCAGCAGGCCCTGATCACGTGACTGAGCATGCACTGTTCACGTGGCTGATCATACACTGATCACGTGATTGATCATGCACTGATCACTTGGATATCATGCACTGATCACGTGGCTGATCATACACTGTTCACGTGTCTGACCATGCACTGATCACGTGGCTGATCATACACTGCTCACGTAACTGATCATGCACTGATCACGTGGCTATCATGCACTGATCACGTGGCTGATCATGCACTGATCACGTGGCTGATCATGCACTGATCACGTGCCTGATCATGCACTGATCAGTTGGCAATCATGCACTGATCACGTGGCTGATCATACCTGATCACGTGACTGATCATGCACTGATCACTGGCTATCATGCACTGATCACGTGGCTATCATGCACTGATCACGTGGCTGATCATGCACTGATCACGTGACTGATCATGCACTGATCACGTCTGATCATGCACTGATCACGTGACTGATCATGCACTGATCACGTGGATGATCATGCACTGATCATGTGACTGATCATGCACTGATCACGTGGCTATCATGCACTGCTCACGTGGCTGATCATGCAATGATCACGTAGCTACCATGTACTGGTCACGTGACTGATCATGCACTGATCACGTAATTGATCATGCACTGATCACGTGACTGATCATGCACTGATCACGTGACTGATCATGCACTGATCACGTGGCTGATCATGCACTGATCACGTGTCTGATCATGCACTGATCACGTGGCTGATCATGCACTGATCACGTAACTGATCATGCACTGATCACGTGGCTATCATGCACTGATCACGTGGCTGATCATGCACTGATCACGTGGCTGATCATGCACTGTCACGTGACTGATCATGCACTGATCACGTGGCACTCCTGCACTGATCACGTGGCTGATCATGCACTGATCACGTGACTGATCATGCACTGATCACGTGGCTATCATGCACTGATCACGTGGCTGATCATGCAATGATCACGTAGCTACCATATACTGGTCACGTGACTGATCATGCACTGATCACGTAACTGATCATGCACTGATCACGTGACTGATCATGCACTGATCACGTGACTGATCATGCACTGATCACGTGGCTATCATGCACTGATCACGTGGCTGATCATGCACTGATCACGTAGCAATCATGCACTGATCACGTGACTGATCATGCACTGATCACGTAATTGATCATGCACTGATCACGTGACTGATCATGCACTGATCACGTGGCTGATCACACACTGATCACGTGACTGATCATGCACTGATCACGTGGCTGATCATGCACTGATCACGTGGCTATCATGCACTGATCACGTGGCTGATCATGCACTGATCACGTAGGTACCATGCACTGATCACGTGACTGATCATGCACTGATCACGTGATTGATCATGCACTGATCACGTGGCTGATCATGCACTGATCACGTGGCTATCATGCACTGATCACGTGGCTGATCATGCACTGATCACGCAGCTACATGCACTGATCACGTGACTGATCATGCACTGATCACGTGGCTGATCATGCACTGATCACGTGACTGATCATGCACTGATCACGTGGCTATCATGCACTGATCACGTGGCTGATCATGCACTGATCACGCAGCTACCATGCACTGATCACGTGACTGATCATGCACTGATCACGTGACTGATCATGCACTGATCACGTGGCTGATCATGCACTGATCACGTGGCTGATCATGCACTGATCACGTGGCTATCATGCACTGATCACGTGGCTGATCATGCACTGATCACGTGGCTGATCATGCACTGATCACGTGACTGATCATGCACTGATCACGTGGCAATCATGCACTGATCACGTGGCTGATCATGCACTGATCACGTGGCTGATCATGCACTGATCACGTGGCTATCATGCACTGATCACGTGGCTGATCATGCACTGATACCGTGACTGAGCATGGACTGATCACATGACTATCATGTAGTGATCACGTGACTTAATGGCGCTGATCATGTGACTGATCATGCGCTGATCATGTTTGCTATCATACACTGATCATGTGCCTCTGGAGGCAATAAACAAAGAGCTGAGTAGGCACGAATCAAACAGTCAGCAGGCAATAATCATGGAACTCAGGTGTGAGGAATCATGCTGCTCAGCTGGCAATAATCAAGCAGCTGAGCAGGCAGGAATTACGCAGCACAGCTGGCAATTGTCAAGCAGATGACAGGCAGGAATCGTGCAGCTCAGCTGGCAATTGTCAAGCAGATGAGCAGACAGTAATCACGCAGCTCAGCAGGCCCTGATCACGTGACTGAGCATGCACTGTTCACGTGGCTGATCATACACTGATCACGTGATTGATCATGCACTGATCACTTGGATATCATGCACTGATCACGTGGCTGATCATACACTGTTCACGTGTCTGACCATGCACTGATCACGTGGCTGATCATGCACTGATCACGTAACTGATCATGCACTGATCACGTGGCTATCATGCACTGATCACGTGGCTGATCATGCACTGATCACGTGACTGATCATGCACTGATCACGTGACTGATCATGCACTGATCAGTGGCAATCATGCACTGATCACGTGGCTGATCATGCACTGATCACGTGACTGATCATGCACTGATCACTGGCTATCATGCACTGATCACGTGGCTATCATGCACTGATCACGTGGCTGATCATGCACTGATCACGTGACTGATCATGCACTGATCACGTCTGATCATGCACTGATCACGTGACTGATCATGCACTGATCACGTGGATGATCATGCACTGATCATGTGACTGATCATGCACTGATCACGTGGCTATCATGCACTGATCACGTGGCTGATCATGCAATGATCACGTAGCTACCATGCACTGATCACGTGACTGATCATGCACTGATCACGTAATTGATCATGCACTGATCACGTGACTGATCATGCACTGATCACGTGACTGATCATGCACTGATCACGTGGCTGATCATGCACTGATCACGTGTCTGATCATGCACTGATCACGTGGCTGATCATACACTGATCACGAACTGATCATGCACTGATCACGTGGCTATCATGCACTGATCACGTGGCTGATCATGCACTGATCACGTGGCTGATCACACACTGTCACGTGACTGATCATGCACTGATCACGTGGCACTCATGCACTGATCACGTGGCTGATCATACACTGATCACGTAACTGATCATGCACTGATCACGTGGCTATCATGCACTGATCACGTGGCTGATCATGCAATGATCACGTAGCTACCATGCACTGATCACGTGGCTGATCATGCACTGATCACGTGGCTGATCATGCACTGATCACGTGGCTGATCACACACTGATCACGTGACTGATCATGCACTGATCACGTGGCATCATGCACTGATCACGTGGCTGATCATACACTGATCACGTGACTGATCATGCACTGATCACGTGGCTATCATGCACTGATCACGTGGCTGATCATGCACTGATCACGTAGCTACCATGTACTGATCACGTGACTGATCATGCACTGATCACGTAATTGATCATGCACTGATCACTGACTGATCATGCACTGATCACGTGGCTGATCATGCACTGATCACGTGACTGATCATGCACTGATCACGTGGCTATCATGCACTGATCACGTGGCTATCATGCACTGATCACGTGGCTGATCATGCACTGATCACGTAGCTATCATGTACTGATCACGTGACTGATCATGCACTGATCACGACTGATCATGCACTGATCACGTGGCTGATCATGCACTGATCACGTGGCTATCATGCACTGATCACGTGGCTGATCATGCACTGATCACGCAGCTACTATGCACTGATCACGTGGCTGATCATGCACTGATCACGTGGCTGATCATGCACTGATCACGTGACTGATCATGCACTGATCACGTGGCTATCATGCACTGATCACGTGGCTGATCATGCACTGATCACGCAGCTACCATGCACTGATCACGTGACTGATCATGCACTGATCACGTGACTGATCATGCACTGATCACGTGGCTGATCATGCACTGATCACGTGCTGATCATGCACTGATCACGTGGCTATCATGCACTGATCACGTGGCTGATCATGCACTGATCACGTGGCTGATCATGCACTGATCACGTGACTGATCATGCACTGATCACGTGCAATCATGCACTGATCACGTGGCTGATCATGCACTGATCACGTGGCTGATCATGCACTGATCACGTGGCTATCATGCACTGATCACGTGGCTGATCATGCACTGATACCGTGACTGAGCATGGACTGATCACATGACTATCATGTAGTGATCACGTGACTTAATGGCGCTGATCATGTGACTGATCATGCGCTGATCATTTTTGCTATCATACACTGATCATGTGCCTCTGGAGGCAATAAACAAAGAGCTGAGTAGGCACGAATCAAACAGTCAGCAGGCAATAATCATGGAACTCAGCTGTGAGGAATCATGCTGCTCAGCTGGCAATAATCAAGCAGCTGAGCAGGCAGGAATTACGCAGCACAGCTGGCAATTGTCAAGCAGATGACAGGCAGGAATCGTGCAGCTCAGCTGGCAATTGTCAAGCAGATGAGCAGACAGTAATCACGCAGCTCAGCAGGCCCTGATCACGTGACTGAGCATGCACTGTTCACGTGGCTGATCATACACTGATCACGTGATTGATCATGCACTGATCACTTGGATATCATGCACTGATCACGTGGCTGATCATACACTGTTCACGTGTCTGACCATGCACTGATCACGTGGCTGATCATACACTGCTCACGTAACTGATCATGCACTGATCACGTGGCTATCATGCACTGATCACGTGGCTGATCATGCACTGATCACGTGACTGATCATGCACTGATCACGTGACTGATCATGCACTGATCACGTGGCAATCATGCACTGATCACGTGGCTGATCATACACTGATCACGTGACTGATCATGCACTGATCACTGGCTATCATGCACTGATCACGTGGCTATCATGCACTGATCACGTGGCTGATCATGCACTGATCACGTGACTGATCATGCACTGATCACGTCTGATCATGCACTGATCACGTGACTGATCATGCACTGATCACGTGGATGATCATGCACTGATCATGTGACTGATCATGCACTGATCACGTGGCTATCATGCACTGATCACGTGGCTGATCATGCACTGATCACGTAGCTACCATGCACTGATCACGTGACTGATCATGCACTGATCACGTGGCTGATCATGCACTGATCACGTGACTGATCATGCACTGATCACGTGACTGATCATGCACTGATCACGTGGCTGATCATGCACTGATCACGTGGCTGATCATGCACTGATCACGTGGCTGATCATGCACTGATCACGTGACTGATCATGCACTGATCACGTGGCTATCATGCACTGATCACGTGGCTGATCATGCACTGATCACGTGGCTGATCATGCACTGTCACGTGACTGATCATGCACTGATCACGTGGCATCATGCACTGATCACGTGGCTGATCATGCACTGATCACGTGACTGATCATGCACTGATCACGTGGCTATCATGCACTGATCACGTGGCTGATCATGCAATGATCACGTAGCTACCATGCACTGATCACGTGACTGATCATGCACTGATCACGTAATTGATCATGCACTGATCACTGACTGATCATGCACTGATCACGTGGCTGATCATGCACTGATCACGTGACTGATCATGCACTGATCACGTGGCTATCATGCACTGATCACGTGGCTATCATGCACTGATCACGTGGCTGATCATGCACTGATCACGTAGCTATCATGCACTGGTCACGTGACTGATCATGCACTGATCACGTGACTGATCATGCACTGATCACGTGGCTGATCATGCACTGATCACGTGGCTATCATGCACTGATCACGTGGCTGATCATGCAATGATCACGCAGCTACTATGCACTGATCACGTATCTGATCATGCACTGATCACGTGGCTGATCATGCACTGATCACGTGACTGATCATGCACTGATCACGTGGCTATCATGCACTGATCACGTGGCTGATCATGCACTGATCACGCAGCTACCATGTACTGATCACGTGACTGATCATGCACTGATCACGTGACTGATCATGCACTGATCACGTGGCTGATCATGCACTGATCACGTGGCTGATCATGCACTGATCACGTGGCTATCATGCACTGATCACGTGGCTGATCATGCACTGATCACGTGGCTGATCATGCACTGATCACGTGACTGATCATGCACTGATCACGTAGCAATCATGCACTGATCACGTGGCTGATCATGCACTGATCACGTGGCTGATCATGCACTGATCACGTGGCTATCATGCACTGATCACGTGGCTGATCATGCACTGATACCGTGACTGAGCATGGACTGATCACATGACTATCATGTAGTGATCACGTGACTTAATGGCGCTGACCATGTGACTGATCATGCCCTGATCATTTTTGCTATCATACACTGATCATGTGCCTCTGGAGGCAATAAACAAAGAGCTGAGTAGGCATGAATCAAACAGTCAGCAGGCAATAAACATGGAACTCAGCTGTGAGGAATCATGCTGCTCAGCTGGCAATAATCAAGCAGCTGAGCAGGCAGGAATTACGCAGCACAGCTGGCAATTGTCAAGCAGATGACAGGCAGGAATCATGCAGCTCAGGTGGCAATTGTCAAGCAGATGAGCAGACAGTAATCACGCAGCTCAGCAGGCCCTGATCACGTGACTGAGCATGCACTGTTCACGTGGCTGATCATACACTGATCACGTGATTGATCATGCACTGATCACTTGGATATCATGCACTGATCACGTGGCTGATCATACACTGTTCACATGTCTGACCATGCACTGATCACGTGGCTGATCATACACTGCTCACGTAACTGATCATGCACTGATCACGTGGCTGATCATGCACTGATCACGTGGCTGATCATGCACTGATCACGTGACTGATCATGCACTGATCACGTGACTGATCATGCACTGATCACGTGGCTATCATGCACTGATCACGTGGCTGATCATGCACTGATCACGCAGCTACCATGCACTGGTCACGTGACTGATCATGCACTGATCACGTAATTGATCATGCACTGATCACGTGGCTTATCATGCACTGATCATGTGACTGATCATGCACTGATCATGTTTGGTGTCATACACTGATCATGTGCATCTGGAGGCAATGAACAAAGAGCTGAGTAGGCAGGAATCAGTCAGCAGGCTATAATCATGGAACTCAGCTCTGAGAAATCATGCTGCTCAGCTGGCAATAATCAAGTAGATGAGCAGGCAGGAATTATGCAGCACACGTGGCAATTGTCAAGCAGATGACAGGCAGGAATCGTGCAGCTCAGCTGGCAATTGTCAAGCAGATGAGCAGACAGTAATCACGCAGCTCAGCAGGCCCTGATCACGTGACTGAGCATGCACTGTTCACGTGGCTGATCACACACTGATCACGTGACTGATCATGCACTGATCACGTGGCTATCATGCACTGATCACGTGGCTGATCATGCACTGATCACGTAACTGTCATGCACTGATCACGTGGCTATCATGCACTGATCACGTGACTGATCATGCACTGATCACGTGGCTATCATGCACTGATCACGTGGCTGATCATGCACTGATCACGTGACTGATCATGCACTGATCACGGCGCTATCATGCACTGACTACATGACTCCACATGCACTGATCACGTGGCTGATCATGCACTGATCACGTGACTGATCATGCACTGATCACGTGGCTGATCATGCACTGATCACGTGGCTGATCATGCACTGATCACGTGGCTATCATGCACTGCTCACGTGGCTGATCATGCAATGATCACGTAGCTACCATGTACTGGTCACGTGACTGATCATGCACTGATCACGTGACTGATCATGCACTGATCACGTGGCTGATCATGCACTGATCACGTGACTGATCATGCACTGATCACGTCTAATCATGCACTGATCACATGACTGCCCATGCACTGATCACGTGGATGATCATACACTAATCATGTGACAGATCATGCACTGATCACGTGGCTGATCATGCACTGATACCGTGACTGAGCATGGACTGATCACATGACTATCATGTAGTGATCACGTGACTTAATGGCGCTGATCATGTGACTGATCATGCGCTGATCATGTTTGCTATCATACACTGATCATGTGCCTCTGGAGGCAATAAACAAAGAGCTGAGTAGGCACGAATCAAACAGTCAGCAGGCAATAATCATGGAACTCAGGTGTGAGGAATCATGCTGCTCAGCTGGCAATAATCAAGCAGCTGAGCAGGCAGGAATTACGCAGCACAGCTGGCAATTGTCAAGCAGATGACAGGCAGGAATCGTGCAGCTCAGCTGGCAATTGTCAAGCAGATGAGCAGACAGTAATCACGCAGCTCAGCAGGCCCTGATCACGTGACTGAGCATGCACTGTTCACGTGGCTGATCATACACTGATCACGTGATTGATCATGCACTGATCACTTGGATATCATGCACTGATCACGTGGCTGATCATACACTGTTAACGTGTCTGACCATGCACTGATCACGTGGCTGATCATACACTGCTCACGTAACTGATCATGCACTGATCACGTGGCTATCATGCACTGATCACGTGGCTGATCATGCACTGATCACGTGACTGATCATGCACTGATCACGTGACTGATCATGCACTGATCAGTTGGCAATCATGCACTGATCACGTGGCTGATCATGCACTGATCACGTGACTGATCATGCACTGATCACTGGCTATCATGCACTGATCACGTGGCTATCATGCACTGATCACGTGGCTGATCATGCACTGATCACGTGACTGATCATGCACTGATCACGTCTGATCATGCACTGATCACGTGACTGATCATGCACTGATCACGTGGATGATCATGCACTGATCATGTCACTGATCATGCACTGATCACGTGGCTATCATGCACTGATCACGTGGCTGATCATGCACTGATCACGTAGCTACCATGTACTGATCACGTGACTGATCATGCACTGATCACGTAATTGATCATGCACTGATCACGTGACTGATCATGCACTGATCACGTGACTGATCATGCACTGATCACGTGGCTGATCATGCACTGATCACGTGTCTGATCATGCACTGATCACGTGGCTGATCATACACTGATCACGTAACTGATCATGCACTGATCACGTGGCTATCATGCACTGATCACGTGGCTGATCATGCACTGATCACGTGGCTGATCACACACCTGTCACGTGACTGATCATGCACTGATCACGTGGCACTCATGCACTGATCACGTGGCTGATCATGCACTGATCACGTAACTGATCATGCACTGATCACGTGGCTATCATGCACTGATCACGTGGCTGATCATGCACTGATCACGTAGCTACCATATACTGGTCACGTGACTGATCATGCACTGATCACGTAAATGATCATGCACTGATCACGTGACTGATCATGCACTGATCACGTGACTGATCATGCACTGATCACGTGGCTATCATGCACTGCTCACGTGGCTGATCATGCAATTATCACGTAGCTACCATGTTCTGGTCACGTGACTGATCATGCACTGATCACGTGACTGATCATGCACTGATCACGTGGCTGATCATGCACTGATCACGAGACTGAACATGCACTGATCACGTCTAATCATGCACTGATCACATGACTGCCCATGCACTGATCACGTGGATGATCATACACTAATCATGTGACAGATCATGCACTGATCACGTGGCTGATCATGCACTGATACCGTGACTGAGCATGGACTGATCACATGACTATCATGTAGTGATCACGTGACTTAATGGCGCTGATCATGTGACTGATCATGCGCTGATCATGTTTGCTATCATACACTGATCATGTGCCTCTGGAGGCAATAAACAAAGAGCTGAGTAGGCACGAATCAAACAGTCAGCAGGCAATAATCATGGAACTCAGCTGTGAGGAATCATGCTGCTCAGCTGGCAATAATCAAGCAGCTGAGCAGGCAGGAATTACGCAGCACAGCTGGCAATTGTCAAGCAGATGACAGGCAGGAATCGTGCAGCTCAGCTGGCAATTGTCAAGCAGATGAGCAGACAGTAATCACGCAGCTCAGCAGGCCCTGATCACGTGACTGAGCATGCACTGTTCACGTGGCTGATCATACACTGATCACGTGATTGATCATGCACTGATCACTTGGATATCATGCACTGATCACGTGGCTGATCATACACTGTTCACGTGTCTGACCATGCACTGATCACGTGGCTGATCATACACTGCTCACGTGACTGATCATGCACTGATCACGTGGCTGATCATGCACTGATCACGTGGCTGATCATGCACTGATCACGTGGCTATCATGCACTGATCACGTGGCTGATCATGCACTGATCACGCAGCTATCATGCACTGATCACGTACTGATCATGCACTGATCACGTGGCTGATCATGCACTGATCACGTGACTGATCATGCACTGATCACGTGGCTATCATGCACTGATCACGTGGCTGATCATGCACTGATCACGCAGCTATCATGCACTGGTCACGTGACTGATCATGCACTGATCACGTGACTGATCATGCACTGATCACGTCTGATCATGCACTGATCACGTGACTGATCATGCACTGATCACGTGGATGATCATGCACTGATCATGTGACTGATCATGCACTGATCACGTGGCTATCATGCACTGATCACGTGGCTGATCATGCACTGATCACGTAGCTACCATGCACTGATCACGTGACTGATCATGCACTGATCACGTGACTGATCATGCACTGATCACGTGACTGATCATGCACTGATCACGTGACTGATCATGCACTGATCACGTGGCTATCATGCACTGATCACGTGGCTGATCATGCACTGATCACGTGGCTGATCATGCACTGATCACGTGGCTGATCATGCACTGATCACGTGACTGATCATGCACTGATCACGTGGCTATCATGCACTGATCACGTGGCTGATCATGCACTGATCACGTGGCTGATCACACACTGATCACGTGACTGATCATGCACTGATCACGTGGCACTCATGCACTGATCACGTGGCTGATCATGCACTGATCACGTGACTGATCATGCACTGATCACGTGGCTATCATGCACTGATCACGTGGCTGATCATGCACTGATCACGTGGCTATCATGCACTGATCACGTGACTGATCATGCACTGATCACGTGACTGATCATGCACTGATCACGTGACTGATCATGCACTGATCACGTGACTGATCATGCACTGATCACGTGGCTATCATGCACTGCTCACGTGGCTGATCATGCAATGATCACGTAGCTACCATGTACTGGTCACGTGACTGATCATGCACTGATCACGTGACTGATCATGCACTGATCACGTGGCTGATCATGCACTGATCACGAGACTGAACATGCACTGATCACGTCTAATCATGCACTGATCACATGACTGCCCATGCACTGATCACGTGGATGATCATACACTAATCATGTGACAGATCATGCACTGATCACGTGGCTGATCATGCACTGATACCGTGACTGAGCATGGACTGATCACATGACTATCATGTAGTGATCACGTGACTTAATGGCGCTGATCATGTGACTGATCATGCGCTGATCATGTTTGCTATCATACACTGATCATGTGCCTCTGGAGGCAATAAACAAAGAGCTGAGTAGGCACGAATCAAACAGTCAGCAGGCAATAATCATGGAACTCAGCTGTGAGGAATCATGCTGCTCAGCTGGCAATAATCAAGCAGCTGAGCAGGCAGGAATTACACAGCACAGCTGGCAATTGTAAAGCAGATGACAGGCAGGAATCGTGCAGCTCAGCTGGCAATTGTCAAGCAGATGAGCCCTGATCACGTGACTGAGCATGCACTGATCACGTGGCTGATCATACACTGATCACGTGACTGATCATGCACTGATCACGTGGATATCATGCACTGATCACGTGGCTGATCATACACTGATCACGTGACTGATCATGCACTGATCACGTGGCTGATCATACACTGATCACGTGACTGATCATGCACTGATCACGTGGCTATCATGCACTGATCACGTGGCTGATCATGCACTGATCACGTGACTGATCATGCACTGATCACGTGACTGATCATGCACTGATCACGTGACTGATCATGCACTGATCACGTAACTGATCATGCACTGATCACGTGGCTGATCATGCACTGATCACGTCTATATCATGCACTGATCACGTGACTGATCATGCACTGATCACGTGGATGATCATACACTGATCACGTGACTGATCATGCACTGATCACGTGGCTATCATGCACTGATCACGTGGCTGATCATGCACTGATCACGTAGCTATCATGTACTGATCACGTGACTGATCATGCACTGATCACGTAATTGATCATGCACTGATCACGTGGCTATCATGCACTGATCACGTGACTGATCATGCACTGATCACGTGACTGATCATGCACTGATCACGTGGCTATCATGCACTGATCACGTGGCTGATCATGCACTGATCACTAGCTACCATATACTGGTCACGTGACTGATCATGCACTGATCACGTAATTGATCATGCACTGATCATGTGGCTGATCATGCACTGATCACGTGGCTGATCAACCACTGATCACGTGACTGATCATGCATTGATCACGTGACTGATCATGCACTGATCACGTGGCTATCATGCTCTGCTCACGTGTCTGATCATGCAACGATCACGTGGCAAACATGTACTGGTCACGTGACTGATCATGCACTGATCACGTAATTGATCCTGCACTGATCACGTGGCTCATCATGCACTGATCACGTGGCTGATCACACATATATCACGTGACTGATCATGCACTGATCTCGTGGCTCTAATGCACTGATCACGTGGCTGTCATGCACTGATCACGTGGATATCATGCACTGATCACGTGGCTGATCACACACGTATCACATGACTGATCATGCACTGATCACGTGGCTGATCATGCACTGATCACGTGGCTATCATGCACTGATCACGTGGCTGATCAGGCAATGATCACGTAGCTACCATGTACTGGTCACGTGACTGATCATGCACTGATCACGTAATTGATCATACACTGATCATGTAGCTGATCATGCACTGATCACGTGGCTGATCATACACTGATCACATAACTGATCATGCACTGATCACGTGACTGATCATGCACTGATCACGTGGCTGATCATGCACTGATCACGTGACTCATCATGCACTGATCTCGTGTCTGATCATGCACTGATCACGTGGCTATCATGCACTGCACACGTAGCTGATCATGCAATGATCACGCAGCTACCATGTACTGGTCACATGACTGATCATGCACTGATCATGTGACTGATCATGCGCTGATCACGTGGCTATCATGCACTACTGACGTGGCTGATCATGCAATGATCATGTAGCTACCATGTACAGGTCACGTGACTGATCATACACCCATCAGGTGACTGATCATGCACTGATCCCGTGGCTATCATGCACTGATCACATGACTGCCCATGCACTGATCACGTGGATGATCATACACTAATCTTGTGACAGATCATGCACTGATCACGTGGCTGATCATGCACTGATACCGTGACTGAGCATGGACTGATCACATGACTATCATGTAGTGATCACGTGACTTAATGGCGCTGATCATGTGACTGATCATGCGCTGATCATGTTTGCTATCATACACTGATCATGTGCCTCTGGAGGCAATAAACAAAGAGCTGAGTAGGCACGAATCAAACAGTCAGCAGGCAATAATCATGGAACTCAGCTGTGAGGAATCATGCTGCTCAGCTGGCAATGATCAAGCAGCTGAGCAGGCAGGAATTACGCAGCACAGCTGGCAATTGTCAAGCAGATGACAGGCAGGAATCGTGCAGCTCAGCTGGCAATTGTCAAGCAGATGAGCAGACACTAATCACGCAGCTCAGCAGGCCCAGATCACGTGACTGAGCATGCACTGTTCACGTGGCTGATCACACACTGATCACGTGATTGATCATGCACTGATCACTTGGATATCATGCACTGATCACGTGGCTGATCATACACTGTTCACGTGTCTGACCATGCACTGATCACGTGGCTGATCATACACTACTCAAGTAACCGATCATGCACTGACCACTTGGCTATCATGCACTGATCACGTGGCTGAACATGCACTGTTCACGTGGCTGATCACACACTGTCACGTGACATATCATGCACTGATCACGTGGCACTCATGCACTGATCACGTGGCTGATCATACTCTGCTCACTTAACTCATCATGCACACATCACGTTTCTATCATGCATTGCTCACGTGGCTCGTCATAGAATGATCACGTAGCTACCATATACTGTTCACGTGACTGATCATGCACAGATCACGTAAATGATCACGCACTGTTCACGTGACTGATCATGTACTGATCACGTGACTGATCATGCACTGATCACATGGCTGATCATGCACTGATCACTTAATTGATCTTGCACTTATCATTTGGCTGATCATGCACTGATCACGTGGCTGATCATACACTGATCACGTGACTGATCATGCACTGATCACGTGACTGATCATGCAATAGTCACGTAGCAACCATGTACTGGTCACGTGACTGTTCATGCACTGATCACGTAATTAATCCTGCACTGATCAACTGACTCATCATGCACTGATCACGTGGCTGATCACACACGTATCACGTGACTGATCATGCATTGATCAAATGGCTCTCATGCACTGATCACGTGGCTATCATGCACTGATCACGTGGCTGATCATGCAATGTTCACGTAGATACGATGTACTGGTCGCGTGGCTGATCTTGCACTGATTACGTAATTGATCATGCACTGATCACGTGGCTGATCAAGCACTGATCACGTGGCTATCATGCACTGTTAACGTGGCTGATCATGAAATGATCACGCAGCTACCATGTACTGGTCACGTGACTGATCATGCACTGATCATGTGGCTGATCATGCACTGATCACGTGACTGATCATGCACTGATCACGTGGCTATCATGCACTGATCACTTGGCTGGTCATACACTGATCACGCAGCTACCATGTACTGGTCACGTGACTGATCATGCACTGATCATGTGGCTGATCATGCACTGATCACGTTACTGATCATGCACTGATCACGTGACTTATCTTGCACTGATCACGTGGCTATCATGCACTGATCACATGGCTATTCATACACTGATCACGTGCCTGGTCATGCACAGATTACATGACTGATCATGCACTGAACACGTGACTGATCATGCACTGATCACGTGACTATCATGCACTACTCACGTGGCTGATCATGCAATGATCATGTAGCTACCATGTACCGGTCAGGTGACTGATCATACACCCATCAGGTGACAGATCATGCACTGATCACATGGCTGATCATACACTGATCATCTGCCTGGTCATGCACAGATCACGTGACAAATCATGAACTGATCACATAGCTATCATGAACTGATCACCTGGCTGATCATGCACTGATCACATGGCTGATCAGGCACTGATACCGTGACCTAGCATGGACTGATCACATGACTATCATGTAGTGATCACGTGACTTAATGGCTCTGATCATGCGCTGATCATGTTTGCTATCATACACTGATCATGTGCCTCTGGAGGCAATAAACATAGAGCTGAGTAGGCACGAATCAAACAGTCAGCAGGCAATAATCATGGAACTCAGCTGTGAGGAATCATGCTGCTCAGCTGGCAATAATCAAGCAGCTGAGCAGGCAGGAATTACGCAGCACAGCTGGCAATTGTCAAGCAGATGACAGGAAGGAATCGAGCAGCTCAGCTGGCAATTGTCAAGCAGATGAGCAGACAGAAATCATGCAGCTCTGCAGGCCCTGATCACGTGACTGAGCATGCACTGTTCACGTGGCTGATCATACACTGATCACGTGATGATCATGCACTGATCACTTGGATATCATGCACTGATCACGTGGCTGATCATACACTGTTCACGTGTCTGACCATGCGCTGATCACGTGGCTGATCATACACTGCTCACGTAACTGATCATGCACTGATCACGTGGCTATCATGCACTGATCACGTGGCTGAACATGCACTGTTCACGTGGCTGATCACACACCTGTCACGTGACATATCATGCACTGATCACGTGGCACTCATGCAATGATTACGTGGCTGATCATACTCTACTCATGTAACTCATCATGCTCACATCACGTTTCTATCATGCATTGCTCACGTGGCTCGTCATAGAATGATCACGTAGCTACCATATACTGTTCACGTGACTGATCATTCACAGATCACGTAAATGATCACGCACTGTTCACGTGACTGATCATGTACTGATCACGTGACTGATCATGCACTGATCACATGGCTGATCATGCCCTGATCACTTAATTGATCTTGCACTTATCATTTGGCTGATCATGCACTGATCACGTGGCTGATCATACACTGATCACGTGACTGATCATGCACTGATCACGTGACTGATCATGCAATAGTCACGTAGCAACCATGTACTGGTCACGTGACTGTTCATGCACTGATCACGTAATTAATCCTGCACTGATCAACTGACTCATCATGCACTGATCACGTGGCTGATCACACACGTATCACGTGACTGATCATGCATTGATCACATGGCTATCATGCACTGATCACGTGGCTGATCATGCAATGTTCACGTAGATACGATGTACTGGTCGCGTGGCTGATCTTGCACTGATTACGTAATTGATCATGCACTGATCACGTGGCTGATCAAGCACTGATCACGTGGCTATCATGCACTGTTAACGTGGCTGATCATGAAATGATCACGCAGCTACCATGTACTGGTCACGTGACTGATCATGCACTGATCATGTGGCTGATCATGCACTGATCACGTGACTGATCATGCACTGATCACGTGGCTATCATGCACTGATCACTTGGCTGGTCATACACTGATCACGCAGCTACCATGTACTGGTCACGTGACTGATCATGCACTGATCATGTGGCTGATCATGCACTGATCACGTTACTGATCATGCACTGATCACGTGACTTATCTTGCACTGATCACGTGGCTATCATGCACTGATCACATGGCTATTCATACACTGATCACGTGCCTGGTCATGCACAGATTACATGACTGATCATGCACTGAACACGTGACTGATCATGCACTGATCACGTGACTATCATGCACTACTCACGTGGCTGATCATGCAATGATCATGTAGCTACCATGTACCGGTCAGGTGACTGATCATACACCCATCAGGTGACAGATCATGCACTGATCACATGGCTGATCATACACTGATCATCTGCCTGGTCATGCACAGATCACGTGACAAATCATGAACTGATCACATAGCTATCATGAACTGATCACCTGGCTGATCATGCACTGATCACATGGCTGATCAGGCACTGATACCGTGACCTAGCATGGACTGATCACATGACTATCATGTAGTGATCACGTGACTTAATGGCTCTGATCATGCGCTGATCATGTTTGCTATCATACACTGATCATGTGCCTCTGGAGGCAATAAACATAGAGCTGAGTAGGCACGAATCAAACAGTCAGCAGGCAATAATCATGGAACTCAGCTGTGAGGAATCATGCTGCTCAGCTGGCAATAATCAAGCAGCTGAGCAGGCAGGAATTACGCAGCACAGCTGGCAATTGTCAAGCAGATGACAGGAAGGAATCGTGCAGCTCAGCTGGCAATTGTCAAGCAGATGAGCAGACAGAAATCATGCAGCTCTGCAGGCCCTGATCACGTGACTGAGCATGCACTGTTCACGTGGCTGATCATACACTGATCACGTGATGATCATGCACTGATCACTTGGATATCATGCACTGATCACGTGGCTGATCATACACTGTTCACGTGTCTGACAATGCACTGATCACGTGGCTGATCATACACTGCTCACGTAACTGATCATGCACTGATCACGTGGCTATCATGCACTGATCACGTGGCTGAACATGCACTGTTCACGTGGCTGATCACACACCTGTCACGTGACATATCATGCACTGATCACGTGGCACTCATGCACTGATTACGTGGCTGATCATACTCTACTCATGTAACTCATCATGCTCACATCACGTGGCTATCATGCACTGCTCACGTGGCTCGTCATGGAATGATCACGTGGCTACCATATACTGGTCACGTGACTGATCATGCAAAGATCACGTAAATGATCACGCACTGTTCCCGTGACTGATCACGTACTGATCACGTGACTGATCATGCACTGATCACGTAATTGATCATACACTGATCATGTGGCTGATCATGCACTGATCACGTGGCTATCATGCACTGATCACTTGGCTGGATATACACTGATCACGTGTCCGGTCATGCACTGATCACGTGGCTGATCATGCACTGATCACGTGACTGATCATGCACTGATCTCGTGTTTGATCATGCACTGATCACGTGGCTATCATGCACTGCACACGTAGCTGATCATGCGATGATCACGCAGCTACCATGTACTGGTCACATGACTGATCATGCACTGATCATGTGACTGATCATGCGCTGATCACGTGGCTATCATGCACTACTGACGTGGCTGATCATGCAATGATCATGTAGCTACCATGTACAGGTCACGAGACTGATCATACACCCATCAGGTGACTGATCATGCACTGATCACGTGGCTATCATGCACTGATCACATGACTGCCCATGCACTGATCACGTGGATGATCATACACTAATCTTGTGACAGATCATGCACTGATCATGTGGCTGATCATGCACTGATACCGTGACTGAGCATGGACTGATCACATGACTATCATGTAGTGATCACGTGACTTAATGGCGCTGATCATGTGACTGATCATGCGCTGATCATGTTTGCTATCATACACTGATCATGTGCCTCTGGAGGCAATAAACAAAGAGCTGAGTAGGCACGAATCAAACAGTCAGCAGGCAATAATCATGGAACTCAGCTGTGAGGAATCATGCTGCTCAGCTGGCAATGATCAAGCAGCTGAGCAGGCAGGAATTACGCAGCACAGCTGGCAATTGTCAAGCAGATGACAGGCAGGAATCGTGCAGCTCAGCTGGCAATTGTCAAGCAGATGAGCAGACACTAATCACGCAGCTCAGCAGGCCCAGATCACGTGACTGAGCATGCACTGTTCACGTGGCTGATCACACACTGATCACGTGATTGATCATGCACTGATCACTTGGATATCATGCACTGATCACGTGGCTGATCATACACTGTTCACGTGTCTGACCATGCACTGCTCACGTGGCTGATCATACACTACTCAAGTAACCGATCATGCACTGACCACTTGGCTATCATGCACTGATCACGTGGCTGAAAATGCACTTTTCACGTGGCTGATCACACACCTGTCACATGACATATCATGCACTGATCACGTGGCACTCATGCACTGATCACGTGGCTGATCATACTCTGCTCACGTAACTGATCATGCACACATCAGGTGGCTATCATGCACTTCTCACCTGGCTGGTCATGCAATGTTCACGTAGCTACCATATACTGGTCACGTGACTGATCATGCTCAGATCACGTAAATGATCATGCACTGTTCAGTTGACTGATCATGTACTGATCACGTGACTGATCATGCACTGATCACGTGACTCATCACGCACTGATCATGTGGCTATCATGCACTGCTCACGTGGCTGATCATGCAATGTTCACGTAGCAACCATGTACTGGTCACGTGACTGATCATGCACTGATCACGTAATTAATCCTGCACTGATCACCTGACTCATCATGCACTGATCACGTGGCTGATCACACACGTATCACGTGACTGATCATGCACTGATCAAGTGGCTATCATGCACTGATCACGTGGCTATCATGCACTGATCGCGTGGCTGCTCACACACGTTTCACGTGACTGATCATGCACTGATCAAGTGGCTATCATGCACTGATCACGTGGCTGATCATGCACTGATCACGTGGCTGATCATGCACTGATCACGTGGCTATCATGCACTGATCACGTGGCTGATCATGCAATGTTCACGTAGATACGATGTACTGGTCGCGTGGCTGATCTTGCACTGATTACGTAATTGATCATGCACTGATCACGTGGCTGATCAAGCACTGATCACGTGGCTATCATGCACTGTTAACGTGGCTGATCATGAAATGATCACGCAGCTACCATGTACTGGTCACGTGACTGATCATGCACTGATCATGTGGCTGATCATGCACTGATCACGTGACTGATCATGCACTGATCACGTGGCTATCATGCACTGATCACTTGGCTGGTCATACACTGATCACGCAGCTACCATGTACTGGTCACGTGACTGATCATGCACTGATCATGTGGCTGATCATGCACTGATCACGTTACTGATCATGCACTGATCACGTGACTTATCTTGCACTGATCACGTGGCTATCATGCACTGATCACATGGCTATTCATACACTGATCACGTGCCTGGTCATGCACAGATTACATGACTGATCATGCACTGAACACGTGACTGATCATGCACTGATCACGTGACTATCATGCACTACTCACGTGGCTGATCATGCAATGATCATGTAGCTACCATGTACCGGTCAGGTGACTGATCATACACCCATCAGGTGACAGATCATGCACTGATCACATGGCTGATCATACACTGATCATCTGCCTGGTCATGCACAGATCACGTGACAAATCATGAACTGATCACATAGCTATCATGAACTGATCACCTGGCTGATCATGCACTGATCACATGGCTGATCAGGCACTGATACCGTGACCTAGCATGGACTGATCACATGACTATCATGTAGTGATCACGTGACTTAATGGCTCTGATCATGCGCTGATCATGTTTGCTATCATACACTGATCATGTGCCTCTGGAGGCAATAAACATAGAGCTGAGTAGGCACGAATCAAACAGTCAGCAGGCAATAATCATGGAACTCAGCTGTGAGGAATCATGCTGCTCAGCTGGCAATAATCAAGCAGCTGAGCAGGCAGGAATTACGCAGCACAGCTGGCAATTGTCAAGCAGATGACAGGAAGGAATCGAGCAGCTCAGCTGGCAATTGTCAAGCAGATGAGCAGACAGAAATCATGCAGCTCTGCAGGCCCTGATCACGTGACTGAGCATGCACTGTTCACGTGGCTGATCATACACTGATCACGTGATGATCATGCACTGATCACTTGGATATCATGCACTGATCACGTGGCTGATCATACACTGTTCACGTGTCTGACCATGCACTGATCACGTGGCTGATCATACACTGCTCACGTAACTGATCATGCACTGATCACGTGGCTATCATGCACTGATCACGTGGCTGAACATGCACTGTTCACGTGGCTGATCACACACCTGTCACGTGACATATCATGCACTGATCACGTGGCACTCATGCACTGATTACGTGGCTGATCATACTCTACTCATGTAACTCATCATGCTCACATCACGTGGCTATCATGCACTGCTCACGTGGCTCGTCATGGAATGATCACGTAGCTACCATATACTGGTCACGTGACTGATCATGCAAAGATCACGTAAATGATCACGCACTGTTCACGTGACTGATCACGTACTGATCACGTGACTGATCATGCACTGATCACGTAATTGATCATACACTGATCATGTGGCTGATCATGCACTGATCACGTGGCTATCATGCACTGATCACTTGCCTGGATATACACTGATCACGTGTCCGGTCATGCACTGATCACGTGGCTGATCATGCACTGATCACGTGACTGATCATGCACTGATCTCGTGTCTGATCATGCACTGATCACGTGGCTATCATGCACTGCACACGTAGCTGATCATGCGATGATCACGCAGCTACCATGTACTGGTCACATGACTGATCATACACTGATCATGTGACTGATCATGCGCTGATCACGTGTCTATCATGCACTACTGACGTGGCTGATCATGCAATGATCATGTAGCTACCATGTACAGGTCACGTGACTGATCATACACCCATCAGGTGACTGATCATGCACTGATCACGTGGCTATCATGCACTGATCACATGACTGCCCATGCACTGATCACGTGGATGATCATACACTAATCTTGTGACAGATCATGCACTGATCACGTGGCTGATCATGCACTGATACCGTGACTGAGCATGGACTGATCACATGACTATCATGTAGTGATCACGTGACTTAATGGCGCTGATCATGTGACTGATCATGCGCTGATCATGTTTGCTATCATACACTGATCATGTGCCTCTGGAGGCAATAAACAAAGAGCTGAGTAGGCACGAATCAAACAGTCAGCAGGCAATAATCATGGAACTCAGCTGTGAGGAATCATGCTGCTCAGCTGGCAATGATCAAGCAGCTGAGCAGGCAGGAATTACGCAGCACAGCTGGCAATTGTCAAGCAGATGACAGGCAGGAATCGTGCAGCTCAGCTGGCAATTGTCAAGCAGATGAGCAGACACTAATCACGCAGCTCAGCAGGCCCAGATCACGTGACTGAGCATGCACTGTTCACGTGGCTGATCACACACTGATCACGTGATTGATCATGCACTGATCACTTGGATATCATGCACTGATCACGTGGCTGATCATACACTGTTCACGTGTCTGACCATGCACTGCTCACGTGGCTGATCATACACTACTCAAGTAACCGATCATGCACTGACCACTTGGCTATCATGCACTGATCACGTGGCTGAACATGCACTGTTCACGTGGCTGATCACACACCTGTCACGTGACATATCATGCACTGATCACGTGGCACTCATGCACTGATCACGTGGCTGATCATACTCTGCTCACTTAACTCATCATGCAAACATCACGTTTCTATCATGCATTGCTCACGTGGCTCGTCATAGAATGATCACGTAGCTACCATATACTGTTCACGTGACTGATCATGCACAGATCACGTAAATGATCACGCACTGTTCACGTGACTGATCATGTACTGATCACGTGACTGATCATGCACTGATCACATGGCTGATCATGCACTGATCACTTAATTGATCTTGCACTTTTCATTTGGCTGATCATGCACTGATCACGTGACTGATCATACACTGATCACGTGACTGATCATGCACTGATCACGTGACTGATCATGCAATAGTCACGTAGCAACCATGTACTGGTCACATGACTGTTCATGCACTGATCACGTAATTAATCCTGCACTGATCAACTGACTCATCATGCACTGATCACGTGGCTGATCACACACGTATCACGTGACTGATCATGCATTGATCACATGGCTCTCATGCACTGATCACGTGGCTATCATGCACTGATCACGTGGCTGATCATGCAATGTTCACGTAGATACGATGTACTGGTCGCGTGGCTGATCTTGCACTGATTACGTAATTGATCATGCACTGATCACGTGGCTGATCAAGCACTGATCACGTGGCTATCATGCACTGTTAACGTGGCTGATCATGAAATGATCACGCAGCTACCATGTACTGGTCACATGACTGATCATGCACTGATCACGTGGCGGATCATACACTGTTCACGTGTCTGACCATGCACTGATCACGTGGCTGATCATACACTGCTCACGTAACTGATCATGCACTGATCACGTGGCTATCATGCACTAATCACGTGGCTATCATGCACTGATCACGTGACTGATCATACACTGATCACGTGACTGATCATGCACTGATCACGTGACTGATCATGCACTGATCACGTGGCTATCATGCCCTGATCACTTGGCTGGTCATACTGAACACGTGCCTCGTCATGCACTGATCAGGTGGGTGATCATTCACTGATCACGTGACTGATCATGCACTAATCACGTGGCTATCATGCACTGATCACGTGGCTATCATGCACAGATTACGTCGCTGATCATGCAATGATCACGTGGCACTCATGCACTGATCACGTGGCTGATCGTACTCTGCTCACGTAACTGATCATGAACACATCACTTGGCTCTCATGCACTTCTCACCTGGCTGGTCATGCAATGTTCACGTAGCTACCATATACTGGTCACATGATTGATCATGCTCAGATCACGTAAATGATCATGCACTGCTCAGTTGACTGATCTTGTTCTGATCACGTGACTGATCATTCACTGATCACGTGACTGATCATGCACTAATCACGTGGCTATCATGCACTGATAACGTGGCTATCATGCACTGCTCTCGTGGCTGATCATGCAATGATCACGTAGCAACCATGTACTGGTCACGTGGCTGATCATGCACTGATCACGTGATTGATCATGCACTGATCATTTGGATATCCTGCACTGATCACGTGGCTGATCATACACTGATCACATAACTGATCATGCACTGCTCACGTGGCTGATCATGCAATGATCACGTAATTGATCATGCACTGATCACCTGGCTTATCATGCATTGATCATCTGACTGATCATGTGCTGATCATATTTGGTGTCACACACTGATCATGTGCATCTGCAGGCAATGAACAAAGAGCTGAGTAGGCAGGAATAAGTCAGCAGGCTATAATCATGGAACTCAGCTTTGAGAAATCATGCTGCTCACCTGGCAATAATCAAGTAGATGAGCAGGCAGGAATTATGCAGCACAGGTGGCAATTGTCAAGGAGATGACAGGCAGGAATCGTATATCTCAGCTGGCAATTGTCAAGCAGATGAGCAGACAGTAATCACGCAGCTCAGCAGGCCCTGATCACGTGATTGAGCATGCACTGTTCACGTGGCTGATCACACACCTATCACGTGAATAATCATGCATTGATCACGTGGCTCTCATGCACTGATCACGTGATTGCGCATGCACTGATCACGTAATTGTATGCACTGCTCACGTGGCTATAATGCACTGATGACGTGGCTGATCATGCACTGATCACTTAGCTATCTTGCACTGATCACTTGGCTGATCATACACTCATCACGGGACTGATCGTGCACTGATCACGGCGCTATCATGCATTGTCTACATGACTCCACATGCACTGACCACGTGGATGATCATGCACTGATCACGTGACTGATCATGCAGTGATCACGTGGCTATCGCGCACTACTCACGTGGCTGATCATGCAATGATCATGTAGCTACCATGTAGAGGTCAAGTGAATGATCATACACCCATCAGGTGACTGATCATGCACTGATTACGTGGCTATCATGCACTGATCACGCACTGATCACGTCTATATCATGCACTGATCACATGACTGCCCAAGCACTGATCACGTGGATGATCATACACAAATCATGTGACAGATCATGCACTGATCACGTGGCTGATCATGCACTGATCACGTGACTGATCATGCACTGATCACGTGGCTATCATGCACTGATCACTTGGCTGGTCATACACTGATCACGTGCCTGGTCATGCACAGATTACATGACTGATCATGCACTGAACGCGTGACTGATCATGCACTGATCACGTGGCTATCATGCACTACTCACGTGGCTGATCATGCAATGATCATGTAGCTACCATGTACCGGTCATGTGACTGATCATACACCCATTAGGTGACGGACATACACTGATCACCTGCCTGGTCATGCACAGATCACGTGACAAATCATGAACTGATTACATAGCTATCATGAAATGATCACCTGGCTGATCATGCACTGATCACGTGGCTGATCATGCACTGATACCGTGACTGAGCAATCACTGATCACATGACTATCATGTAGTGATCACGTGACTTAATGGCGCTGATCATGTGACTGATCATGCGCTGATCATGTTTGCTTTCATACACTGATCATGTGCCTCTGGAGGCAATAAACAAAGAGCTGAGTAGGGACGAATCAAACAGTCATTAGGCAAAAATCATGGAACTCACCTCTGAGAAATCATGCTGCTCAGCTGGCAATAATCAAGCAGCTGAGCAGGCAGGAATTACGCAGCACAGGTGGCAATTGTCAAGGAGATGAGCAGACAGTAATCACGCAGCTCAGCAGGCCCTGATCACGTGACTGAGCATGCACTGTTCACATGGCTGATCACACACCTATCACGTGACTGATCATGCACTGATCACGTAATTGATCATGCACTGATCATGTGGCTGAACATGCACTGATCACGTGGCTGATCATCCACTGATCACGTGACTGATCATGCACTGATCACGTGACTGATCATGCACTGATCACGTGGCTATCATACACTGATCACTTGGCTGGTCATACACTGATCACGTGCCTGGTCATCCACAGATTACATGACTGATCATGCACTGAACACGTGACTGATCATGCACTGATCACGTGGCTATCATGCACTACTCACGTGGCTGATCATGCAATGATCATGTAGCTACCATGTACCGGTCAGGTGACTGATCATACACCCATCAGGTGACGGATCATGCACTGATCACATGGCTGATCATACACTGATCCCCTGCCTGGTCATGCACAGATCACGTGACAAATCATGAACTGATCACATAGCTATCATGAACTGATCACCAGGCTGATCATGCACTGATCACGTGGCTGATCATGCACTGATACCGTGACTGAGCATGGACTGATCACATGACTATCATGTAGTGATCACGTGACTTAATGGCTCTGATCATGCGCTGATCATGTTTGCTATCATACACTGATCATGTGCCTTGGAGGCAATAAACAAAGAGCTGAGTAGGCACGAATCAAACAGTCAGCAGGCAATAATCATGGAACTCAGCTGTGAGGAATCATGCTGCTCAGCTGGCAATAATCACGCAGCTGAGCAGGCAGGAATTACGCAGCACAGCTGGCAATTGTCAAGCAGATGACAGGCAGGAAACGTGCAGCTCAGCTGGCAATTGTCAAGCAGATGAGCAGACAGGAATCACGCAGCTCAGCAGGCCCTGATCACGTGACTGAGCATGTACTGTTCACGTGGCTGATCATACACTGATCACGTGATGATCATGCACTGATCACTTGGATATCATGCACTGATCACGTGGCTGATCATACACTGTTCACGTGTCTGACCATGCACTGATCACGTGGTTGATCATACACTGCTCACGTAACTGATCATGCACTGATCACGTGGCTATCATGCACTGATCACGTGACTGACCATGCACTGATTACATGACTGATTATGCACTGATCACGTGGCTGATCATGCACTGATCAAGTGGCTATCATGCACTACTCAAGTGGCTGATCATGCAATTATCATGTAGCTACCATGTACTGGTCACGTGACTGATCATGCACTGATCACGTAATTGATCATGCACTGGTCATGTGGCTGATCATGCACTGATCACGTGACTGATCATGCCCTGATTACGTGACTGATCATGCACTGATCACGTGGCTATCATGCCCTGTTCCCTTGGCTGGTCATACTGAACACGTGCCTCGTCATGCACTGATTAGGTGGCTGATCATTCCCTGATCACGTGACTGATCATGCACTGATCACGTGGCTATCATGCACTGATCACATGGCTATCATGCACAGATTACGTGGCTGATCATGCAATGATCACGTAGCTACCATGTACTGGTCACGTGACTGATCATGCACTGATCACGTGACTGATCATGCACTGATCACGTGACTGATCATGCACTGATCACGTGTTTGATCATACACTCTTCACGTGTCTGACCATGCACTGCTCACGTGGCTGATGATACACTGTTCATGTAACTGATCATGCACTGATCACGTGACTGAACATGCACTGTTCACGTGGCTGATCATACACTGATCACGTGATGATCATGCACTGATCACTTGGATATCATGCACTGATCACGTGGCTGATCATACACTGTTCACGTGTCTGACCATGCACTGATCACGTGGTTGATCATACACTGCTCACGTAACTGATCATGCACTGATCACGTGGCTATCATGCACTGATCACGTGACTGACCATGCACTGATTACATGACTGATTATGCACTGATCACGTGGCTGATCATGCACTGATCAAGTGGCTATCATGCACTACTCAAGTGGCTGATCATGCACTAATCACGTGGCTATCATGCACTGATCACGTGGCTATCATGCACTGATCACGTGGCTGATCAGGCAATGATCACGTAGCTACCATGTACTGTTCACGTGACTGATCATGCACTGATCACGTAATTGATCATGCACTGATCACGTGGCTGATCATGCACTGATCACGTGGCTGATCATACACTGATCACATAACTGATCATGCACTGATCACGTGACTGATCATGCACTGATCACGTGGCTATCATCCACTGATCACTTGGCTGGACATACACTGATCACTTGCCTGTTCATGCACTGATCACATGGCTGATCATGCACTGATCACGTGACTGATCATGCACTGATCTCGTGTCTGATCATGCACTGATCACGTGGCTATCATGCACTACTCACGTGGCTGATCATGCAATGATCATGTAGCTACCATGTACAGGTCTCGTGAATGATCATACACCCATCAGGTGACTGATCATGCACTGATCAGGTGGCTATCATGCACTGATCACGAGACTGATCATGCACTGCTCACGTCTATATCATGCACTGATCACATGACTGCCCATGCACTGATCACGTGGATGATCATACACTAATCTTGTGACAGATCATGCACTGATCACGTGGCTGATCATGCACTGATACCGTGACTGAGCATGGACTGATCACATGACTCTCATGTAGTGATCACGTGACTTAATGGCGCTGATCATGTGACTGATCATGCGCTGATCATGTTTGCTATCATACACTGATCATGTGCCTCTGGAGGCAATAAACAAAGAGCTGAGTAGGCATGAATCAAACAGTCAGCAGGCAATAATCATGGAACTCAGCTGTGAGGAATCATGCTGCTCAGCTGGCAATAATCAAGCAGCTGAGCAGGCAGGAATTACGCAGCACAGCTGGCAATTGTCAAGCAGATGACAGGCAGGAATCGTGCAGCTCAGCTGGCAATTGTCAAGCAGATGAGCAGACAGTAATCACGAAGCTCAGCAGGCCCAGATCACGTGACTGAGCATGCACTGTTCACGTGGCTGATCATACACTGATCACGTGATTGATCATGCACTGATCACTTGGATATCATGCACTGATCACGTGGCTGATCATACACTGTTCACGTGTCTGACCATGCACTGCTCACGTGGCTGATCATACACTGCTCAAGTAACTGATCATGCACTGATCACGTGGCTATCATGCACTGATCACGTGGCTGAACATGCACTGTTCACGTGGCTGATCACAAACCTGTCACGTGACATATCATGCACTGATCACGTGGCACTCATGCACTGATCACGTGGCTGATCAGACTCTGCTCACGTAACTCATCATGCACACATCACGTTTCTAACATGCACTGCTCACGTGGCTCGTCATGGAATCATCACGTGGCTACCATATACTGGTCACGTGACTGATCATGCACAGATCACATAAATGATCACGCACTGTTCACGTGACTGATCATGTACTGATCATGTGACTGATCATGCACTGATCACGTGGCTGATCATGCACTGATCACGTAATTGATCTTGCACTTATCATTTGGCTGATCATGCACTGATCACGTGGCTGATGATGCACTGATCACGTAATTGATCTTGCACTTATTATTTGGCTGATCATGCACTGATCACGTGGCTGATCATACACTGATCACGTGACTGATCATGCACTGATCACGTGAATGATCATGCACTGATCAGGTGGCTATCAAGCACTGATCACTTGGATGGTCATACACTGATCACATGACTGATCATGCACTGTTCACGTGACTGATCATGTACTGATCACGTAACTGATCATGCACTGACCACGTAATTGATCATGCACTGATCACGTGGCTGATCATGCAATGATCACGTGACTGACCATGCACTGATCACGTGACTGATCATCCACAGATCAGTAGGCTATCATGCACTTATTACTTGGCTGATTATACACTGATCATGTGACTGATAATGCACTGATCATCTGGTTATCGTGCACTCATTACCTGGCTATCGTGCACTGATCACCTGGTTGATTATACACTGATCACGAGACTGATCATGCACTGATCACGTCTATATCATGCACTGATCACATGACTGCCCATGCACTGATCACCCGGATGATCATACACTGATCATGCGACAGATCATGCACTGATCACGTGGCTATCATGCACTGCTCACGTGGCTATCATGCACTGATCACGTGGCTGATCATGCACTGATCACGTGGCTATCATGCACTGATCACGTGGCTATCATGCACTGATCACATGGCTGATCATGCAATGATCACGTAGCTACCATTCACTGGTCAGGTGACTGATCATGCACTGATCAGGTAATTAATCATGCACTGATCACGTGACTGATCATGCAATGATCACGCAGCTACCATCTACTGGTCACATGACTGATCATGCACTGATCACATAATTGATCATGCCCTGATCACCTGGCTTATCATGCATTGATCATGTGACTGATCATGTGCTGATCATGTTTGGTGTCACACACTGATCATGTGCCTCTGGAGGCAATGAACATAGAGCTGAGTAGGCAGGGATCAGTCAGCAGGCTATAATCATGGAACTCAGCTCTGAGAAATCATGCTGCTCAGCTGGAAATAATCAAGCAGATGAGCAGACAGTAATCACGCAGCTCAGCAGGCCCTGATCACGTGAATGAGCATGCACTGTTCACGTGGGTGATCACACAACTATCACGTGACTGATCATGCACTTATCACGTGGCTCTCATGCACTGATCACGTGTTTATCAGGCAATGATCAGTGACTGACAGGCGCTGATCATGGGAATGTGCACGAACTGATCACGTGGCTATCATGCACTGATCACGTGACTGCGCATGCACTGATGACGTGGCTGTTCGGGAACTGATCACGTGTTTATCAGGCAGTGATCAGTGACTGACAGGCGCTGATCAGGGGACTGTGCACGCACTGATCAGGTGGCTGATCAGGAACTAACCACCTGACCGTGCATGCAGTGATCACGTGGCTGGTCGTTCACTGATCACGTGTTTATCATACGGTGATCACGTGACTGAGACGCGCTGATCACGTGACTGTGCCGCCACTGATCACGTGGCTGAGCAGGCACTGATATCGTGACTGAGCATGCACTGATCATGTGCCGGGAGCCGGGGAGGCATTCCACTCTGGACAAAGGTCATGAGGAAGGAGGCTCGGCATACGCAAATGCGGGATCGAGCCTCAGGAGTCCACCCGGATATTCTCGAGCATCTCCCCCCCAAAAAAACCGGAGTCTGCCTACTGTATTGCTTTGTGCTCTCACCTCTGATTTCACTGGGGGCTGTCCCCCACCACCATCTCGCTCTCTCTGTCAAAGAGTTAACTTACAGCTCAAATTCATAAAGTTCCTTGTCATTCTTCCCTTTAACTTCCAGCTGAGTCTCCATCTGGAGCGCGGAACCCACCACGCTTACTAATTATGCCTGGGCTGCTAAGACCCACTCGAGAAGGTGTCTAGGGTGAGGCACCTTTCGCTATTCGAGAGGGCGCCTGCGGCCTACGTAAGTGGTGCAAACTTCTTGTCTTGAAGTTTGATTGGTCTTCCGCGTAAACCAAGCTACTCAGTCTCTTTTCTCCACCGAATTTTCCTACTGAGCTCTCCTCATCCTATTATTCTTGACATCTCTGATTAGCATATAAAGAGTCGCCTAGGCCATCTCTCCTTCGAATACCCTGGATCAGTTGGGGCTGGTCCCCGGCAGGCGGCGACCGAACAGGGACCTCAGGAGGCAATAATCAAAGAGCTGAGCAGACACGAACCACGCAATCAGCAGGCAATAAGCATGGAGCTCAGCAGTGACGAATCATGCTGCTCACCTGGCAATAATCAAGCACGTGACAGGCAGGAATCACGCAGCTCAGCTGGCAATTGTCACGCAGATGAGCCGGCAGGAATCACGCAGCTCAGCAGGCCCTGATCACGTGACTCTGCAGGCACTGATCACGTGGCTGATCAAGTACAGATCACGTGACTGAGCATGCACTGATCACGTGGCTATCATGCACTGATCACGTGTTTATAAGGCAATGATCAGTGACTGACAGGCACTGATCATGGGACTGTGCACGCACTGATCACGTGCCTATCATGCACTGATGACGTGACTGCGCATGCACTGATGACGTGGCTGTTCGGGCACTGATCACGTGTTTATCAGGCAGTGATCAGTGACTGACAGGCGATGATCAGGGGACTGTGCACGCACTGATCAGGTGCTGATCAGGAACTAACCACCTGACCGCGCATGCAGTGATCACGTGGCTGGTCGTTCACTGATCACGTGTTTATCATACGGTGATCACGTGACTGAGAGGCGCTGATCACGTGACTGTGCCGTCAGTGATCACGTGGCTGAGCAGGCACTGATATCGTGACTGAGCATGCACTGATCATGTGCCGGGAGCCGGGGAGGCATTCCACTCTGGACAAAGGTCATGAGGAAGGAGGCTCGGCATACGCAAATGCGGGATCGAGCCTCAGGAGTCCACCCGGATATCCTCGAGCATCTCCCCCCCAAAGAAACCAGAGTCTGCCTACTGTATTGCTTTGTGCTCTCACCTCTGATTTCACTGGGGGCTGTCCCCCACCACCATCTCGCTCTCTCTGTCACAGAGTTAACTTACAGCTCCAATTCATAAAGTTCCTTGTCATTCTTCCCTTTAACTTCCAGCTGAGTCTCCATCTGGAGCGCGGAACCCACCACGCTTACTAATTATGCCTGGGCTGCTAAGACCCACTCGAGAAGGTGTCTAGGGTGAGGCACCTTTCGCTATTTGAGAGGGCGCCTGCGGCCTACGTAAGTAGTGCAAACTTCTTGTTTTGAAGTTTGATTGGTCTTCCGCGTAAACCAAGCTACTCAGTCTCTTTCTCCACCGAATTTTCCTACTGAGCTCTCGTCATACTATTATTCTTGACATCTCTGATTAGCACATAAATAGTCGCCTAGGCCATCTCTCCTTCGAATACCCTGGATCTGTTGGGGCTGGTCCCCGGCAGGTGGCGACCGAACAGGGACCTCAGGAGGCAATACTCAAAGAGCTGAGCAGACACGAACCACGCAATCAGCAGGCAATAAGCATGGAGCTCAGCAGTGACGAATCATGCTGCTCAACTGGCAATAATCAAGCATGTGACCAGGCAGGAATCACGCAGCTCAGCTGGCAATTGTCAAGCAGATGAGCCGGCAGGAATCACGCAGCTCAGCAGGCCCTGATCACGTGACTCTGCAGGCACTGATCACGTGGCTGATCAAGTACAGATCACGTGACTGAGCATGCACTGATCACGGGGCTATCATGCACTGATGACGTGACTGTGCATGCACTGATGACGTGGATGATCAGGCACTGATCACATGGCTCATCATGCACTGATCACGTGTTTATCAGGCAATGATCAGTGACTGACAGGCGCTGATCATGGGAATGTGCACGAACTGATCACGTGGCTATCATGCACTGATGACGTGACTGCGCATGCACTGATGACGTGGCTGTTCGGGCACTGATCACGTGTTTATCAGGCAGTGATCAGTGACTGACAGGCGCTGATCAGGGGACTGTGCACGCACTGATCAGGTGCTGATCAGGAACTAACCACCTGACCATGCATGCAGTGATCACGTGGCTGGTCGTTCACTGATCACGTGTTTATCATACGGTGATCACGTGACTGAGAGGCACTGATCACGTGACTGTGCCGTCCGTTATCACGTGGCTGAGCAGGCACTGATATCGTGACTGAGCATGCACTGATCATGTGCCGGGAGCCGGGGAGGCATTCCACTCTGGACAAAGGTCATGAGGAAGGAGGCTCGGCATACGCAAATGCGGGATCGAGCCTCAGGAGTCCACCCGGATATTCTCGAGCATCTCCCCCCAAAAAAACCAGAGTCTGCCTACTGTATTGCTTTGTGCTCTCACCTCTGATATCACTGGGGGCTGTCCCCCACCACCATCTCGCTCTCTCTGTCAAAGAGTTAACTTACACCTCCAATTCATAAAGTTCCCTGTCATTTTTCCCTTTAACTTCCAGCTGAGTCTCCATCTGGAGCGCGGAACCCACCACGCTTACTAATTATGCCTGGGCTGCTAAGACCCACTCGAGAAGGTGTCTAGGGTGAGGCACCTTTCGCTATTCGAGAGGGCGCCTGCGGCCTACGTAAGTGGTGCAAACTTCTTGTCTTGAAGTTTGATTGGTCTTCCGCGTAAACCAAGCTACTCAGTCTCTTTTCTCCACCGAATTTTCCTACTGAGCTCTCCTCATACTCTCATTCCTGACATCTCTGATTAGCATATAAATAGTCGCCTAGGCCATCTCTCCTTCGAATACCCTGGATCAGTTTGGGCTGGTCCCCAGCAGGTGGCGACCGAACAGGTACCTCAGGAGGCAATACTCAAAGAGCTGAGCAGACACGAACCACGCAATCAGCAGGCAATAAGCATGGAGCTCAGCAGTGACGAATCATGCTGCTCAACTGGCAATAATCAAGCATGTGACCAGGCAGGAATCACGCAGCTCAGCTGGCAATTGTCAAGCAGATGAGCCGGCAGGAATCACGCAGCTCAGCAGGCCCTGATCACGTGACTCTGCAGGCACTGATCACGTGGCTGATCAAGTCCAGATCACGTGACTGAGCATGCACTGATCACGTGGCTATCATGCACTGATGACGTGACTGCACATGCACTGATGACGTGGCTGATCAGGCAGTGATCACATGGCTCATCATGCACTGATCACGTGTTTATCAGTCAATGATCAGTGACTGACAGGCGCTGATCATGGGAATGTGCACGAACTGATCACGTGGCTATCATGCACTGATCACGTGACTGCGCATGCACTGATGACGTGGCTGTTCGGGCACTGATCACGTGTTTATCAGGCAGTGATCAGTGACTGACAGGCGCTGATCAGGGGACTGTGCACGCACTGATCAGGTGGCTGATCAGGAACTAAACACCTGACCGCGCATGCAGTGATCACGTGGCTGGTCGTTCACTGATCACGTGTTTATCATACGGTGATCACGTGACTGAGAGGCACTGATCACGTGACTGTGCCGTCAGTGATCACGTGGCTGAGCAGGCACTCATATCGTGACTGAGCATGCACTGCTCATGTGCCGGGAGCCGGGGAGGCATTCCACTCTGGACAAAGGTCATGAGGAAGGAGGCTCGGCATACGCAAATGCGGGATGGAGCCTCAGAAATCCACCCGGATATTCTCGAGCATCTCCCCCCCAAAAAAACCGGAGTCTGCCTACTGTATTGCTTTGTGCTCTCACCTCTGATTTTACTGGGGGCTGTCCCCCACCACCATCTCGCTCTCTCTGTCAAAGAGTTAACTTACACCTCCAATTCATAAAGTTCCCTGTCATTCTTCCCTTTAACTTCCAGCTGAGTCTCCATCTGGAGCGCGGAACCCATCACGCTTACTAATTATGCCTGGGCTGCTAAGACTCACTCGAGAAGGTGTCTAGGGTGAGGCACATTTCGCTATTCGAGAGGGTGCCTGTGGCCTACGTAAGTGGTGCAAACTTCTTGTCTTGAAGTATGATTGGTCTTCCGCGTAAACCAAGCTACTCAGTCTCTTTTCTCCACCGAATTTTCCTACTGAGCTCTCCTCATACTATTATTCTTGACATCTCTGATTAGCATATAAATAGTCGCCTAGGCCATCTCTCCTTCGAATACCCTGGATCAGTTTGGGCTGGTCCCCAGCAGGTGGCGACCGAACAGGGACCTCAGGAGGCAATACTCGAAGAGCTGAGCAGACACGAACCACGCAATCAGCAGGCAATAAGCATGGAGCTCAGCAGTGACGAATCATGCTGCTCAACTGGCAATAATCAAGCACTTGACCAGGCAGGAATCAGGCAGCTCAGCTGGCAATTGTCAAGCAGATGAGGCGACAGGAATCACGCAGCTCAGCTGGCAATTGTCAAGCAGATGAGCCGACAGGAATCACGCAACTCAGATGGCAATTGTCATGCAGATGAGCCGACAGGAATCATGCAGCTCAGCTGGCAATTGTCATGCAGATGAGCTGGCAGGAATCACGCAGCTCAGCAGGCCCTGATCACGTGACTCTGCAGGCACTGATCACGTGGCTGATCAAGTACAGATCACGTGACTGAGCTTGCACTGATCACGTGGCTGTCATGCACTGATGACGTGACTGCGCATGCACTGTTGACGTGGCTGATCGGGCACTGATCACATGGCTCATCATGCACTGATCACGTGTTTATCAGGCAATGATCAGTGACTGACAGGCGCTGATCATGGGACTGTGCACGCACTGATCACGTGGCTCTCATGCACTGATGACGTGACTGCGCATGAACTGATGACGTGGCTGTTCGGGCACTGATCACGTGTTTATCAGGCAGTGATCAGTGACTGACAGGCGCTGATCAGGGGACTGTGCACGCACTGATCACGTGCCTATCATGCACTGATCACGTGGCTATCATGCACTGATCACATGGCTGATCATGCAATGATCACGTAGCTACCCTTCACTGGTCAGGTGACTGATCATGCACTGATCAGGTAATTAATCATGCACTGATCACGTGACTGATCATGCAATGATCACGCAGCTACCATCTACTGGTCACATGACTGATCATGCACTGATCACATAATTGATCATGCCCTGATCACCTGGCTTATCATGCATTGATCATGTGACTGATCATGTGCTGATCATGTTTGGTGTCACACACTGATCATATGCCTCTGGAGGCAATGAACATAGAGCTGAGTAGGCAGGAATCAGTCAGCAGGCTATAATCATGGAACTCAGCTCTGAGAAATCATGCTGCTCAGCTGGCAATAATCAAGTAGATGATCAGGCAGGAATTACGCAGCACAGATGGCAATTGTCAAGGAGATGACAGGCAGGAATCGTGCAGCTCAGGTGAAAATTGTCAAGCAGATGAGCAGACAGTAATCACGCAGCTCAGCAGGCCCTGATCACGTGACTGAGCATGCACTGTTCACGTGGGTGATCACACAACTATCACGTGACTGATCATGCACTTATCACGTGGCTCTCATGCACTGATCACGTGTTTATCAGGCAATGATCAGTGACTGACAGGCGCTGATCATGGGAATGTGCACGAACTGATCACGTGGCTATCATGCACTGATCACGTGACTGCGCATGCACTGATGACGTGGCTGTTCGGGAACTGATCACGTGTTTATCAGGCAGTGATCAGTGACTGACAGGCGCTGATCAGGGGACTGTGCACGCACTGATCAGGTGGCTGATCAGGAACTAACCACCTGACCGTGCATGCAGTGATCACGTGGCTGGTCGTTCACTGATCACGTGTTTATCATACGATGATCACGTGACTGAGAGGCGCTGATCACGTGACTGTGCCGTCAGTGATCACGTGGCTGAGCAGGCACTGATATCGTGACTGAGCATGCACTGATCATGTGCCGGGAGCCGGGGAGGCATTCCACTCTGGACAAAGGTCATGAGGAAGGAGGCTCGGCATACGCAAATGCGGGATCGAGCCTCAGGAGTCCACCCGGATATTCTCGAGCATCTCCCCCCCAAAAAACCCGGAGTCTGCCTACTGTATTGCTTTGTGCTCTCACCTCTGATTTCACTGGGGGCTGTCCCCCACCACCCTCTCGCTCTCTCTGTCAAAGAGTTCACTTACAGCTCAAATTCATAAAGTTCCTTGTCATTCTTCCCTTTAACTTCCAGCTGAGTCTCCATCTGGAGCACGGAACCCACCACGCTTACTAATTATGCCTGGGCTGCTAAGACCCACTCGAGAAGGTGTCTAGGGTGAGACACCTTTCGCTATTCGAGAGGGCGCCTGCGGCCTACGTAAGTGGTGCAAACTTCTTGTCTTGAAGTTTGATTGGTCTTCCGCGTAAACCAAGCTACTCAGTCTCTTTTCTCCACCGAATTTTCCTACTGAGCTCTCCTCATACTATTATTCTTGACATCTCTGATTAGCATATAAAGAGTCGCCTAGGCCATCTCTCCTTCGAATACCCTGGATCAGTTGGGGCTGGTCCCCGGCAGGCGGCGACCGAACAGGGACCTCAGGAGGCAATAATCAAAGAGCTGAGCAGACACGAACCACGCAATCAGCAGGCAATAAGCATGGACTCAGCAGTGACGAATCATGCTGCTCACCTGGCAATAATCAAGCACGTGACAGGCAGGAATCACACAGCTCAGCTGGCAATTGTCACGCAGATGAGCCGGCAGGAATCACGCAGCTCAGCAGGCCCTGATCACGTGACTCTGCAGGCACTGATCACGTGGCTGATCAAGTACAGATCACATGACTGAGCATGCACTGATCACGTGGCTATCATGCACTGATCACGTGTTTATCAGGCAATGATCAGTGACTGACAGGCACTGATCATGGGACTGTGCACGCACTGATCACGTGCCTATCATGCACTGATGACGTGACTGCGCATGCACTGATGACGTGGCTGTTCGGGCACTGATCACGTGTTTATCAGGCAGTGATCAGTGACTGACAGGCGCTGATCAGGGGACTGTGCACGCACTGATCAGGTGGCTGATCAGGAACTGACCACCTGACTTTGCATGCAGTGATCACGTGGCTGGTCGTTCACTGAACACGTGTTTATCATCCGGTGATCACGTGACTGAGAGGCGCTGATCACGTGACTGTGCCGTCAGTGATCACGTGGCTGAGCAGGCACTGATATCGTGACTGAGCATGCACTGATCATGTGCCGGCAGCCGGGGAGGCATTCCACTCTGGACAAAGGTCATGAGGAAGGAGGCTCGGCATACGCAAATGCGGGATCGAGCCTCAGGAGTCCACCCGGATATTCTCGAGCATCTCCCCCCCAAAAAAATCCAGAGTCTGCCTACTGTATTGCTTTGTGCTCTCACCTCTGATTTCACTGGGGGCTGTCCCCCACCACCGTCTCGCTCTCTCTGTCAAAGAGTTAACTTACAGCTCCAATTCATAAAGTTCCTTGACATTCTTCCCTTTAACTTCCAGCTGAGTCTCCATCTGGAGCGCGGAACCCACCACGCTTACTAATTATGCCTGGGCTGCTAAGACCCACTCGAGAAGGTGTCTAGGGTGAGGCACCTTTCGCTATTCGAGAGGGCGCCTGTGGCCTACGTAAGTGGTGCAAACTTCTTGTCTTGAAGTTTGATTGGTCTTCCGCGTAAACCAAGCTACTCAGTCTCTTTCTCCACCGAATTTTCCTACTGAGCTCTCCTCATACTATCATTCTTGACATCTCTGATTAGCACATAAATAGTCGCCTTGGCCATCTTTCCTTCGAATACCCTGGATCAGTTGGGGCTGGTCCCCGTCAGGTGGCTCCCGAACAGGGACCTCAGGAGGCGATACTCAAAGAGCTGAGCAGACACGAACCATGCAATCAGCAGGCAATAAGCATGGAGCTCAGCAGTGACGAATCATGCTGCTCAACTGGCAATAATCAAGCACGTGATCAGGCAGGAATCACGCAGCTCAGCTGGAAATAATCAAGCACGTGACCAGGCAGGAATCACGCAGCTCAGCTGGCAATTGTCACGCAGATGAGCCGGCAGGAATCACGCAGCTCAGCAGGCCCTGATCACGTGACTCTGCAGGCACTGATCACGTGGCTGATCAAGTACAGATCACATGACTGAGCATGCACTGATCACGTGGCTATCATGCACTGATCACGTGTTTATCAGGCAATGATCAGTGACTGACAGGCACTGATCATGGGACTGTGCACGCACTGATCACGTGCCTATCATGCACTGATGACGTGACTGCGCATGCACTGATGACGTGGCTGTTCGGGCACTGATCACGTGTTTATCAGGCAGTGATCAGTGACTGACAGGCGCTGATCAGGGGACTGTGCACGCACTGATCAGGTGGCTGATCAGGAACTGACCACCTGACTTTGCATGCAGTGATCACGTGGCTGGTCGTTCACTGAACACGTGTTTATCATCCGGTGATCATGTGACTGAGAGGCGCTGATCACGTGACTGTGCCGTCAGTGATCACGTGGCTGAGCAGGCACTGATATCGTGACTGAGCATGCACTGATCATGTGCCGGGAGCCGGGGAGGCATTCCACTCTGGACAAAGGTCATGAGGAAGGAGGCTCGGCATACGCAAATGCGGGATCGAGCCTCAGGAGTCCACCCGGATATTCTCGAGCATCTCCCCCCAAAAAAACCGGAGTCTGCCTACTTTATTGCTTTGTGCTCTCACCTCTGATGTCACTGGGGGCTGTCCCCCACCACCATCTCGCTCTCTCTGTCAAAGAGTTAACTTACAGCTCCAATTCATAAAGTTCCTTGTCATTCTTCCCTTTAACTTCCAGCTGAGTCTCCATCTGGAGCGCGGAACCCACCACGTTTACTAATTATGCCTGGGCTGCTAAGACCCACTCGAGAAGGTGTCTAGGGTGAGGCAGCTTTCGCTATTCGAGAGGGCGCCTGCGGCCTACGTAAGTGGTGCAAACTTTTTGTCTTGAAGTTTGATTGGTCTTCCGCGTAAACCAAGCTACTCAGTCTCTTTTCTCCACCGAATTTTCCTACTGAGCTCTCCTCATACTATCATTCTTGACATCTCTGATTAGCACATAAATAGTCGCCTTGGCCATCTTTCCTTCGAATACCCTGGATCAGTTGGGGCTGGTCCCCGTCAGGTGGCTCCCGAACAGGGACCTCAGGAGGCGATACTCAAAGAGCTGAGCAGACACGAACCATGCAATCAGCAGGCAATAAGCATGGAGCTCAGCAGTGACGAATCATGCTGCTCAATTGGCAATAATCAAGCACGTGATCAGGCAGGAATCACGCAGCTCAGCTGGAAATAATCAAGCACGTGACCAGGCAGGAATCACGCAGCTCAGCTGGCAATTGTCACGCAGATGAGCCGGCAGGAATCAGGCAGCTCAGCTGGCAATTGTCAAGCCAATGAGCCGACAGGAATCACGCAGCTCAGCTGGCAATTGTCAAGCAGATGAGCCGACAGGAATCACGCAGCTCAGATGGCAATTTTCATGCAGATGAGCCGAAAGGAATCACGCAGCTCAGCTGGCAATTGTCATGCAGATGAGCCGGCAGGAATCACGCAGCTCAGCAGGCCCTGATCACGTGACTCTGCAGGCACTGATCACGTGGCTGATCAAGTACAGATCACGTGACTGAGCATGCACTGATCACGTGGCTGTCATGCACTGATGACGTGACTGCGCATGCACTGATGATGTGGCTGATCGGGCACTGATCACATGGCTCATCATGCACTGATCACGGGTTTATCAGGCAATGATCAGTGACTGACAGGCGCTGATCATGGGACTGTGCACGCACTGATCACGTGGCTATCATGCACTGATGACGTGACTGCGCATGCACTGATGACGTGGCTGTTCGGGCACTGATCACGTGTTTATCAGGCAGTGATCAGTGACTGACAGGCGCTGATCAGGGGACTGTGCACGCACTGATCAGGTGGCTGATCAGGAACTGACCACCTGACTGCGCATGCAGTGATCACGTGGCTGGTCGTTCACTGATCACGTGTTTATCATACGGTGATCACGTGACTGAGAGGCGCTGATCACGTGACTGTGCCGTCAGTGATCACGTGGCTGAGCAGGCACTGATATCGTGACTGAGCATGCACTGATCATGTGCCGGCAGCCGGGGAGGCATTCCACTCTGGACAAAGGTCATGAGGAAGGAGGCTCGGCATACGCAAATGCGGGATCGAGCCTCAGGAGTCCACCCGGATATTCTCGAGCATCTCCCCCCCAAAAAATCCAGAGTCTGCCTACTGTATTGCTTTGTGCTCTCACCTCTGATTTCACTGGGGGCTGTCCCCCACCACCATCTCGCTCTCTCTGTCAAAGAGTTAACTTACAGCTCCAATTCATAAAGTTCCTTGTCATTCTTCCCTTTAACTTCCAGCTGAGTCTCCATCTGGAGCGCGGAACCCACCACGCTTACTAATTATGCCTGGGCTGCTAAGACCCACTCGAGAAGGTGTCTAGGGTGAGGCACCTTTCGCTATTCGAGAGGGCGCCTGTGGCCTACGTAAGTGGTGCAAACTTCTTGTCTTGAAGTTTGATTGGTCTTCCGCGTAAACCAAGCTACTCAGTCTCTTTCTCCACCGAATTTTCCTACTGAGCTCTCCTCATACTATCATTCTTGACATCTCTGATTAGCACATAAATAGTCGCCTAGGCCATCTCTCCTTCGAATACCCTGGATCAGTTGGGGCTGGTCCCCGGCAGGTGGCGACCGAACAGGGACCTCAGGAGGCAATACTCAAAGAGCTGAGCAGACACGAACCACGCAATAAGCAGGCAATAAGCATGGAGCTCAGCAGTGACGAATCATGCTGCTCAACTGGCAATAATCAAGCATGTGACCAGGCAGGAATCACGCAGCTCAGCTGGCAATTGTCAAGCAGATGAGCCGGCAGGAATCACGCAGCTCAGCAGGCCCTGATCACGTGACTCTGCAGGCACTGATCACGTGGCTGATCAAGTACAGATCACGTGACTGAGCATGCACTGATCACGTGGCTATCATGCACTGATGACGTGACTGCGCATGCACTGATGACGTGGATGATCAGGCACGGATCACATGGCTCATCATGCACTGATCACGTGTTTATCAGGCAATGATCAGTGACTGACAGGCGCTGATCATGGGAATGTGCACGAACTGATCACGTGGCTATCATGCACTGATCACATGACGGCGCATGCACTGATGACGTGGCTGTTCGGGCACTGATCACGTGTTTATCAGGCAGTGATCAGTGACTGACAGGCGCTGATCAGGGGACTGTGCACGCACTGATCAGGTGCTGATCAGGAACTAACCACCTGACCGTGCATGCAGTGATCACGTGGCTGGTCGTTCACTGATCACGTGTTTATCATACGGTGATCACGTGACTGAGAGGCACTGATCACGTGACTGTGCCGTCAGTGATCACGTGGCTGAGCAGGCACTGATATCGTGACTGAGCATGCACTGATCATGTGCCGGGAGCCGGGGAGGCATTCCACTCTGGACAAAGGTCATGAGGAAGGAGGCTCGGCATACGCAAATGCGGGATCGAGCCTCAGGAGTCCACCCGGATATTCTCGAGCATCTCCCCCCAAAAAAACCAGAGTCTGCCTACTGTATTGCTTTGTGCTCTCACCTCTGATTTCACTGGGGGCTGTCCCCCACCACCATCTCGCTCTCTCTGTCAAAGAGTTAACTTACACCTCCAATTCATAAAGTTCCCTGTCATTCTTCCCTTTAACTTCCAGCTGAGTCTCCATCTGGAGCGCGGAACCCACCACGCTTACTAATTATGCCTGGGCTGCTAAGACCCACTCAAGAAGGTGTCTAGGGTGAGGCACCTTTCGCTATTCGAGAGGGCGCCTGCGGCCTACGTAAGTGGTGCAAACTTCTTGTCTTGAAGTTTGATTGGTCTTCCGCGTAAACCAAGCTACTCAGTCTCTTTTCTCCACCGAATTTTCCTACTGAGCTCTCCTCATACTCTCATTCTTGACATCTCTGATTAGCACATAAATAGTCGCCTTGGCCATCTTTCCTTCGAATACCCTGGATCAGTTGGGGCTGGTCCCCGTCAGGTGGCTCCCGAACAGGGACCTCAGGAGGCGATACTCAAAGAGCTGAGCAGACACAAACCACGCAATAAGCAGGCAATAAGCATGGAGCTCAGCAGTGACGAATCATGCTGCTCAACTGGCAATAATCAAGCATGTGACCAGGCAGGAATCACGCAGCTCAGCTGGCAATTGTCAAGCAGATGAGCCGGCAGGAATCACGCAGCTCAGCAGGCCCTGATCACGTGACTCTGCAGGCACTGATCACGTGGCTGATCAAGTACAGATCACGTGACTGAGCATGCACTGATCACGTGGCTATCATGCACTGATGACGTGACTGCGCATGCACTGATGACGTGGATGATCAGGCACGGATCACATGGCTCATCATGCACTGATCACGTGTTTATCAGGCAATGATCAGTGACTGACAGGCGCTGATCATGGGAATGTGCACGAACTGATCACGTGGCTATCATGCACTGATCACATGACGGCGCATGCACTGATGACGTGGCTGTTCGGGCACTGATCACGTGTTTATCAGGCAGTGATCAGTGACTGACAGGCGCTGATCAGGGGACTGTGCACGCACTGATCAGGTGCTGATCAGGAACTAACCACCTGACCGTGCATGCAGTGATCACGTGGCTGGTCGTTCACTGATCACGTGTTTATCATACGGTGATCACGTGACTGAGAGGCACTGATCACGTGACTGTGCCGTCAGTGATCACGTGGCTGAGCAGGCACTGATATCGTGACTGAGCATGCACTGATCATGTGCCGGGAGCCGGGGAGGCATTCCACTCTGGACAAAGGTCATGAGGAAGGAGGCTCGGCATACGCAAATGCGGGATCGAGCCTCAGGAGTCCACCCGGATATTCTCGAGCATCTCCCCCAAAAAAACCAGAGTCTGCCTACTGTATTGCTTTGTGCTCTCACCTCTGATTTCACTGGGGGCTGTCCCCCACCACCATCTCGCTCTCTCTGTCAAAGAGTTAACTTACACCTCCAATTCATAAAGTTCCCTGTCATTCTTCCCTTTAACTTCCAGCTGAGTCTCCATCTGGAGCGCGGAACCCACCACGCTTACTAATTATGCCTGGGCTGCTAAGACCCACTCGAGAAGGTGTCTAGGGTGAGGCACCTTTCGCTATTCGAGAGGGCGCCTGCGGCCTCCGTAAGTGGTGCAAACTTCTTGTCTTGAAGTTTGATTGGTCTTCCGCGTAAACCAAGCTACTCAGTCTCTTTTCTCCACCGAATTTTCCTACTGAGCTTTCCTCATACTCTCATTCCTGACATCTCTGATTAGCATATAAATAGTCGCCTAGGCCATCTCTCCTTCGAATACCCTGGATCAGTTTGGGCTGGTCCCCAGCAGGTGGCGACCGAACAGGGACCTCAGGAGGCAATACTCAAAGAGCTGAGCAAACACGAACCACGCAATCAGCAGGCAATAAGCATGGAGCTCAGCAGTGACGAATCATGCTGCTCAACTGGCAATAATCAAGCATGTGACCAGGCAGGAATCAGGCAGCTCAGCTGGCAATTGTCAAGCAGATGAGCCGGCAGGAATCACGCAGCTCAGCAGGCCCTGATCACGTGACTCTGCAGGCACTGATCACGTGGCTGATCAATTCCAGATCACGTGACTGAGCATGCACTGATCACGTGGCTATCATGCACTGATGACGTGACTGCGCATGCACTGATGACGTGGCTGATCAGGCAGTGATCACATGGCTCATCATGCACTGATCACGTGTTTATCAGTCAATGATCAGTGACTGACAGGCGCTGATCATGGGAATGTGCACGAACTGATCACGTGGCTATCATGCACTGATCACGTGACTGCGCATGCACTGATGACGTGGCTGTTCGGGCACTGATCACGTGTTTATCAGGCAGTGATCAGTGACTGACAGGCGCTGATCAGGGGACTGTGCACGCACTGATCAGGTGGCTGATCAGGAACTAACCACCTGACCGCGCATTTAGTGATCACGTGGCTGGTCGTTCACTGATCACGTGTTTATCATACGGTGATCACGTGACTGAGACGCGCTGATCACGTGACTGTGCCGTCAGTGATCACGTGGCTGAGCAGGCACTCATATCGTGACTGAGCATGCACTGATCATGTGCCGGGAGCCGGGGAGGCATTCCACTCTGGACAAAGGTCATGAGGAAGGAGGCTCGGCATACGCAAATGCGGGATGGAGCCTCAGGAGTCCACCCGGATATTCTCGAGCATCTCCCCCAAAAAAACCGGAGTCTGCCTACTGTATTGCTTTGTGCTCTCACCTCTGATTTTACTGGGGGCTGTCCCCCACCACCATCTCGCTCTCTCTGTCAAAGAGTTAACTTACAGCTCCAATTCATAAAGTTCCTTGTCATTCTTCCCTTTAACTTCCAGCTGAGTCTCCATCTGGAGCGCGGAACCCATCACGCTTACTAATTATGCCTGGGCTGCTAAGACCCACTCGAGAAGGTGTCTAGGGTGAGGCACATTTCGCTATTCGAGAGGGCGCCTGTGGCCTACCTAAGTGGTGCAAACTTCTTGTCTTGAAGTATGATTGGTCTTCCGCGTAAACCAAGCTACTCAGTCTCTTTTCTCCACCGAATTTTCCTACTGAGCTCTCCTCATACTATTATTCTTGACATCTCTGATTAGCATATAAATAGTCGCCTAGGCCATCTCGCCTTCGAATACCCTGGATCAGTTTGGGCTGGTCCCCGGCAGGTGGCGACCGAACAGGGACCTCAGGAGGCAATACTCGAAGAGCTGAGCAGACACGAACCACGCAATCAGCAGGCAATAAGCATGGAGCTCAGCAGTGACGAATCATGCTGCTCAACTGGCAATAATCAAGCACGTGACCAGGCAGGAATCAGGCAGCTCAGCTGGCAATTGTCAAGCAGATGAGCCGACAGGAATCACGCAGCTCAGCTGGCAATTGTCAAGCAGATGAGCCGACAGGAATCACGCACCTCAGATGGCAATTGTCATGCAGCTGGCAATTGTCATGCAGATGAGCTGGCAGGAATCACGCAGCTCAGCAGGCCCTGATCACGTGACTCTGCAGGCACTGATCACGTGGCTGATCAAGTCCAGATCACGTGACTGAGCTTGCACTGATCACGTGGCTATCATGCACTGATGACGTGACTGGGCATGCACTGTTGACGTGGCTGATCGGGCACTGATCACATGGCTCATCATGCACTGATCACGTGTTTATCAGGCAATGATCAGTGACTGACAGGCGCTGATCATGGGACTGTGCACGCACTGATCACGTGGCTATCATGCACTGATCACGTGACTGCGCATGCACTGATGACGTGGCTGTTCGGGCACTGATCACGTGTTTATCAGGCAGTGATCAGTGACTGACAGGCGCTGATCAGGGGACTGTGCACGCACTGATCAGGTGGCTGATGAGGAACTGACCACCTGACCGTGCATGCAGTGATCACGTGGCTGGTCGTTCACTGATCACGTGTTTATCATACGGTGATCACGTGACTGAGACGCGCTGATCACGTGACTGTGCCGTCAGTGATCACGTGGCTGAGCAGGCACTGATATCGTGACTGAGCATGCACTGATCATGTGCCGCGAGCCGGGGAGGCATTCCACTCTGGACAAAGGTCATGAGGAAGGAGGCTCGGCATACGCAAATGCGGGATCGAACCTCAGGAGTCCACCCGGATATTCTCGAGCATCTCCCCCAAAAAAACCAGAGTCTGCCTACTCTATTGCTTTGTGCTCTCACCTCTGATTTCACTGGGGGCTGTCCCCCACCACCATCTCGCTCTGTCAAAGAGTTAACTTACAGCTCCAATTCATAAAGTTCCTTGTCATTCTTCCCTTTAACTTCCAGCTGAGTCTCCATCTGGAGCGCGGAACCCACCACGCTTACTAATTATGCCTGGGCTGCTAAGACCCACTCGAGAAGGTGTCTAGGCTGAGGCACCTTTCGCTATTCGAGAGGGCGCCTGCGGCCTACGTAAGTGGTGCAAACTTCTTGTCTTGAAGTTTGATTGGTCTTCCGCGTAAACCAAGCTACTCAGTCTCTTTTCTCCACCGAATTTTCCTACTGAGCTCTCCTCATACTATTATTCTTGACATCTCTGATTAGCATATAAATAGTCGCCTAGGCCATCTCTCCATCGAATACCCTGGATCAGTTGGGGCTGGTCCCCGGCAGGTGGCGACCGAACAGGGACCTCAGGAGGCAATACTCAAAGAGCTGAGCAGACACGAACCACGCAATCAGCAGGCAATAAGCATGGAGCTCAGCAGTGACGAATCATGCTGCTCAACTGGCAATAATCAAGCACGTGACCAGGCAGGAATCACGCAGCTCAGCTGGCAATTGTCAAGCAGATGAGCCGACAGGAATCACGCAGCTCAGCTGGCAATTGTCATACAGATGAGCCGGCAGGAATCACGCAGCTCAGCAGGCCCTGATCACGTGACTCTGCAGGCACTGATCACGTGGCTGATCAAGTCCAGATCACGTGACTGAGCATGCACTGATCACGTGGCTATCATGCACTGATGACGTGACTGCGCATGCACTGATGACGTGGCTGATCGGGCACTGATCACATGGCTCATCATGCACTGATCACGTGTTTATCAGACAATGATCAGTGACTGACAGGCGCTGATCATGGGACTGTGAACGCACTGATCACGTGGCTACCATGCACTGATCACGTGACTGCGCAGCGCATGCACTGATGACGTGGCTGTTCGGGCACTGATCACGTGTTTATCAGGCAGTGATCAGTCACTGACAGGCGCTGATCAGGGGACTGTGCACGCACTGATCAGGTGGCTGATCAGGAACTGACCACCTGACCGTGCATGCAGTGATCACGTGGCTGGTCGTTCACTGATCACGTGTTTATCATAGGGTGATCACGTGACTGAGAGGCGCTGATCACGTGACTGTGCCGTCAGTGATCACGTGGCTGAGCAGGCACTGATATCGTGACTGAGCATGCACTGATCATGTGCCGGGAGCCGGGGAGGCATTCCACTCTGGACAAAGGTCATGAGGAAGGAGGCTCGGCATACGCAAATGCGGGATCGAGCCTCAGGAGTCCACCCGGATATTCTCGAGCATCTCCCCCCAAAAAACCAGAGTCTGCCTACTGTATTGCTTTGTGCTCTCACCTCTGATTTCACTGGGGGCTGTCCCCCACCACCATCTCGCTCTCTCTGTCAAAGAGTTAACTTACAGCTCCAATTCATAAAGTTCCTTGTCATTCTTCCCTTTAACTTCCAGCTGAGTCTCCATCTGGAGCGCGGAACCCACCACGCTTACTAATTATGCCTGGGCTGCTAAGACCCACTCGAGAAGGTGTCTAGGGTGAGGCACCTTTCGCTATTCGAGAGGGCGCCTGCGGCCTACGTAAGTGGTGCAAACTTCTTGTCTTGAAGTTTGATTGGTCTTCCGCATAAACCAAGCTACTCAGTCTCTTTTCTCCACCGAATTTTCCTACTGAGCTCTCCTCATACTCTTATTCTTGACATCTCTGATTAGCATATAAATAGTCGCCTAGGCCATCTCTCCTTCGAATACCCTGGATCAGTTGGGGCTGGTCCCCAGCAGGTGGCGACCGAACAGGTACCTCAGGAGGCAATACTCAAAGAGCTGAGCAGACACGAACCACGCAATCAGCAGGCAATAAGCATGGAGCTCAGCAGTGACGAATCATGCTGCTCAACTGGCAATAATCAAGCACGTGACCAGGCAGGAATCACGCAGCTCAGCTGGCAATTGTCAAGCAGATGAGCCGGCAGGAATCACGCAGCTCAGCAGGCCCTGATCACGTGACTCTGCAGGCACTGATCACGTGGCTGATCAAGTCCAGATCACGTGACTGAGCATGCACTGATCACGTGGCTATCATGCACTGATGACGTGACTGCGCATGCACTGATGACGTGGCTGATCAGGCACTGATCACATGGCTCATCATGCACTGATCACGTGTTTATCAGGCAATGATCAGTGACTGACAGGCGCTGATCATGGGAATGTGCACGCACTGATCACGTGGCTATCATGCACTGATCACGTGACTGCGCATGCACTGATGACGTGGCTGTTCGGGCACTGATCACGTGTTTATCAGGCAGTGATCAGTGACTGACAGGCGCTGATCAGGGGACTGTGCACGCACTGATCAGGTGGCTGATCAGGAACTGACCACCTGACCGTGCATGCAGTGATCACGTGGCTGGTCGTTCACTGATCACGTGTTTATCATACGGTGATCACGTGACTGAGACGCGCTGATCACGTGACTGTGCCGTCAGTGATCACGTGGCTGAGCAGGCACTCATATCGTGACTGAGCATGCACTGATCATGTGCCGGGAGCCGGGGAGGCATTCCACTCTGGACAAAGGTCATGAGGAAGGAGGCTCGGCATACGCAAATGCGGGATGGAGCCTCAGGAGTCCACCCGGATATTCTCGAGCATCTCCCCCCAAAAAAACCGGAGTCTGCCTACTGTATTGCTTTGTGCTCTCACCTCTGATTTTACTGGGGGCTGTCCCCCACCACCATCTCGCTCTCTCTGTCAAAGAGTTAACTTACAGCTCCAATTCATAAAGTTCCTTGTCATTCTTCCCTTTAACTTCCAGCTGAGTCTCCATCTGGAGCGCGGAACCCATCACGCTTACTAATTATGCCTGGGCTGCTAAGACCCACTCGAGAAGGTGTCTAGGGTGAGGCACATTTCGCTATTCGAGAGGGCGCCTGTGGCCTACCTAAGTGGTGCAAACTTCTTGTCTTGAAGTATGATTGGTCTTCCGCGTAAACCAAGCTACTCAGTCTCTTTTCTCCACCGAATTTTCCTACTGAGCTCTCCTCATACTATTATTCTTGACATCTCTGATTAGCATATAAATAGTCGCCTAGGCCATCTCTCCTTCGAATACCCTGGATCAGTTTGGGCTGGTCCCCGGCAGGTGGCGACCGAACAGGGACCTCAGGAGGCAATACTCGAAGAGCTGAGCAGACACGAACCACGCAATCAGCAGGCAATAAGCATGGAGCTCAGCAGTGACGAATCATGCTGCTCAACTGGCAATAATCAAGCACGTGACCAGGCAGGAATCAGGCAGCTCAGCTGGCAATTGTCAAGCAGATGAGCCGACAGGAATCACGCAGCTCAGCTGGCAATTGTCAAGCAGATGAGCCGACAGGAATCACGCACCTCAGATGGCAATTGTCATGCAGATGAGCCGACAGGAATCATGCAGCTCAGCTGGCAATTGTCATGCAGATGAGCTGGCAGGAATCACGCAGCTCAGCAGGCCCTGATCACGTGACTCTGCAGGCACTGATCACGTGGCTGATCAAGTCCAGATCACGTGACTGAGCTTGCACTGATCACGTGGCTATCATGCACTGATGACGTGACTGCGCATGCACTGTTGACGTGGCTGATCGGGCACTGATCACATGGCTCATCATGCACTGATCACGTGTTTATCAGGCAATGATCAGTGACTGACAGGCGCTGATCATGGGACTGTGCACGCACTGATCACGTGGCTATCATGCACTGATCACGTGACTGCGCATGCACTGATGACGTGGCTGTTCGGGCACTGATCACGTGTTTATCAGGCAGTGATCAGTGACTGACAGGCGCTGATCAGGGGACTGTGCACGCACTGATCAGGTGGCTGATGAGGAACTGACCACCTGACCGTGCATGCAGTGATCACGTGGCTGGTCGTTCACTGATCACGTGTTTATCATACGGTGATCACGTGACTGAGACGCGCTGATCACGTGACTGTGCCGTCAGTGATCACGTGGCTGAGCAGGCACTGATATCGTGACTGAGCATGCACTGATCATGTGCCGCGAGCCGGGGAGGCATTCCACTCTGGACAAAGGTCATGAGGAAGGAGGCTCGGCATACGCAAATGCGTGATCGAGCCTCAGGAGTCCACCCGGATATTCTCGTGCATCTCCCCCCCAAAAAACCAGAGTCTGCCTACTCTATTGCTTTGTGCTCTCACCTCTGATTTCACTGGGGGCTGTCCCCCACCACCATCTCGCTCTGTCAAAGAGTTAACTTACAGCTCCAATTCATAAAGTTCCTTGTCATTCTTCCCTTTACCTTCCAGCTGAGTCTCCATCTGGAGCGCGGAACCCACCACGCTTACTAATTATGCCTGGGCTGCTAAGACCCACTCGAGAAGGTGTCTAGGGTGAGGCACCTTTCGCTATTCCAGAGGGCGCCTGCGGCCTACGTAAGTGGTGCAAACTTCTTGTCTTGAAGTTTGATTGGTCTTCCGCGTAAACCAAGCTACTCAGTCTCTTTTCTCCACCGAATTTTCCTACTGAGCTCTCCTCATACTATTATTCTTGACATCTCTGATTAGCATATAAATAGTCGCCTAGGCCATCTTTCCATCGAATACCCTGGATTAGTTGGGGCTGGTCCCCGGCAGGTGGCGACCGAACAGGGACCTCAGGAGGCAATACTCAAAGAGCTGAGCAGACACGAACCACGCATTCAGCAGGCAATAAGCATGGAGCTCAGCAGTGACGAATCATGCTGCTCAACTGGCAATAATCAAGCACGTGACCAGGAAGGAATCACGCAGCTCAGCTGGAAATAATCAAGCACGTGACCAGGCAGAAATCACGCAGCTCAGCTGGCAATTGTCACACAGATGAGCCGGCAGGAATCACGCAGCTCAGCAGGCCCTGATCACGTGACTCTGCAGGCACTGATCACGTGGCTGATCAAGTACAGGTAACGTGACTGAGCATGCACTGATCACGTGGCTATCATGCACTGATGATGTGACTGCGCATGCACTGATGACGTGGCTGATCGGGCACTGATCACATGGCTCATCAGGCACTGATCACGTGTTTATCAGGCAATGATCAGTGACTGACAGGCGCTGATCATGGGAATGTGCACGCACTGATCACGTGGCTATCATGCACTGATCACGTGACTGCGCATGCACTGATGATGTGGCTGTTCGGGAACTGATCACGTGTTTTTCAGGCAGTGATCAGTGACTGACAGGCGCTGATCAGGGGACTGTGCACGCACTGATCAGGTGGCTGATCAGGAACTGGCCACCTGACGGCGCATGCAGTGATCACGTGGCTGGTCATTCACTGATCACGTGTTTACCATACGGTGATCACGTGACTGAGAGGCGCTGATCACGTGACTGTGCCGTCAGTGATCACGTGGCTGAGCAGGCACTGATATCGTGACTGAGCATGCACTGATCATGTGCCGGGAGCCGGGGAGGCATTCCACTCTGGACAAAGGTCATGAGGAAGGAGGCTCGGCATACGCAAATGCGGGATCGAGCCTCAGGAGTCCACCAAGATATTCTCGAGCATCTCCCCCCCAAAAAAACCGGAGTCTGCCTACTGTATTGCTTTGTGCTCTCACCTCTGATTTCACTGAGGGCTGTCCCCCACCACCATCTCGCTCTGTCAAAGAGTTAACTTACAGCTCCAATTCATAAAGTTCCTTGTCATTCTTCCCTTTAACTTCCAGCTGAGTCTCCATCTGGAGCGCGGAACCCACCACGCTTTCTAATTATGCCTGGGCTGCTAAGACCCACTCGAGAAGGTGTCTAGGGTGAGGCACCTTTCGCTATTCGAGAGGGCGCCTGCGGCCTACGTAAGTGGTGCAAACTTCTTATCTTGAAGTTTAATTGGTCTTCCGCGTAAACCAAGCTATTCAGTCTCTTTTCTCCACCGAATTTTCTTACTGAGCTCTCCTCATACTATTATTCTTGACATCTCTGATTAGCATATAAATAGTCGCCTAGGCCATCTCCCTTCGAATACCCTGGATCAGTTGGGGCTGGTCCCCGGCAGGTGGCGACCGAACAGGGATCTCAGGAGGCAATACTCAAAGAGCTGAGCAGACACGAACCTCGCAATCAGCAGGCAATAAGCATGGAGCTCAGCAGTGACGAATCATGCTGCTCAACTGGCAATAATCAAGCACGTGACCAGGCAGGAATCACGCAGCTCAGCTGGCAATTGTCACGCAGATGAGCCGACAGGAATCACGCAGCTCAGCAGGCAATTGTCATGCAGGCATGATCACGTGGCTGATCAAGTACAGATCACGTGACTGAGCATGCACTGATCACGGGGCTATCATGCACTGATGACGTGACTGCGCATGCACTGATGACGTGGCTGATCGGGCACTGATCACATGGCTCATCATGCACTGATCACGTGTTTATCAGGCAATGATCAGTGACTGACAGGCGCTGATCATGGGACTGTGCACGCACTGATCACGTGGCTATCATGCACTGATCACGTGACTGCGCATGCACTGATGACGTGGCTGATCAGGCACTGATCACATGGCTCATCATGCACTGATCACGTGTTTATCAGACAATGATCAGTGACTGACAGGCGCTGATCATGGGACTGTGAACGCACTGATCACGTGGCTACCATGCACTGATCACGTGACTGCGCAGCGCATGCACTGATGACGTGGCTGTTCGGGCACTGATCACGTGTTTATCAGGCAGTGATCAGTGACTGACAGGCGCTGATCAGGGGACTGTGCACGCACTGATCAGGTGGCTGATCAGGAACTGACCACCTGACCGCGCATGCAGTGATCACGTGGCTGGTCGTTCACTGTTCACGTGTTTATCATACGGTGATCACGTGACTGAGAGGCGCTGATCACGTGACTGTGCCGTTAGTGATCACGTGGCTGAGCAGGCACTGATATCGTGACTGAGCATGCACTGATCATGTGCCGGGAGCCGGGGAGGCATTCCACTCTGGACAAAGGTCATGAGGAAGGAGGCTCGGCATACGCAAATGCGGGATCGAGCCTCAGGAGTCCACCCGGATATTCTCGAGCATCGCCCCCCGAAAAAAACCGGAGTCTGCCTAGTGTATTGCTTTGTGCTCTCACCTCTGATGTCACTGGGGGCTGTCCCCCACCACCATCTCGCTCTCTCTGTCAAAGTGTTAACTTACAGCTCCAATTCATAAAGTTCCTTGTCATTCTTCCCTTTAACTTCCAGCTGAGTCTCCATCTGGAGCGCGGAACCCACCACGCTTTCTAATTATGCCTGGGCTGCTAAGACCCACTCGAGAAGGTGTCTAGGGTGAGGCACCTTTCGCTATTCGAGAGGGCGCCTGCGGCCTACGTAAGTGGTGCAAACTTCTTGTCTTGAAGTTTAATTGGTCTTCCGCGTAAACCAAGCTACTCAGTCTCTTTTCTCCACCGAATTTTCTTACTGAGCTCTCCTCATACTATTATTCTTGACATCTCTGATTAGCATATAAATAGTCGCCTAGGCCATCTCCCTTCGAATACCCTGGATCAGTTGGGGCTGGTCCCCGGCAGGTGGCGACCGAACAGGGATCTCAGGAGGCAATACTCAAAGAGCTGAGCAGACACGAACCACGCAATCAGCAGGCAATAAGCATGGAGCTCAGCAGTGACGAATCATGCTGCTCAACTGGCAATAATCAAGCACGTGACCAGGCAGGAATCACGTAGCTCAGCTGGCAATTGTCACGCAGATGAGCCGGCAGGAATCACGCAGCTCAGCAGGCCCTGATCACGTGACTCTGCAGGCACTGATCACGTGGCTGATCAAGTACAGATCACGTGACTGAGCATGCACTGATCACGGGGCTATCATGCACTGATGACGTGACTGCACATGCACTGATGACGTGGCTGATCGGGCACTGATCACATGGCTCATCATGCACTGATCACGTGTTTATCAGGCAATGATCAGTGACTGACAGGCGCTGATCATGGAACTGTGCACGCACTGATCACGTGGCTATCATGCACTGATCACGTGACTGCGCAGGGCATGCACTGATGACGTGGCTGTTCGGGAACTGATCACGTGTTTATCAGGCAGTGATCAGTGACTGACAGGCGCTGATCTGGCGACTGTGCACGCACTGATCAGGTGGCTGATCAGGAACTGACCACCTGACCGCGCATGCAGTGATCACGTGGCTGGTCGTTCACTGTTCACGTGTTTATCATACGGTGATCACGTGACTGAGAGGCGCTGATCACGTGACTGTGCCGTTAGTGATCACGTGGCTGAGCAGGCACTGATATCGTGACTGAGCATGCACTGATCATGTGCCGGGAGCCGGGGAGGCATTCCACTCTGGACAAAGGTCATGAGGAAGGAGGCTCGGCATACGCAAATGCGGGATCGAGCCTCAGGAGTCCACCCGGATATTCTCGAGCATCGCCCCCCGAAAAAAACCGGAGTCTGCCTAGTGTATTGCTTTGTGCTCTCACCTCTGATGTCACTGGGGGCTGTCCCCCACCACCATCTCGCTCTCTCTGTCAAAGAGTTAACTTACACCTCCAATTCATAAAGTTCCTTGTCATTCTTCCCTTTAACTTCCAGCTGAGTCTCCATCTGGAGCGCGGAACCCACCACGCTTACTAATTATGCCTGGGCTGCTAAGACCCACTCGAGAAGGTGTCTAGGGTGAGGCACCTTTCGCTATTCGAGAGGGCGCCTGCGGCCTACGTAAGTGGTGCAAACTTCTTGTCTTGAAGTTTGATTGGTCTTCCGCGTAAACCAAGCTACTCAGTCTCTTTTCTCCACCGAATTTTCCTACTGAGCTCTCCTCATACTATTATTCTTGACATCTCTGATTAGCATATAAATAGTCGCCTAGGCCATCTCTCCTTCGAATACCCTGGATCAGTTGGGGCCGGTCCCCGGCAGGTGGTGACCAAACAGGGACCTCAGGAGGCAATAATCAAAGAGCTGAGCAGACACGAACCACGCAATCAGCAGGCAATAAGCATGGAGCTCAGCAGTGACGAATCATGCTGCTCACCTGGCAATAATCAAGCACGTGACCAGGCAGGAATCAGGCAGCTCAGCTGGCAATTGTCAAACAGATGAGCCGACAGGAATCACGCAGCTCAGCTGGCAATTGTCAAGCAGATGAGCCGACAGGAATCACGCAGCTCAGATGGCAATGGTCATGCAGATGAGCCGACAGGAATCACGCAGCTCAGGTGGCAATTGTCATGCAGATGAGCCGGCAGGAATCACGCAGCTCAGCAGGCCCTGATCACGTGACTCTGCAGGCACTGATCACGTGGCTGATCAAGTACAGATCACTTGACTGAGCATGCACTGATCACGTGGCTATCATGCACTGATGACGTGACGGCGCATGCACTGATGACGTGGCTGATCGGGCACTGATCACATGGCTCATTATGCACTGATCACGTGTTTATCAGGCAATGATCAGTGACTGACAGGCGCTGATCATGGGACTGTGCACGAACTGATCACGTGGCTATCATGCACTGATCACGTGACTGCGCATGCACTGATGACGTGGCTGTTCGGGCACTGATCACGTGTTTATCAGGCAGTGATCAGTGACTGACAGGCGCTGATCAGGGGACTGTGCACGCACTGATCAGGTGGCTGATCAGGAACTGACCACCTGACGGCCCATGCAGTGATCACATGGCTGGTCGTTCACTGATCACGTGTTTACCATACGGTGATCACGTGAATGAGAGGCGCTGATCACGTGACTGTGCCGTCAGTGATCACGTGGCGGAGCAGGCACTGATATCGTGACTGAGCATGCACTGATCATGTGCCGGGAGGCGGGGAGGCATTCCACTCTGGACAAAGGTCATGAGGAAGGAGGCTCGGCATACGCAAATGCGGGATCGAGCCTCAGGAGTCCACCCGGATATTCTCGAGCATCTCCCCCAAAAAAACCGGAGTCTGCCTACTGTATTGCTTTGTGCTCTCACCTCTGATTTCACTGGGGGCTGTCCCCCACCACCATCTCGCTCTCTCTGTCAAAGAGTTAACTTACAGCTCCAATTCATAAAGTTCCTTGTCATTCTTCCCTTTAACTTCCAGCTGAGTCTCCATCTGGAGCGGGGAACCCACCAAGCTTACTAATTATGCCTGGGCTGCTAAGACCCACTCGAGAAGGTGTCTAGGGTGAGGCACCTTTCGCCATTCGAGAGGGCGCCTGCGGCCTACGTAAGTGGTGCAAACTTCTTGTCTTGAAGTGTGATTGGTCTTCCGCGTAAACCAAGCTACTCAGTCTCTTTTCTCCACCGAATTTTCCTACTGAGCTCTCCTCATACTATTATTCTTGACATCACTGATTAGCATATAAAGAGTCGCCTAGGCCATCTCTCCTTCGAATACCCTGGATCAGTTGGGGCTGGTCCCCGGCAGGTGGCGACCAAACAGGGACCTCAGGAGGCAATACTCAAAGAGCTGAGCAGACACGAACCACGCAATCAGCAGGCAATAAGCATGGAGCTCAGCAGTGACGAATCATGCTGCTCAGCTGGCAATAATCAAGCACGTGACCAGGCAGGAATCACGAAGCTCAGCTGGCAATTGTCAAGCAGATGAGCAGGCAGGAATCACGCAGCTCAGCAGGCCCTGATCACGTGACTCTGCAGGCACTGATCACGTGGCTGATCAAGTCCAGATCACGTGACTGAGCATGCACTGATCACGTGGCTATCATGCACTAATGACGTGACTGCGCATGCACTGATGACGTGGCTGATCGGGCACTGATCACATGGCTCATCATGCACTGATCACGTGTTTATCAGACAATGATCAGTGACTGACAGGCGCTGATCATGGGACTGTGCATGCACTGATCACGTGGCTATCATGCACTGATCACGTGACTGCGCATGCACTGATGACGTGGCTGTTCGGGCACTGATCACGTGTTTATCAGGCAGTGATCAGTGACTGACAGGCGCTGATCAGGGGACTGTGCACGCACTGATCAGGTGGCTGATGAGGAACTGACGACCTGACTGTGCATGCAGTGATCACGTGGCTGGTCGTTCACTGATCACGTGTTTATCATACGGTGATCACGTGACTGAGACGCGCTGATCACGTGACTGTGCCGTCAGTGATCACGTGGCGGAGCAGGCACTGATATCGTGACTGAGCATGCACTGATCATGTGCCGGGAGCCGGGGAGGCATTCCACTCTGGACAAAGGTCATGAGGAAGGAGGCTCGGCATACGCAAATGCGGGATGGAGCCTCAGGAATCCACCCGGATATTCTCCAGCATCTCCCCCGCAAAAAAACCGGAGTCTGCCTACTGTATTGCTTTGTGCTCTCACCTCTGATTTCACTGGGGGCTGTCCCCCACCACCATCTCGCTCTCTCTGTCAAAGAGTTAACTTACACCTCCAATTCATAAATTTCCCTGTCATTCTTCCCTTTAACTTCCAGCTGAGTCTCCATCTGGAGCGCGGAACCCACCACGCTTACTAATTATGCCTGGGCTGCTAAGACCCACTCGAGAAGGTGTCTAGGGTGAGGCACCTTTCGCTATTCGAGAGGGCGCCTGCGGCCTACGTAAGTGGTGCAAACTTCTTGACTTGAAGTTTGATTGGTCTTCGGCGTAAACCAAGCTACTCAGTCTCTTTTCTCCACCGAATTTTCCTACTGAGCTCTCCTCATACTCTCATTCCTGACATCTCCGATTAGCATATAAATAGTCGCCTAGGCCATCTCTCCTTCGAATACCCTGGATCAGTTTGGGCTGGTCCCCGGCAGGTGGCGACCAAACAGGGACCTCAGGAGGCAATACTCAAAGAGCTGAGCAGACACGAACCACGCAATCAGCAGGCAATAAGCATGGAGCTCAGCAGTGACGAATCATGCTGCTCAACTGGCAATAATCAAGCACGTGACCAGGCAGTAATCAGGCAGCTCAGCTGGCAATTGTCAAGCAGATGAGCCGACAGGAATCACGCAGCTCAGCTGGCAATTGTCAAGCAGATGAGCCGACAGGAATCACGCAGCTCAGATGGCAATTGTCATGCAGATGAGCCGACAGGAATCACGCAGCTCAGCTGGCAATTGTCATGCAGATGAGCCGGCAGGAATCACGCAGCTCAGCAGGCCCTGATCAAGTGACTCTGCAGGCACTGATCACGTGGCTGATCAAGTACAGATCACGTGACTGAGCATGCACTGATCACGTGGCTATCATGCACTGATGACGTGACTGCGCATGCACTGATGACGTGGCTGATCGGGCACTGATCACATGGCTCATCATGCACTGATCACCTGTTTATCAGGCAATGATCAGTGACTGACAGGCGCTGATCATGGGAATGTGCACGAACTGATCACGTGGCTATCATGCACTGATCACGTGACTGCGCATGCACTGATGACGTGGCTGTTCGGGAACTGATCACGTGTTTATCAGGCAGTGATCAGTGACTGACAGGCGCTGATCAGGGGACTGTGCACGCACTGATCAGGTGGCTGATCAGGAACTAACCACCTGACCGCGCATGCAGTGATCACGTGGCTGGTCGTTCACTGATCACGTGTTTATCATACGGTGATCACGTGACTGAGACGCGCTGATCACGTGACTGTGCCGTCAGTGATCACGTGGCTGAGCAGGCACTGATATCGTGACTGAGCATGCACTGATCATGTGCCGGGAGCCGGGTAGGCATTCCACTCTGGACAAAGGTCATGAGGAAGGAGGCTCGGCATACGCAAATGCGGGATCGAGCCTCAGGAGTCCACCCGGATATTCTCGAGCATCTCCCCCCAAAAACACCAGAGTCTGCCTACTGTATTGCTTTGTGCTCTCACCTCTGATTTCACTGGGGGCTGTCCCCCACCACCATCTCGCTCTCTCTGTCAAAGAGTTAACTTACACCTCCAATTCATAAAGTTCCCTGTCATTCTTCCCTTTAACTTCCAGCTGAGTCTCCATCTGGAGCGCGGAACCCACCACGCTTACTAATTATGCCTGGGCTGCTAAGACCCACTCGAGAAGGTGTCTAGGGTGAGGCACCTTTCGCTATTCGAGAGGGCGCCTGCGGCCTACGTAAGTGGTGCAAACTTCTTGTCTTGAAGTTTGATTGGTCTTCCGCTTAAACCAAGCTACTCAGTCTCTTTTCTCCACCGAATTTTCTTACTGAGCTCTCCTCATACTCTCATTCCTGACATCTCTGATTAGCATATAAATAGTCGCCTAGGCCATCTCTCCTTCGAATACCCTGGATCAGTTTGGGCTGGTCCCCAGCAGGTGGCGACCGAACAGGGACCTCAGGAGGCAATACTCAAAGAGCTGAGCAGACACGAACCACGCAATCAGCAGGCAATAAGCATGGAGCTCAGCAGTGACGAATCATGCTGCTCAACTGGCAATAATCAAGCACGTGACCAGGCAGGAATCAGGCAGCTCAGCTGGCAATTGTCAAGCAGATGAGCCGACAGGAATCACGCAGCTCAGCTGGCATGTGTCAAGCAGATGAGCCGACAGGAATCACGCAGCTCAGATGGCAATTTTCATGCAGATGAGCCGACAGGAATCACGCAGCTCAGCTGGCAATTGTCATGCAGATGAGCCGGCAGGAATCACGCAGCTCAGCAGGCCCTGATCACGTGACTCTGCAGGCACTGATCACGTGGCTGATCAAGTACAGATCACGTGACTGAGCATGCACTGATCACGTGGCTGTCATGCACTGATGCGCATGCACTGATGACGTGGCTGATCGGGCACTGATCACATGGCTCATCATGCACTGATCACGTGTTTATCAGGCAATGATCAGTGACTGACAGGCGCTGATCATGGGACTGTGCACGCACTGATCACGTGGCTATCATGCACTGATCACGTGAATGCGCATGCACTGATGACGTGGCTGTTCGGGCACTGATCACGTGTTTATCAGGCAGTGATCAGGGACTGACAGGCGCTGATCATGGGACTGTGAACGCACTGATCACGTGGCTATCATGCACTGATCACGTGACTGCGCAGCGCATGCACTGATGACGTGGCTGTTCGGGCACTGATCACGTGTTTATCAGGCAGTGATCAGTGACTGACAGGCGCTGATCAGGGGACTGTGCACGCACTGATCAGGTGGCTGATCAGGAACTGACCACCTGACCGCGCATGCAGTGATCACGTGGCTGGTCGTTCACTGTTCACGTGTTTATCATCCGGTGATCACGTGACTGAGAGGCGCTGATCACGTGACTGTGCCGTCAGTGATCACGTGGCTGAGCAGGCACTGATATCGTGACTGAGCATGCACTGATCATGTGCCGGGAGCCGGGGAGGCATTCCACTCTGGATAAAGGTCATGAGGAAGAAGGCTCGGCATACGCAAATGCGGGATCGAGACTCAGGAGTCCACCCGGATATTCTCGAGCATCTCCCCCCCAAAAAAACCGAATTCTGCCTACTGTATTGCTTTGTGCTCTCACCTCTGATGTCACTGGGGGCTGTCCCCCACCACCATCTCGCTCTCTCTGTTAAAGAGTTAACTTACAGCTCCAATTCATAAAGTTCCTTGTCATTCTTCCCTTTACCTTCCAGCTGAGTCTCCATCTGGAGCGCGGAACCCACCACGCTTACTAATTATGCCTGGGCTGCTAAGACCCACTCGAGAAGGTGTCTAGGGTGAGGCACCTTTCGCTATTCCAGAGGGCGCCTGCGGCCTACGTAAGTGGTGCAAACTTCTTGTCTTGAAGTTTGATTGGTCTTCCGCGTAAACCAAGCTACTCAGTCTCTTTTCTCCACCGAATTTTCCTACTGAGCTCTCCTCGTACTCTTATTCTTGACATCTCTGATTAGCATATAAAGAGTCGCCTAGGCCATCTCTACTTCGAGTACCCTGGATCAGTTTGGGCTGGTCCCCGGCAGATGGCGACCGAACAGGGACCTCAGGAGGCCATACTCAAAGAGCTGAAGAGACACGAACCACGCAATCAGCAGGCAATAAGCATGGAGCTCAGCAGTGACGAATCATGCTGCTCAACTGGCAATAATCAAGCACGTGACCAGGCAGGAATCACGCAGCTCAGCTGGCAATTGTCACGCAGATGAGCCGGCAGGAATCACGCAGCTCAGCAGGCCCTGATCACGTGACTCTGCAGGCACTGATCACGTGGCTGATCAGTCCAGATCACGTGACTGAGCATGCACTCATCACGTGGCTATCATGCACTGATGACGTGACTGCGCAAGCACTGATGACGTGGCTGATCGGGCACTGATCACGTGGCTCATCATGCACTGATCACGTGTTTATCAGGCAATGATCAGTGACTGACAGGCGCTGATCATGGACTGTGCACGCACTGATGACGTGGCTATCATGCACTGATGACGTGACTGCGCATGCACTGATGACGTGGCTGATCGGGCACTGATCACATGGCTCATCATGCACTGATCACATGTTTATCAGGCAATGATCAGTGACTGACAGGCGCTGATCATGGGACTGTGCACGCACTGATGACGTGGCTATCATGCACTGATCACGTGACTGCGCATGCACTGATGACGTGGCTGATCGGGCACTGATCACATGGCTCATCATGCACTGATCACATGTTTATCAGGCAGTGATCAGTGACTGACAGGTGCTGATCAGGGGACTGTGCACGCACTGATCAGGTGGCTGATCAGGAACTGACCACCTGACTGCGCATGCAGTGATCACGTGGCTGGTCGTTCACTGATCACGTGTTTATCATACGGTGATCACGTGACTGAGAGGCGCTGATCACGTGACTGTGCCATCAGTGATCACGTGGCTGAGCAGGCACTGATATCGTGACTGAGCATGCACTGATCATGTGCCGGGAGCCGGGGAGGCATTCCACTCTGGACAAAGGTCATGAGGAAGGAGGCTCGGCATACGCAAATGCGGGATCGAGCCTCAGGAGTCCACCCGGATGTTCTCGAGCATCTCCCCCCAAAAAAACCGGAGTCTGCCTACTGTATTGCTTTGTGCTCTCACCTCTGATTTCACTGGGGGCTGTCCCCCACCACCATCTCGCTCTCTCTGTCAAAGAGTTAACTTACAGCTCCAATTCATAAAGTTCCTTGTCATTCTTCCCTTTAACTTCTAGCTGAGTCTTCATCTGGAGCGCAGAACCCACCACGCTTACTAATTATGCCTGGGCTGCTAAGACCCACTCGAGAAGGTGTCTAGGGTGAGGCACCTTTCGCTCTTCGAGAGGGCGCCTGCGGCCTACGTAAGTGGTGCAAACTTCTTGTCTTGAAGTTTGATTGGTCTTCCGTGTAAACCAAGCTACTCAGTCTCTTTTCTCCACCGAATTTTCCTACTGAGCTCTCCTCATACTATTATTCTTGACATCTCTGATTAGCATATAAATAGTCGCCTAGGCCATCTCTCCTTCGAATACCCTGGATCAGTTGGGGCTGTTCCCCGGCAGGTGGCGACCGAACAGGGACCTCAGGAGGCGATACTCAAAGAGCTGAGCAGACACGAACCATGCAATCAGCAGGCAATAAGCATGGAGCTCAGCAGTGACGAATCATGCTGCTCAACTGGCAATAATCAAGCACCTGACCAGGCAGGAATCACGCAGCTCAGCTGGCAATTGTCAAGCAGATGAGCCGGCAGGAATCACGCAGCTCAGCAGGCCCTGATCACGTGACTCTGCAGGCACTGATCACGTGGCTGATCAAGTCCAGATCACGTGACTGAGCATGCACTGATCACGTGGCTATCATGCACTGATGACGTGACTGCGCATGCACTGATGACGTGGCTGATCGGGCACTGATCACATGGCTCATCATGCACTGATCACGTGTTTATCAGGCAATGATCAGTGACTGACAGGCGCTGATCATGGGACTGTGCACGCACTGATCACGTGGCTATCATGCACTGATCACGTGACTGCGCATGCACTGATGACGTGGCTGTTCGTGCACTGATCACGTGTTTATCAGGCAGTGATCAGTGACTGACAGGCGCTGATCAGGAGACTGTGCACGCACTGATCAGGTGGCTGATCAGGAACTGACCACCTGACCGCGCATGCAGTGATCACGTGGCTGGTCGTTCACTGATCACGTGTTTATCATACGGTGATCACGTGACTGAGAGGCGCTGATCACGTGACTGTGCCGTCAGTGATCACCTGGCTGAGCAGGCACTGATATCGTGACTGAGCATGCACTGATCATGTGCCGGGAGCCGGGAAGGCATTCCACTCTGGACAAAGGTCATGAGGAAGGAGGCTCGGCATACGCAAATGCGGGATCGAGCCTCAGGAGTCCACCCGGATATTCTCGAGCATCTCCCCCCAAAAAAACCGGAGTCTGCCTACTGTATTTCTTTGTGCTCTCACCTCTGATTTCACTGGGGGCTGTCCCCCACCACCATCTCGCTCTCTCTGTCAAAGAGTTAACTTACAGCTCCAATTCATAAAGTTCCTTGTCATTCTTCCCTTTAACTTCCAGCTGAGTCTCCATCTGGAGCGCGGAACCCACCACGCTTACTAAATATGCCTGGGCTGCTAAGACCCACTCGAGAAGGTGTCTAGGGTGAGGCACCTTTCGCTATTCGAGAGGGCGCCTGCGGCCTACGTAAGTGGTGCAAACTTCTTGTCTTGAAGTTTGATTGGTCTTCCGCATAAACCAAGCTACTCAGTCTCTTTTCTCCACCGAATTTTCCTACTGAGCTCTCCTCATACTATTATTCTTGACATCTCTGATTAGCATATAAATAGTCCCCTAGGACATCTCTCCTTCGATTACCCTGGATCAGTTGGGGCTGGTCCCCGGCAGGTGGCGACCGAACAGGGACCTCAGGAGGCGATACTCAAAGAGCTGAGCAGACACGAACCATGCAATCAGCAGGCAATAAGCATGGAGCTCAGCAGTGACGAATCATGCTGCTCAACTGGCAATAATCAAGCACGTGACCAGGCAGGAATCACGCAGCTCAGCTGGCAATTGTCACGCAGATGAGCCGACAGGAATCACCCAGCTCAGCAGGCCCTGATCACGTGACTCTGCAGGCACTGATCACGTGGCTGATCAAGTCCAGATCACGTGACTGAGCATGCACTGATCACGTGGCTATCATGCACTGATCACGTGACTGCGCATGCACTGATGATGTGGCTGTTCGGGCACTGATCACGGGTTCATCAGGCAGTGATCAGTGACTGACAGGCGCTGATCAGGGGACTGTGCACGCACTGATCAGGTGGCTGATCAGGAACTGACCACCTGACCGCGCATGCAGTGATCACGTGGCTGGTCGTTCACTGATCACGTGTTTATCATACGGTGTTCACGTGACTGAGAGGCGCTGATCATGTGACTGTGCCGTCAGTGATCACGAGGCTGAGCAGGCACTGATATCATGACTGAGCATGCACTGATCATGTGCCGGGAGCTGGGGAGGCATTCCACTCTGGACAAAGGTCATGAGGAAGGAGGCTCGGCATACGCAAATGCGGGATCGAGCCTCAGGAGTCCACCCGGATATTCTCGAGCATCTCCCCCCAAAAAACCAGAGTCTGCCTACTGTATTGCTTTGTGCTCTCACCTCTGATTTCACTTGGGGCTGTCCCCCACCACCATCTCGCTCTCTCTGTCAAAGAGTTAACTTACAGCTCCAATTCATAAAGTTCCTTGTCATTCTTCCCTTTAACTTCCAGCTGAGTCTCCATCTGGAGCGCGGAACCCACCACGCTTACTAATTATGCCTGGGCTGCTAAGACCCACTCGAGAAGGTGTCTAGGGTGAGGCACCTTTCGCTATTCGAGAGGGCGCCTGCGGCCTACGTATGTGGTGCAAACTTCTTGTCTTGAAGTTTGATTGGTCTTCCGCGTAAACCAAGCTACTCAGTCTCTTTTCTCCACCGAATTTTCCTACTGAGCTCTCCTCATACTATTATTCTGGACATCTCTGATTAGCATATAAATAGTCGCCTAGGCCATCTCTCCTTCGAATACCCTGGATCAGTTGTGGCTGGTCCCCGGCAGGTGGCGACTGAACAGGGACCTCAGGAGGCAATACTCAAAGAGCTGAGCAGACACGAACCACGCAATCAGCAGGCAATAAGCATGGAGCTCAGCAATGACGAATCATGCTGCTCAACTGGCAATAATCAAGCACGTTACCAGGCAGGAATCACGCAGCTCAGCTGGCAATTGTCAAGCAGATGAGCTGACAGGAATCACGCAGCTCAGATGGCAATTGTCATGCAGATGAGCCGGCAGGAATCACGCAGCTCAGCAGGCCCTGATCACGTGACTCTGCAGGCACTGATCACGTGGCTGATCAAGTCCAGATCACGTGACTGAGCATGCACTGATCACGTGGCTATCATGCACTGATGACGTGACTGCGCATGCACTGATGACGTGGCTGATCAGGCACTGATCACATGGCTCATCATGCACTGATCACGTGTTTATCAGGCAATGATCAGTTACTGACAGGCGCTGATCATGGGACTGTGCACGCACTGATCACGTGGCTATCATGCACTGATCACGTGACTGCGCATGCACTGATGACGTGGCTGATCAGGCACTGATCACATGGCTCATCATGCACTGATCACGTGTTTATCAGGCAATGATCAGTGGCTGACAGGCGCTGATCATGGGACTGTGCACGCACTGATCACGTGGCTATCATGCACTGATCACGTGACTGCGCATGCACTGATGACGTGGCTGTTCGGGCACTGATCACGTGTTTATCAGGCAGTGATCAGTGACTGACAGGCGCTGATCAGGGGACTGTGCACGCACTGATCAGGTGGCTGATCAGGAACTGACCACCTGACCGCGCATGCAGTGATCACATGGCTGGTCGTTCATTGATCACGTGTTTGTCCTACGGTGATCACGTGACTGAGAGGCGCTGATCACGTGACTGTGCCGTCAGTGATCACGTGGCTGAGCAGGCACTGATATCGTGACTGAGCATGCACTGATCATGTGCCGGGAGCCGGGGAAGCATTCCACTCTGGACAAAGGTCATGAGGAAGGAGGCTCGGCATACGCAAATGCGGGATCGAGCCTCAGGAGTCCACCCGGATGTTCTCGAGCATCTCCCCCCCAAAAACCAGAGTCTGCCTACTGTATTGCTTTGTGCTCTCACCTCTGATTTCACTGGGGGCTGTCCCACACCACCATCTCGCTCTCTCTATCAAAGAGTTAACTTACAGCTCCAATTCATAAAGTTCCTTGTCATTCTTCCCTTTAACTTTCAGCTGAGTCTCCATCTGGAGCGCGGAACCCACCACGCTTACTAATTATGCCTGGGCTGCTAAGACCCACTCGAGAAGGTGTCTAGGGTGAGGCACCTTTCGCTATTCGAGAGGGCGCCTGCGGCCTACGTAAGTGGTGCAAACTTCTTGTCTTGAAGTTTGATTGGTCTTCCGCGTAAACCAAGCTACTCAGTCTCTTTTCTCCACCGAATTTTCCTACTGAGCTCTCCTCATACTATTATTCTTGACATCTCTGATTAGCATATAAATAGTCGCCTAGGCCATCTCTCCTTCGAATACCCTGGATCAGTTGGGGCTGGTCCCCTGCAGGTGGCGACTGAACAGGGACCTCAGGAGGCAATACTCAAAGAGCTGAGCAGACACGAACCACGCAATAAGCAGGCAATAAGCATGGAGCTCAGCAGTGACGAATCATGCTGCTCAACTGGCAATAATCAAGCACGTGACCAGGCAGGAATCACGCAGCTCAGCTGGCAATTGTCAAGCAGATGAGCCGACAGGAATCACGCCGCTCAGATGGCAATTGTCATGCAGATGAGCCGGCAGGAATCACGCAGCTCAGCACGCCCTGATCACGTGACTCTGCAGGCACTGATCACGTGGCTGATCAAGTACAGATCACGTGACTGAGCATGCACTGATCACGTGGCTATCATGCACTGATGACGTGACTGCGCATGCACTGATGTCGTGGCTGATCAGGCACTGATCACATGGCTCATCATGCACTGATCACGTGTTTATCAGGCAATGTTCAGTGACTGACAGGGGCTGATCATGGGACTGTGCACGCACTGATCACGTGGCTATCATGCACTCATCACGTGACTGCGCATGCACTGATGACCTGGCTGTTCGGGCACTGATCACGTGTTTATCAGGCAGTGATAAGTGACTGACAGGCGCTGATCATGGGACTGTGCACGCACTGATCACGTGGCTATCATGCACTGATCACGTGACTGCGCATGCACTGATGATGTGGCTGATCAGGCACTGATCACATGGCTCATCATGCACTGATCACGTGTTTATCAGGCAATGATCATTGACTGACAGGCGCTGATCATGGGACTGTGCACGCACTGATCACGTGGCTATCATGCACTGATCACGTGACTGCGCATGCACTGATGACGTGGCTGTTCGGGCCCTGATCACGTGTTTATCAGGCAGTGATCAGTGACTGACAGGCGCTGATCAGGGGAATGTGCACGCACTGATCAGGTGGCTGATCAGGAACTGACCACCTGACCGCTCATGCAGTGATCACATGGCTGGTCGTTCACTGATCACGTGTTTATCATACAATGATCACGTGACTGAGAGGCGCTGATCACGTGACTGTGCCGTCAGTGATCACGTGGCTGAGCAGGCACTGATATCGTGACTGAGCATGCACTGATCATGTGCCGGGAGCCGGGGAGGCATTCCATTCTGGACAAAGGTCATGAGGAAGGAGGCTCGGCATACGCAAATGCGGGTTCGAGCCTCAGGAGTCCACCCGGATATTCTCGAGCATCTCCCCCCAAAAAACCGGAGTCTGCCTACTGTATTGCTTTGTGCTCTCACCTCTGATTTCACTGGGGGCTGTCCCCCACCACCATCTCGCTCTCTCTGTCAAAGAGTTAACTTACAGCTCCAATTCATAAAGTTCCTTGTAATTCTTCCCTTTAACTTCCAGCTGAGTCTCCATCTGGAGCGCGGAACCCACCACGCTTACTAATTATGCCTGGGCTGCTAAGACCCACTCGAGAAGGTGTCTAGGGTGAGGCACCTTTCGCTATTCGAGAGGGCGCCTGCGGCCTACGTAAGTGGTGCAAACTTCTTGTCTTGAAGTTTGATTTGTCTTCCGCGTAAACCAAGCTACTCAGTCTCTTTTCTCCACCGAATTTTCCTACTGAGCTCTCCTCATACTATTATTCTTGACATCTCTGATTAGCATATAAATAGTCGCCTAGGCCATCTCTCCTTCGAATACCGTGGATCAGTTGGGGCTGGTCCCCGGCAGGTGGCGACCGAACAGGGACCTCAGGAGGCAATACTCAAAGAGCTGAGCAGACACGAACCACGCAATCAGCAGGCAATAAGCATGGAGCTCAGCAGTGACGAATCATGCTGCTCAACTGGCAATAATCAAGCACGTGACCAGGCAGGAATCACGCAGCTCAGCTGGCAATTGTCAAGCAGATGAGCCGACAGGAATCACGCAGCTCAGATGGCAATTGTCATGCAGATGAGCCGGCAGGAATCACGCAGCTCAGCAGGCCCTGATCACGTGACTCTGCAGGCACTGATCACGTGGCTGATCAAGTCCAGATCACGTGACTGAGCATGCACTGATCACGTGGCTATCATGCACTGATGACGTGACTGCGCATGCACTGATGACGTGGCTGATCCGGCACTGATCACATGGCTCATCATGCACTGATCACGTGTTTATCAGGCAATGATCAGTGACTGACAGGCGCTGATCATGGGACTGTGCACGCACTGATCACGTGGCTATCATGCACTGATCACGTGACTGCGCATGCACTGATGATGTGGCTGTTCGGGCACTGATCACGGGTTTATCAGGCAGTGATCAGTGACTGACAGGCGCTGATCAGGGGACTGTGCACGCACTGATCAGGTGGCTGATCAGGAACTGTCCACCTGACCGCGCATGCAGTGATCACGTGGCTGGTCGTTCACTGATCACGTGTTTATCATACGGTGATCACGTGACTGAGAGGCGCTGATCATGTGACTGTGCCGTCAGTGATCACCTGGTTGAGCAGGCACTGATATCGTGACTGAGCATGCACTGATCATGTGCCGGGAGCCAGGGAGGCATTCCACTCTGGACAAAGGTCATGAGGAAGGAGGCTCGGCATACGCAAATGCGGGATCGAGCCTCAGGAGTCCACCCGGATATTCTCGAGCATCTCCCCCCAAAAAACCAGAGTCTGCCTACTGTATTGCTTTGTGCTCTCACCTCTGATTTCACTGGGGGCTGTCCGCCACCACCATCTCGCTCTCTCTGTCAAAGAGTTAACTTACAGCTCCAATTCATAAAGTTCCTTGTCATTCTTCCCTTTAACTTCCAGCTGAGTCTCCATCTGGAGCGCGGAACCCACCACGCTTACTAATTATGCCTGGGCTGCTAAGACCCACTCGAGAAGGTGTCTAGGGTGAGGCACCTTTCGCTATTCGAGAGGGCGCCTGCGGCCTACGTAAGTGGTGCAAACTTCTTGTCTTGAAGTTTGATTGGTCTTCCGCGTAAACCAAGCTACTCAGTCTCTTTTCTCCACCGAATTTTCCTACTGAGCTCTCCTCATATTATTATTCTGGACATCTCTGATTTGCATATAAATAGTCACCTAGGCCATCTCTCCTTCGAATACCCTGGATCAGTTGGGGCTGGTCCCCGGCAGGTGGCGACCGAACAGGGACCTCAGGAGGCAATACTCAAAGAGCTGAGCAGACACGAACCATGCAATCAGCAGGCAATAAGCATGGAGCTCAGCAGTGACGAATCATGCTGCTCAACTGGCAATAATCAAGCTCGTGACCAGGCAGGAATCACGCAGCTCAGCTGGCAATTGTCAAGCAGATGAGCTGACAGGAATCACGCAGCTCAGATGGCAATTGTCATGCAGATGAGCCGGCAGGAATCACGCAGCTCAGCAGGCCATGATCACGTGACTCTGCAGGCACTGATCACGTGGCTGAAAAGTCCAGATCACGTGACTGCGCATGCACTAATGACGTGGCTGATCAGGCTCTGATCACATGGCTCATCATGCACTGATCACGTGTTTATCAGGCAATGTTCAGTGACTGACAGGCGCTTATCATGGGACTGTGCACGCACTGATCACGTGGCTATCATGCACTCATCACGTGACTGCGCATGCACTGATGACCGGGCTGTTCGGGCACTGATCACGTGTTTATCAGGCAGTGATAAGTGGCTGACAGGCGCTGATCATGGGACTGTGCACGCACTGATCACGTGGCTATCATGCACTGATCACGTGACTGCGCATGCACTGATGACGTGGCTGATCAGGCACTGATCACATGGCTCATCATGCACTGATCACGTGTTTATCAGGCAATGATCATTGGCTGACAGGCGTTGATCATGGGACTGTGCACGCACTGATCACGTGGCTATCATGCACTGATCACGTGACTGCGCATGCACTGATGACGTGGCTGTTCGGGCCCTGATCACGTGTTTATCAGGCAGTGATCAGTGACTGACAGGCGCTGATCAGGGGAATGTGCACGCACTGATCAGGTGGCTGATCAGGAACTGACCACCTGACCACGCATGCAGTGATCACATGGCTGGTCGTTCACTGATCACTTGTTTATCATTCGGTGATCACGTGACTGAGAGGCGCTGATCAAGTGACTATGCCGTCAGTGATCACGTGGCTGAGCAGGCACTGATATCGTGACTGAGCATGCACTGATCATGTGCCGGGAGCCGGGGAGGCATTCCATTCTGGACAAAGGTCATGAGGAAGAAGGCTCGGCATACGCAAATGCGGGATCGAGCCTCAGGAGTCCACCCGGATATTCTCGAGCATCTCCCCCCCCAAAAAAACCGGAGTCTGCCTACTGTATTTCTTTGTGCTCTCACCTCTGATTTCACTGGGGGCTGTCCCCCACCACCATCTCGCTCTCTCTGTCAAAGAGTTAACTTACAGCTCCAATTCATAAAGTTCCTTGTAATTCTTCCCTTTAACTTCCAGCTGAGTCTCCATCTGGAGCGCGGAACCCACCACGCTTACTAGTTATGCCTGGGCTGCTAAGACCCACTCGATAAGGTGTCTAGGGTGAGGCACCTTTCGCTATTCGAGAGGGCGCCTGCGACCTACGTAAGTGGTGCAAACTTCTGTTCTTGAAGTTTGATTGGTCTTCCGCGTAAACCAAGCTACTCAGCCTCTTTTCTCCACCGAATTTTCCTACTGAGCTCTCCTCATACTATTATTCTTGACATCTCTGATTAGCATATAAATAGTCGGCTAGGCCATCTCTCCTTCGAATACCCTGGATCAGTTGGGGCTGGTCCCCGGCAGGTGGCGACCGAACAGGGACCTCAGGAGGCAATACTCAAAGAGCTGAGCAGACACGAACCACACAATCAGCAGGCAATAAGCATGGAGTTCAGCAGTGACGAATCATGCTGCTCAACTGGCAATAATCAAGCAGGTGACCAGGCAGGAATCACGCAGCTTAGCTGGCAATTGTCAAGCAGATGAGCCGACAGAAATCACGCAGCTCAGATGGCAATTGTCATGCAGATGAGCCGGCAGGAATCACGCAGCTCAGCAGGCCCTGATCACGTGACTCTGCAGGCACTGATCACGTGGCTGATCAAGTCCAGATCACGTGACTGAGCATGCACTGATCACGTGGCTATCATGCACTGATGACGTGACTGCGCATGCACTGATGACGTGGTTGATCCGGCACTGATCACATGGCTCATCATGCACTGATCACGTGTTTATCAGGCAATGATCAGTGACTGACAGGCGCTGATCATGGGACTGTGCACGCACTGATCATGTGGCTATCATGCACTCATCACGTGACTGCACATTCACTGATGATGTGGCTGTTCGGGCACTGATCACGGGTTCATCAGGCAGTGATCAGTGACTGACAGGCGCTGATCAGGGGACTGTGCACGCACTGATCAGGTGGCTGATCAGGAACTGTCCACCTGACCGCGCAGGCAGTGATCACGTGGCTGGTCGTTCACTGATCACGTGTTTATCATACGGTGATCACGTGACTGAGAGGCGCTGATCATGTGACTGTGCCGTCAGTGATCACGTGGCTGAGCAGGCACTGATATCATGACTGAGCATGCACTGATCATGTGCCGGGAGCCAGGGAGGCATTCCACTCTGGACAAAGGTCATGAGGAAGGAGGCTCGGCATACGCAAATGCGGGATCGAGCCTCAGGAGTCCACCCGGATATTCTCGAGCATCTCCCCCCAAAAAATCCAGAGTCTGCCTACTGTATTGCTTTGTGCTCTCACCTCTGATTTCACTTGGGGCTGTCCCCCACCACCATCTCCCTCTCTCTGTCAAAGAGTTAACTTACAGCTCCAATTCATAAAGTTCCTTGTCATTCTTCCCTTTAACTTCCAGCTGAGTCTCCATCTGGAGCGCGGAACCCACCACGCTTACTAATTATGCCTGGGCTGCTAAGACCCACTCGAGAAGGTGTCTAGGGTGAGGCACCTTTCGCTATTCGAGAGGGCGACTGCGGCCTACGTAAGTGGTGCAAACTTCTTGTCTTGAAGTTTGATTGGTCTTCCGCGTAAACCAAGCTACTCAGTCTCTTTTCTCCACCGAATTTTCCTACTGAGCTCTCCTCATATTATTATTCTGGACATCTCTGATTTGCATATAAATAGTCACCTAGGCCATCTCTCCTTCGAATACCCTGGATCAGTTGGGGCTGGTCCCCGGCAGGTGGCGACCGAACAGGGACATCAGGAGGCAATACTCAAAGAGCTGAGCAGACACGAACCACGCAATCAGCAGGCAAAAGCATGGAGCTCAGCAGTGACGAATCATGCTGCTCAACTGGCAATAATCAAGCTCGTGACCAGGCAGGAATCACGCAGCTCAGCTGGCAATTGTCAAGCAGATGAGCTGACAGGAATCACGCAGCTCAGATGGCAATTGTCATGCAGATGAGCCGGCAGGAATCACGCAGCTCAGCAGGCCATGATCACGTGACTCTGCAGGCACTGATCACGTGGCTGAAAAGTCCAGATCACGTGACTGCGCATGCACTAATGACGTGGCTGATCAGGCTCTGATCACATGGCTCATCATGCACTGATCACGTGTTTATCAGGCAATGTTCAGTGACTGACAGGCGCTTATCATGGGACTGTGCACGCACTGATCACGTGGCTATCATGCACTCATCACGTGACTGCGCATGCACTGATGACGTGGCTGTTCGGGCACTGATCACGTGTTTATCAGGCAGTGATAAGTGGCTGACAGGCGCTGATCATGGGACTGTGCACGCACTGATCACGTGGCTATCATGCACTGATCACGTGACTGCGCATGCACTGATGACGTGGCTGATCAGGCACTGATCACATGGCTCATCATGCACTGATCACGTGTTTATCAGGCAATGATCATTGGCTGACAGGCGTTGATCATGGGACTGTGCACGCACTGATCACGTGGCTATCATGCACTGATCACGTGACTGCGCATGCACTGATGACGTGGCTGTTCGGGCCCTGATCACGTGTTTATCAGGCAGTGATCAGTGACTGACAGGCGCTGATCAGGGGAATGTGCACGCACTGATCAGGTGGCTGATCAGGAACTGACCACCTGACCACGCATGCAGTGATCACATGGCTGGTCGTTCACTGATCACTTGTTTATCATTCGGTGATCACGTGACTGAGAGGCGCTGATCAAGTGACTATGCCATCAGTGATCACGTGGCTGAGCAGGCACTGATATCGTGACTGAGCATGCACTGATCATGTGCCGGGAGCCGGGGAGGCATTCCATTCTGGACAAAGGTCATGAGGAAGAAGGCTCGGCATACGCAAATGCGGGATCGAGCCTCAGGAGTCCACCCGGATATTCTCGAGCATCTCCCCCCCCAAAAAAACCGGAGTCTGCCTACTGTATTTCTTTGTGCTCTCACCTCTGATTTCACTGGGGGCTGTCCCCCACCACCATCTCGCTCTCTCTGTCAAAGAGTTAACTTACAGCTCCAATTCATAAAGTTCCTTGTCATTCTTCCCTTTAACTTCCAGCTGAGTCTCCATCTGGAGCGCGGAACCCACCACGCTTACCAATTATGCCTGGGCTGCTAAGACCCACTCGAGAAGGTGTCTAGGGTGAGGCACCTTTCGCTATTCGAGAGGGCGCCTGCGGCCTACGTAAGTGGTGCAAACTTCTTGTCTTGAAGTTTGATTGGTCTTCCGCGTAAACCAAGCTACTCAGTCTCTTTTCTCCACCGAATTTTCCTACTGAGCTCTCCTCATACTATTATTCTTGACATCTCTGATTAGCATATAAATAGTCGCCTAGGCCATCTCTCCTTCGAATACCGTGGATCAGTTGGGGCTGGTCCCCGGCAGGTGGCGACCGAACAGGGACCTCAGGAGGCGATACTCAAAGAGCTGAGCAGACACGAACCATGCTGTCAGCAGGCAATAAGCATGGAGCTCAGCAGTGACGAATCATGCTGCTCAACTGGCAATAATCAAGCACGTGACCAGGCAGGAATCACGCAGCTCAGCTGGCAATTGTCACACAGATGAGCCGACAGGAATCAAGCAGCTCAGCAGGCCCTGATCACGTGACTCTGCAGGCACTGATCACGTGGCTGATCAAGTCCAGATCACGTGACTGAGCATGCACTGATCACGTGGCTATCATGCACTGATGACGTGACTGCGCATGCACTAATGACGTGGCTGATCAGGCTCTGATCACATGGCTCATCATGCACTGATCACGTGTTTATTCAGGCAATGTTCAGTGACTGACAGGCGCTTATCATGGGACTGTGCACGCACTGATCACGTGGCTATCATGCACTCATCACGTGACTGCGCATGCACTGATGACCTGGCTGTTCGGGCACTGATCACGTGTTTATCAGGCAGTGATAAGTGGCTGACAGGCGCTGATCATGGGACTGTGCACGCACTGATCACGTGGCTATCATGCACTGATCACGTGACTGCGCATGCACTGATGACGTGGCTGATCAGGCACTGATCACATGGCTCATCATGCACTGATCACGTGTTTATCAGGCAATGATCATTGGCTGACAGGCGTTGATCATGGGACTGTGCACGCACTGATCACGTGGCTATCATGCACTGATCACGTGACTGCGCATGCACTGTTGACGTGGCTGTTCGGGCACTGATCACGTGTTTATCAGGCAGTGATCAGTGACTGACAGGCGCTGATCAGGGGACTGTGCACGCACTGATCAGGTGGCTGATCAGGAACTGACCACCTGACCGCGCATGCAGTGATCACATGGCTGGTCGTTCACTGATCACGTGTTTATCATTCGGTGATCACGTGACTGAGAGGCGCTGATCACGTGACTGTGCCGTCAGTGATCACGTGGCTGAGCAGGCACTGATATCGTGACTGAGCATGCACTGATCATGTGCCGGGAGCCGGGGAAGCATTCCATTCTGGACAAAGGTCATGAGGAAGGAGGCTCAGCATACGCAAATGCGGGATCGAGCCTCAGGAGACCACCCGGATATTCTCGAGCATCTCCCCCCAAAAAACCAGAGTTGCCTACTGTATGGCTTTGTGCTCTCACCTCTGATTTCACTGGGGGCTGTCCCACACCACCATCTCGCTCTCTCTATCAAAGAGTTAACTTACAGCTCCAATTCATAAAGTTCCTTGTAATTCTTCCCTTTAACTTTCAGCTGAGTCTCCATCCGGAGCGCGGAACCCACCACGCTTACTAGTTATGCCTGGGCTGCTAAGACCCACTCGATAAGGTGTCTAGGGTGAGGCACCTTTCGCTATTCGAGAGGGCGCCTGCGGCCTACGTAAGTGGTGCAAACTTCTGGTCTTGAAGTTTGATTGGTCTTCCGCGTAAACCAAGCTACTCAGCCTCTTTTCTCCACCGAATTTTCCTACTGAGCTCTCCTCATACTATTATTCTTGACATCTCTGATTAGCATTTAAATAGTCGGCTAGGCCATCTCTCCTTCCAATACCCTGGATCAGTTGGGGCTGGTCCCCTGCAGGTGGCGACCGAACAGGGAACTCAGGAGGCAATACTCAAAGAGCTGAGCAGACACGAACCACGCAATAAGCAGACAATAAGCATGGAGCTCAGCAGTGACGAATCATGCTGCTCAACTGGCAATAATCAAGCTCGTGACCAGGCAGGAATCACGCAGCTCAGCTGGCAATTGTCAAGCAGATGAGCTGACAGGAATCACGCCGCTCAGATGGCAATTGTCATGCAGATGAGCCGGCAGGAATCACGCAGCTCAGCAGGCCATGATCACGTGACTCTGCAGGCACTGATCACGTGGCTGATCAAGTACAGATCACGTGACTGAGCATGCACTGATCACGTGGCTATCATGCACTGATGACGTGACTGCGCATGCACTAATGACGTGGCTGATCAGGCTCTGATCACATGGCTCATCATGCACTGATCACGTATTTATCAGGCAATGTTCAGTGACTGACAGGCGCTTATCATGGGACTGTGCACGCACTGATCACGTGGCTATCATGCACTCATCACGTGACTGCGCATGCACTGATGACGGGCTGTTCGGGCACTGATCACGTGTTTATCAGGCAGTAATAAGTGGCTGACAGGCGCTGATCATGGGACTGTGCACGCACTGATCACGTGGCTATCATGCACTGATCACGTGACTGCACATGCACTGATGATGTGGCTGATCAGGCACTGATCACATGGCTCATCATGCACTGATCACGTGTTTATCAGGCAATGATCATTGGCTGACAGGCGTTGATCATGGGACTGTGCACGCACTGATCACGTGGCTATCATGCACTGATCACGTGACTGCACATGCACTGATGATGTGGCTGATCAGGCACTGATCACATGGCTCATCATGCACTGATCACGTGTTTATCAGGCAATGATCATTGGCTGACAGGCGTTGATCATGGGACTGTGCACGCACTGATCACGTGGCTATCATGCACTCATCACGTGACTGCGCATGCACTGATGACGTGGCTGTTCGGGCCCTGATCACGTGTTTATCAGGCAGTGATCAGTGACTGACAGGCGCTGATCAGGGGACTGTGCACGCACTGATCAGGTGGCTGATCAGGAACTGACCACCTGACCGCGCATGCAGTGATCACATGGCTGGTCGTTCACTGATCACGTGTTTATCATTCGGTGATCACGTGACTGAGAGGCGCTGATCACGTGACTGTGTCGTCAGTGATCACGTGGCTGAGCAGGCACTGATATCGTGACTGAGCATGCACTGATCATGTGCCGGGAGCCGGGAAAGCATTCCATTCTGGACAAAGGTCATGAGGAAGGAGGTTCAGCATACGCAAATGCGGGATCGAGCCTCAGGAGTCCACCCGGATATTCTCGAGCATCTCCCCCCCAAAAAACAAGAGTTGCCTACTGTATGGCTTTGTGCTCTCACCTCTGATTTCACTGGGGGCTGTCCCGCACCACCATCTCACTCTCTCTGTCAAAGAGTTAACTTACAGCTCCAATTCATAAAGTTCCTTGTCATTCTTCCCTTTAACCATCAGCTGAGTCTCCATCTGGAGCGCGGAACCCACCACGCTTACTAGTTATGCCTGGGCTGCTAAGACCCACTCGATAAGGTGTCTAGGGTGAGGCACCTTTCGCTATTCGAGAGGGCGCCTGCGGCCTACGTAAGTGGTGCAAACTTCTGGTCTTGAAGTTTGATTGGTCTTCCGTGTAAACCAAGCTACTCAGCCTCTTTTCTCCACCGAATTTTCCTACTGAGCTCTCCTCATACTATTATTCTTGACATCTCTGATTAGCATTTAAATAGTCGGCTAGGCCATCTCTCCTTCGAATACCCTGGATCAGTTGGGGCTGGTCCCCGACAGGTGGCGACCGAACAGGGACCTCAGGAGGCAATACTCAAAGAGCTGAGCAGACACGAACCACGCAATCAGCAGGCAATAAGCATGGAGCTCAGCAGTGACGAATCATGCTGCTCAACTGGCAATAATCAAGCTCGTGACCAGGCAGGAATCACGCAGCTCAGCTGGCAATTGTCAAGCAGATGAGCTGACAGGAATCACGCAGCTCAGATGGCAATTGTCATGCAGATGAGCCGGCAGGAATCACGCAGCTCAGCAGGCCATGATCACGTGACTCTGCAGGCACTGATCACGTGGTTGATCAAGTACAGATCACGTGACTGAGCATGCACTGATCACGTGGCTATCATGCACTGATGACGTGACTGCGCATGCACTAATGACGTGGCTGATCAGGCTCTGATCACATGGCTCATCATGCACTGATCACGTGTTTATCAGGCAATGTTCAGTGACTGACAGGCGCTTATCATGGGACTGTGCACGCACTGATCACGTGGCTATCATGCACTCATCACGTGACTGCGCATGCACTGATGACGTGGCTGTTCGGGCACTGATCACGTGTTTATCAGGCAGTGATAAGTGGCTGACAGGCGCTGATCATGGGACTGTGCACGCACTGATCACGTGGCTATCATGCACTGATCACGTGACTGCGCATGCACTGATGACGTGGCTGTTCGGGCCCTGATCACGTGTTTATCAGGAAGTGATCAGTGACTGACAGGCGCTGATCAGGGGACTGTGCACGCACTGATCAGGTGGCTGATCAGGAACTGACCACCTGACCGCACATGCAGTGATCACATGGCTGGTCGTTCACTGATCACGTGTTTATCATTCGGTGATCACGTGACTGAGAGGCGCTGATCACGTGACTGTGTCGTCAGTGATCACGTGGCTGAGCAGGCACTGATATCGTGACTGAGCCTGCACTGATCATGTGCCGGGAGCCGGGGAAGCATTCCATTCTGGACAAAGGTCATGAGGAAGGAGGTTCAGCATACGCAAATGCGGGATCGAGCCTCAGGAGTCCACCCGGATATTCTCGAGCATCTCCCCCCCAAAAAACAAGAGTTGCCTACTGTATGGCTTTGTGCTCTCACCTCTGATTTCACTGGGGGCTGTCCCGCACCACCATCTCACTCTCTCTGTCAAAGAGTTAACTTACAGCTCCAATTCATAAAGTTCCTTGTCATTCTTCCCTTTAACCATCAGCTGAGTCTCCATCTGGAGCGCGGAACCCACCACGCTTACTAGTTATGCCTGGGCTGCTAAGACCCACTCGATAAGGTGTCTAGGGTGAGGCACCTTTCGCTATTCGAGAGGGCGCCTGCGGCCTACGTAAGTGGTGCAAACTTCTGGTCTTGAAGTTTGATTGGTCTTCCGTGTAAACCAAGCTACTCAGCCTCTTTTCTCCACCGAATTTTCCTACTGAGCTCTCCTCATACTATTATTCTTGACATCTCTGATTAGCATTTAAATAGTCGGCTAGGCCATCTCTCCTTCGAATACCCTGGATCAGTTGGGGCTGGTCCCCGGCAGGTGGCGACCGAACAGGGACCTCAGGAGGCAATACTCAAAGAGCTGAGCAGACACGAACCACGCAATCAGCAGGCAATAAGCATGGAGCTCAGCAGTGACGAATCATGCTGCTCAACTGGCAATAATCAAGCTCGTGACCAGGCAGGAATCACGCAGCTCAGCTGGCAATTGTCAAGCAGATGAGCTGACAGGAATCACGCAGCTCAGATGGCAATTGTCATGCAGATGAGCCGGCAGGAATCACGCAGCTCAGCAGGCCATGATCACGTGACTCTGCAGGCACTGATCACGTGGTTGATCAAGTACAGATCACGTGACTGAGCATGCACTGATCACGTGGCTATCATGCACTGATGACGTGACTGCGCATGCACTAATGACGTGGCTGATCAGGCTCTGATCACATGGCTCATCATGCACTGATCACGTGTTTATCAGGCAATGTTCAGTGACTGACAGGCGCTTATCATGGGACTGTGCACGCACTGATCACGTGGCTATCATGCACTCATCACGTGACTGCGCATGCACTGATGACGTGGCTGTTCGGGCACTGATCACGTGTTTATCAGGCAGTGATAAGTGGCTGACAGGCGCTGATCATGGGACTGTGCACGCACTGATCACGTGGCTATCATGCACTGATCACGTGACTGCGCATGCACTGATGACGTGGCTGATCAGGCACTGATCACATGGCTCATCATGCACTGATCACGTGTTTATCAGGCAATGATCATTGGCTGACAGGCGTTGATCATGGGACTGTGCACGCACTGATCACGTGGCTATCATGCACTGATCACGTGACTGCGCATGCACTGATGACGTGGCTGTTCGGGCACTGATCACGTGTTTATCAGGCAGTGATCAGTGACTGACAGGCGCTGATCAGGGGACTGTGCACGCACTGATCAGGTGGCTGATCAGGAACTGACCACCTGACCGCGCATGCAGTGATCACATGGCTGGTCGTTCACTGATCACGTGTTTATCATTCGGTGATCACGTGACTGAGAGGCGCTGATCACGTGACTGTGCCGTCAGTGATCACGTGGCTGAGCAGGCACTGATATCGTGACTGAGCATGCACTGATCATGTGCCGGGAGCCGGGGAGGCATTCCATTCTGGACAAAGGTCATGAGGAAGGAGGCTCAGCATACGCAAATGCGGGATCGAGCCTCAGGAGTCCACCCGGATATTCTCGAGCATCTCCCCCCCAAAAAAACCAGAGTCTGCCTACTGTATGGCTTTGTGCTCTCACCTCTGATTTCACTGGGGGCTGTCCCACACCACCATCTCACTCTCTCTGTCAAAGAGTTAACTTACAGCTCCAATTCATAAAGTTCCTTGTAATTCTTCCCTTTAACTTCCAGCTGAGTCTCCATCTGGAGCGCGGAACCCACCACGCTTACTAGTTATGCCTGGGCTGCTAAGACCCACTCGATAAGGTGTCTAGGGTGAGGCACCTTTCGCTATTCGAGAGGGCGCCTGCGGCCTACGTAAGTGGTGCAAACTTCTGTTCTTGAAGTTTGATTGGTCTTCCGCGTAAACCAAGCTACTCAGCCTCTTTTCTCCACCGAATTTTCCTACTGAGCTCTCCTCATACTATTATTCTTGACATCTCTGATTGGCATATAAATAGTCGGCTAGGCCATCTCTCCTTCGAATACCGTGGATCAGTTGGGGCTGGTCCCCGGCAGGTGGCGACCGAACAGGGACTTCAGGAGGCAATACTCAAAGAGCTGAGCAGACACGAACCACACAATCAGCAGGCAATAAGCATGGAGTTCAGCAGTGACGAATCATGCTGCTCAACTGGCAATAATAAAGCAGGTGACCAGGCAGGAATCACGCAGCTTAGCTGGCAATTGTCAAGCAGATGAGCCGACAGGAATCACGCAGCTCAGATGGCAATTGTCATGCAGATGAGCCGGCAGGAATCACGCAGCTCAGCAGGCCCTGATCACGTGACTCTGCAGGCACTGATCACGTGGCTGATCAAGTCCAGATCACGTGACTGAGCATGCACTGATCACGTGGCTATCATGCACTGATGACGTGACTGCGCATGCACTGATGACGTGGTTGATCAGGCACTGATCACATGGCTCATCATGCACTGATCACGTGTTTATCAGGCAATGATCAGTGACGGACAGGCGCTGATCATGGGACTGTGCACGCACTGATCACGTGGCTATCATGCACTGATCACGTGACTGCGCATGCACTGATGATGTGGCTGTTCGGGCACTGATCACGGGTTTATCAGGCAGTGATCAGTGACTGACAGGCGCTGATCAGGGGACTGTGCACGCACTGATCAGGTGGCTGATCAGGAACTGACCACCTGACCGCGCATGCAGTGATCACGTGGCTGGTCGTTCACTGATCACGTGTTTATCATACGGTGATCACGTGACTGAGAGGCGCTGATCACGTGACTGTGCCGTCAGTGATCACGTGGCTGAGCAGGCACTGATATCGTGACTGAGCATGCACTGATCATGTGCCGGGAGCCAGGGAGGCATTCCACTCTGGACAAAGGTCATGAGGAAGGAGGCTCGGCATACGCAAATGCGGGATCGAGCCTCAGGAGTCCACCCGGATATTCTCGAGCATCTCCCCCAAAAAATCCAGAGTCTGCCTACTGTATTGCTTTGTGCTCTCACCTCTGATTTCACTTGGGGCTGTCCCCCACCACCATCTCCCTCTCTCTGTCAAAGAGTTAACTTACAGCTCCAATTCATAAAGTTCCTTGTCATTCTTCCCTTTAACTTCCAGCTGAGTCTCCATCTGGAGCGCGGAACCCACCACGCTTACTAATTATGCCTGGGCTGCTAAGACCCACTCGAGAAGGTGTCTAGGGTGAGGCACCTTTCGCTATTCGAGAGGGCGCCTGCGGCCTACGTAAGTGGTGCAAACTTCTTGTCTTGAAGTTTGATTGGTCTTCCGCGTAAACCAAGCTACTCAGTCTCTTTTCTCCACCGAATTTTCCTACTGAGCTCTCCTCATACTATTATTCTGGACATCTCTGATTAGCATATAAATAGTCGCCTAGGCCATCTCTCCTTCGAATACCCTGGATCAGTTGGGGCTGGTCCCCGGCAGGTGGCGACCGAACAGGGACCTCAGGAGGCAATACTCAAAGAGCTGAGCAGACACGAACCACGCAATCAGCAGGCAAAAGCATGGAGCTCAGCAGTGACGAATCATGCTGCTCAACTGGCAATAATCAAGCACGTGACCAGGCAGGAATCACGCAGCTCAGCTGGCAATTGTCAAGCAGATGAGCTGACAGGAATCACGCAGCTCAGATGGCAATTGTCATGCAGATGAGCCGGCAGGAATCACGCAGCTCAGCAGGCCCTGATCACGTGACTCTGCAGGCACTGATCACGTGGCTGATCAAGTCTAGATCACGTGACTGAGCATGCACTGATCACGTGGCTATCATGCACTGATGACGTGACTGCGCATGCACTGATGACGTGGCTGATCAGGCACTGATCACATGGCTCATCATGCACTGATCACGTGTTTATCAGGCAATGATCAGTGACTGACAGGCGCTGATCATGGGACTGTGCACGCACTGATCAGGTGGCTATCATGCACTGATCACGTGACTGCGCATGCACTGATGACGTGGCTGTTCGGGCACTGTTCACGTGTTTATCAGGCAGTGATCAGTGACTGACAGGCGCTGATCCTGGGACTGTGCACGCACTGATCACGTGGCTATCATGCACTGATCACGTGACTGCGCATGCACAGATGACGTGGCTGTTCGGGCACTGATCACATGGCTCATCATGCACTGATCACGTGTTTATCAGGCAATGATCATTGGCTGACAGGCGCTGATCATGGGACTGTGCACGCACTGATCACGTGGCTATCATGCACTGATCACGTGACTGCGCATGCACAGATGACGTGGCTGTTCGGGCCCTGATCACGTGTTTATCAGGCAGTGATCAGTGACTGACAGGCGCTGATCAGGGGACTGTGCACGCACTGATCAGGTGGCTGATCAGGAACTGACCACCTGACCGCGCATGCAGTGATCACATGGCTGGTCGTTCACTGATCACGTGTTTATCATACGGTGATCACGTGACTGAGAGGCGCTGATCACGTGACTGTGTCGTCAGTGATCACGTGGCTGAGCAGGCACTGATATCGTGACTGAGCATGCACTGATCATGTGCCGGGAGCCGGGGAAGCATTCCACTCTGGACAAAGGTCATGAGGAAGGAGGTTCGGCATACGCAAATGCGGGATCGAGCCTCAGGAGTCCACCCGGATATTCTCGAGCATCTCCCCCCAAAAAACCAGAGTCTGCCTACTGTATTGCTTTGTGCTCTCACCTCTGAATTCACTGGGGGCTGTCCCCCACCACCATCTCACTCTCTCTGTCAAAGAGTTAACTTACAGCTCCAATTCATAAAGTTCCTTGTCATTCTTCCCTTTAACTACCAGCTGAGTCTCCATCTGGAGCGCGGAACCCACCACGCTTACTAATTATGCCTGGGCTGCTAAGACCCACTCGAGAAGGTGTCTAGGGTGAGGCACCTTTCGCTATTCGAGAGGGCGCCTGCGGCCTACGTAAGTGGTGCAAACTTCTGGTCTTGAAGTTTGATTGGTCTTCCGTGTAAACCAAGCTACTCAGTCTCTTTTCTCCACCGAATTTTCCTACTGAGCTCTCCTCATACTATTATTCTTGACATCTCTGATTAGCATTTAAATAGTCGCCTAGGCCATCTCTCCTTCGAATACCCTGGATCAGTTGGGGCTGGTCCCCGGCAGGTGGCGACCGAACAGGGACCTCAGGAGGCAATACTCAAAGAGCTGAGCAGACACGAACCACGCAATCAGCAGGCAATAAGCATGGAGCTCAGCAGTGACGAATCATGCTGCTCAACTGGCAATAATCAAGCAGGTGTCCAGGCAGGAATCACGCAGCTCAGCTGGCAATTGTCAAGCAGATGAGCTGACAGGAATCACACAGCTCAGATGGCAATTGTCATGCAGATGACCCGGCAGGAATCACGCAGCTCAGCAGGCCCTGATCACGTGACTCTGCAGGCACTGATCACGTGGCTGATCAAGTACAGATCACGTGACTGAGCATGCACTGATCACGTGGCTATCATGCACTGATGACGTGACTGCGCATGCGCTGATGACGTGGCTGATCAGGCACTGATCACATGGCTCATCATGCACTGATCACGTGTTTATCAGGCAATGATCAGTGACTGACAGGCGCTGATCATGGGACTGTGCACGCACTGATCACGTGGCTATCATGCACTGATCACGTGACTGCGCATGCACTGATGACGTGGCTGTTCGGGCACTGATCACGTGTTTATCAGGCAGTGATAAGTGACTGACAGGCGCTGATCATGGGACTGTGCACGCACTGATCACGTGGCTATCATGCACTGATCACGTGACTGCGCATGCACTGATGACGTGGCTGTTCGGGCCCTGATCACGTGTTTATCAGGCAGTGATCAGTGACTGACAGGCGCTGATCAGGGGACTGTGCACGCACTGATCAGGTGGCTGATCAGGAACTGACCACCTGACCGCACATGCAGTGATCACATGGCTGGTCGTTCACTGATCACGTGTTTATCATTCGGTGATCACGTGACTGAGAGGCGCTGATCACGTGACTGTGTCGTCAGTGATCACGTGGCTGAGCAGGCACTGATATCGTGACTGAGCATGCACTGATCATGTGCCGGGAGCCGGGGAAGCATTCCACTCTGGACAAAGGTCATGAGGAAGGAGGTTCGGCATACGCAAATGCGGGATCGAGCCTCAGGAGTCCACCCGGATATTCTCGAGCATCTCCCCCAAAAAACCGGAGTCTGCCTACTGTATTGCTTTGTGCTCTCACCTCTGATTTCACTGGGGGCTGTCTCCCACCACCATCTCGCTCTCTCTGTCAAAGAGTTAACTTACAGCTCCAATTCATAAAGTTCCTTGTCATTCTTCCCTTTAACTACCAGCTGAGTCTCCATCTGGAGCGCGGAACCCACCACGCTTACTAATTATGCCTGGGCTGCTAAGACCCACTCGAGAAGGTGTCTAGGGTGAGGCACCTTTCGCTATTCGAGAGGGCGCCTGCGGCCTACGTAAGTGGTGCAAACTTCTGGTCTTGAAGTTTGATTGGTCTTCCGTGTAAGCCAAGAACTCAGTCTCTTTTCTCCACCGAATTTTCCTACTGAGCTCTCCTCATACTATTATTCTTGACATCTCTGATTAGCATATAAATAGTCGCCTAGGCCATCTCTCCTTTGAATACCCTGGATCAGTTGGGGCTGGTCCCCGGCAGGTGGCGACCGAACAGGGACCTCAGGAGGCAATACTCAAAGAGCTGAGCAGACACGAACCACGCAATCAGCAGGCAATAAGCATGGAGCTCAGCAGTGACGAATCATGCTGCTCAACTGGCAATAATCAAGCACGTGACCAGGCAGGAATCACTCAGCTCAGCTGGCAATTGTCAAGCAGATGAGCTGACAGGAATCACGCAGCTCAGATGGCAATTGTCATGCAGATGAGCCGGCAGGAATCACGCAGCTCAGCAGGCCCTGATCACGTGACTCTGCAGGCACTGATCACGTGGCTGATCAAGTACAGATCACGTGACTGAGCATGCACTGATCACGTGGCTATCATGCACTGATGACGTGACTGCGCATGCACTGATGACGTGGCTGATCAGGCACTGATCACATGGCTCATCATGCACTGATCACGTGTTTATCAGGCAATGATCAGTGACTGACAGGCGCTGATCATGGGATTGTGCACGCACTGATCACGTGGCTATCATGCACTGATCACGTGACTGCGCATGCACTGATGACGTGGCTGTTCGGGCACTGATCACGTGTTTATCAGGCAGTGATCAGTGGCTGACAGGCGCTGATCATGGGACTGTGCACGCACTGATCACGTGGCTATCATGCACTGATCACGTGACTGCGCATGCACTGATCACGTGGCTGATCAGGCACTGATCACATGGCTCATCATGCACTGATCACGTGTTTATCAGGCAATGATCATTGGCTGACAGGCGCTGATCATGGGACTGTGCACGCACTGATCACGTGGCTATCATGCACTGATCACGTGACTGCGCATGCACTGATGACGTGGCTGTTCGGGCCCTGATCACGTGTTTATCAGGCAGTGATCAGTGACTGACAGGCGCTGATCAGGGGACTGTGCACGCACTGATCAGGTGGCTGATCAGGAACTGACCACCTGACCGCGCATGCAGTGATCACATGGCTGGTCGTTCACTGATCACGTGTTTATCATACGGTGATCACGTGACTGAGAGGCGCTGATCACGTGACTGTGTCGTCAGTGATCACGTGGCTGAGCAGGCACTGATATCGTGACTGAGCATGCACTGATCATGTGCCGGGAGCCGGGGAAGCATTCCACTCTGGACAAAGGTCATGAGGAAGGAGGTTCGGCATACGCAAATGCGGGATCGAGCCTCAGGAGTCCACCCGGATATTCTCGAGCATCTCCCCCCAAAAAACAAGAGTCTGCCTACTGTATTGCTTTGTGCTCTCACCTCTGATTTCACTGGGGGCTGTCCCGCACCACCATCTCACTCTCTCTGTCAAAGAGTTAACTTACAGCTCCAATTCATAAAGTTCCTTGTCATTCTTCCCTTTAACTTCAGCTGAGTCTCCATCTGGAGCGCGGAACCCACCACGCTTACTAATTATGCCTCGGCTGCTAAGACCCACTCGAGAAGGAGTCTACGGTGAGGCACCTTTGCAATTCGAGAGGGCGCCTGCGGCCCACGTAAGTGGTGCAAACTTCTGGTCTTGAAGTTTGATTGGTCTTCCGTGTAAACCAAGCTACTCAGCCTCTTTTCTCCACCGAATTTTCCTACTGAGCTCTCCTCATACTATTATTCTTGACATCTCTGATTAGCATTTAAATAGTCGCCTAGGCCATCTCTCCTTCGAATACCCTGGATCAGTTGGGGCTGGTCCCCGGCAGGTGGCGACCGAACAGGGACCTCAGGAGGCATATTAAAAGAGCTGAGCAGACACGAACCACGCAATCAGCAGGCAATAAGCATGGAGCTCAGCAGTGACGAATCATGCTGCTCAACTGGCAATAATCAAGCACGTGACCAGGCAGGAATCACGCAGCTCAGCTGGCAATTGTCAAGCAGATGAGCTGACAGGAATCACGCAGCTCAGATGGCAATTGTCATGCAGATGAGCCGGCAGGAATCACGCAGCTCAGCAGGCCCTGATCACGTGACTCTGCAGGCACTGATCACGTGGCTGATCAAGTACAGATCACGTGACTGAGCATGCACTGATCACGTGGCTATCATGCACTGATGACGTGACTGCGCATGCACTGATGACGTGGCTGATCAGGCACTGATCACATGGCTCATCATGCACTGATCACGTGTTTATCAGGCAATGTTCAGTGACTGACAGGCGCTGATCATGGGACTGTGCACGCACTGATCACGTGGCTATCATGCACTGATCACGTGACTGCGCATGCACTGATGACGTGGCTGTTCGGGCACTGATCACGTGTTTATCAGGCACTGATCAGTGGCTGACAGGCGCTGATCATGGGACTGTGCATGCACTGATCACGTGGCTATCATGCACTGATCACGTGACTGCGCATGCACTGATGACGTGGCTGATCAGGCACTGATCACATGGCTCATCATGCACTGATCACGTGTTTATCAGGCAATGATCAGTGGCTGACAGGCGCTGATCATGGGACTGTGCACGCACTGATCACGTGGCTATCATGCACTGATCACGTGACTGCGCATGCACTGATGACGTGGCTGTTCGGGCCCTGATCACGTGTTTATCAGGCAGTGATCAGTGACTGACAGGCGCTGATCAGGGGAATGTGCACGCACTGATCAGGTGGCTGATCAGGAACTGACCACCTGACCGCGCATGCAGTGATCACATGGCTGGTCATTCACTGATCACATGTTTATCATTCGGTGATCACGTGACTGAGAGGCGCTGATCACGTGACTGTGCCGTCAGTGATCACGTGGCTGAGCAGGCACTGATATCGTGACTGAGCATGCACTGATCATGTGCCGGGAGCCGGGGAGGCATTCCATTCTGGACAAAGGTCATGAGGAAGAAGGCTCGGCATACGCAAATGCGGGATCGAGCCTCAGGAGTCCACCCGGATATTCTCGAGCATCTCCCCCCAAAAAAACCAGAGTTGCCTACTGTATTGCTTTGTGCTCTCACCTCTGATTTCACTGGGGGCTGTCCCACACCACCATCTCGCTCTCTCTATCAAAGAGTTAACTTACAGCTCCAATTCATAAAGTTCCTTGTCATTCTTCCCTTTAACTTCCAGCTGAGTCTCCATCTGGAGCGCGGAACCCACCACGCTTACTAATTATGCCTGGGCTGCTAAGACCCACTCGAGAAGGTGTCTAGGGTGAGGCACCTTTCGCTATTCGAGAGGGCGCCTGCGGCCTACGTAAGTGGTGCAAACTTCTGGTCTTGAAGTTTGATTGGTCTTCCGCGTAAACCAAGCTACTCAGTCTCTTTTCTCCACCGAATTTTCCTACTGAGCTCTCCTCATACTATTATTCTTGACATCTCTGATTAGCATATAAATAGTCGCCTAGGCCATCTCTCCTTCGAATACCGTGGATCAGTTGGGGCTGGTCCCCGGCAGGTGGCGACCGAACAGGGACCTCAGGAGGCAATACTCAAAGAGCTGAGCAGACACGAACCACGCAATCAGCAGGCAATAAGCATGGAGTTCAGCAGTGACGAATCATGCTGCTCAACTGGCAATAATAAAGCACGTGACCAGGCAGGAATCACGCAGCTCAGCTGGCAATTGTCAAGCAGATGAGCCGACAGGAATCACGCAGCTCAGATGGCAATTGTCATGCAGATGAGCCGGCAGGAATCACGCAGCTCAGCAGGCCCTGATCACGTGACTCTGCAGGCACTGATCACGTGGCTGATCAAGTCCAGATCACGTGACTGAGCATGCACTGATCACGTGGCTATCATGCACTGATGACGTGACTGCGCATGCACTGATGACGTGGCTGATCAGGCACTGATCACATGGCTCATCATGCACTGATCACTTGTTTATCAGGCAATGATCAGTGACGGACAGGCGCTGATCATGGGACTGTGCACGCACTGATCACGTGGCTATCATGCACTGATCACGTGACTGCGCATGCACTGATGATGTGGCTGTTCGGGCACTGATCACGGGTTTATCAGGCAGTGATCAGTGACTGACAGGCGCTGATCAGGGGACTGTGCACGCACTGATCAGGTGGCTGATCAGGAACTGACCACCTGACCGCGCATGCAGTGATCACGTGGCTGGTCGTTCACTGATCACGTGTTTATCATACGGTGATCACGTGACTGAGAGGCGCTGATCACGTGACTGTGCCGTCAGTGATCACGTGGCTGAGCAGGCACTGATATCGTGACTGAGCATGCACTGATCATGTGCCGGGAGCCAGGGAGGCATTCCACTCTGGACAAAGGTCATGAGGAAGGAGGCTCGGCATACGCAAATGCGGGATCGAGCCTCAGGAGTCCACCCGGATATTCTCGAGCATCTCCCCCCAAAAAACCAGAGTCTGCCTACTGTATTGCTTTGTGCTCTCACCTCTGATTTCACTTGGGGCTGTCCCCCACCACCATCTCCCTCTCTCTGTCAAAGAGTTAACTTACAGCTCCAATTCATAAAGTTCCTTGTCATTCTTCCCTTTAACTTCCAGCTGAGTCTCCATCTGGAGCGCGGAACCCACCACGCTTACTAATTATGCCTGGGCTGCTAAGACCCACTCGAGAAGGTGTCTAGGGTGAGGCACCTTTCGCTATTCGAGAGGGCGCCTGCGGCCTACGTAAGTGGTGCAAACTTCTTGTCTTGAAGTTTGATTGGTCTTCCGCGTAAACCAAGCTACTCAGTCTCTTTTCTCCACCGAATTTTCCTACTGAGCTCTCCTCATATTATTATTCTGGACATCTCTGATTTGCATATAAATAGTCGCCTAGGCCATCTCTCCTTCGAATACCCTGGATCAGTTGGGGCTGGTCCCCGGCAGGTGGCGACCGAACAGGGACCTCAGGAGGCAATACTCAAAGAGCTGAGCAGACACGAACCACGCAATCAGCAGGCAAAAGCATGGAGCTCAGCAGTGACGAATCATGCTGCTCAACTGGCAATAATCAAGCTCGTGACCAGGCAGGAATCACGCAGCTCAGCTGGCAATTGTCAAGCAGATGAGCTGACAGGAATCACGCCGATCAGATGGCAATTGTCATGCAGATGAGCCGGCAGGAATCACGCAGCTCAGCAGGTCATGATCACGTGACTCTGCAGGCACTGATCACGTGGCTGATCAAGTACAGATCACGTGACTGAGCATGCACTGATCACGTGGCTATCATGCACTGATGACGTGACTGCGCATGCAATAATGACGTGGCTGATCAGGCTCTGATCACATGGCTCATCATGCACTGATCACGTGTTTATCAGGCAATGTTCAGTGACTGACAGGCGCTTATCATGGGACTGTGCACGCACTGATCACGTGGCTATCATGCACTGATCACGTGACTGCGCATGCACTGATGACGTGGCTGATCAGGCACTGATCACATGGCTCATCATGCACTGATCACGTGTTTATCAGGCAATGATCATTGGCTGACAGGCGTTGATCATGGGACTGTGCACGCACTGGTCACGTGGCTATCATGCACTGATCACGTGACTGCGCATGCACTGATGACGTGGCTGTTCGGGCACTGATCACGTGTTTATCAGGCAGTGATCAGTGACTGACAGGCGCTGATCAGGGGACTCTGCACGCACTGATCAGGTGGCTGATCAGGAACTGACCACCTGACCACGCATGCAGTGATCACATGGCTGGCCGTTCACTGATCACGTGTTTATCATTCGGTGATCACGTGACTGAGAGGCGCTGATCACGTGACTGTGCCGTCAGTGATCACGTGGCTGAGCAGGCACTGATATCGTGACTGAGCATGCACTGATCATGTGCCGGGAGCCGGGGAGGCATTCCATTCTGGACAAAGGTCATGAGGAAGGAGGCTCAGCATACACAAATGCGGGATCGAGCCTCAGGAGTCTACCCGGATATTCTCGAGCATCTCCCCCCCAAAAAACCAGAGTTGCCTACTGTATGGCTTTGTGCTCTCACTTCTGATTTCACTGGGGGCTGTCCCACACCACCATCTCGCTCTCTCTATCAAAGAGTTAACTTACAGCTCCAATTCATAAAGTTCCTTGTAATTCTTCCCTTTAACTTTCAGCTGAGTCTCCATCTGGAGCGCGGAACCCACCACGCTTACTAGTTATGCCTGGGCTGCTAAGACCCACTCGATAAGGTGTCTAGGGTGAGGCACCTTTCGCTATTCGAGAGGCGCCTGCGGCCTACGTAAGTGGTGCAAACTTCTGGTCTTGAAGTTTGATTGGTCTTCCGCGTAAACCAAGCTACTCAGCCTCTTTTCTCCACCGAATTTTCCTACTGAGCTCTCCTCATACTATTATTCTTGACATCTCTGATTAGCATATAAATAGTCGGCTAGGCCATCTCTCCTTCGAATACCCTGGATCAGTTGGGGCTGGTCCCCGGCAGGTGGCGACCGAACAGGGACCTCAGGAGGCAATACTCAAAGAGCTGAGCAGACACGAACCACGCAATAAGCAGGCAATAAGCATGGAGCTCAGCAATGACGAATCATACTGCTCAACTGGCAATAATCAAGCTCGTGACCAGGCAGGAATCACGCAGCTCAGCTGGCAATTGTCAAGCAGATGAGCTGACAGGAATCACGCATCTCAGATGGCAATTGTCATGCAGATGAGCCGGCAGGAATCACGCAGCTCAGCAGGCCATGATCACGTGACTCTGCAGGCACTGATCACGTGGCTGATCAAGTACAGATCACGTGACTGAGCATGCACTGATCACGTGGCTATCATGCACTGATGACGTGACTGCGCATGCACTAATGACGTGGCTGATCAGGCTCTGATCACATGGCTCATCATGCACTGATCACGTGTTTATCAGGCAATGATCAGTGACGGACAGGCGCTGATCATGGGACTGTGCACGCACTGATCATGTGGCTATCATGCACTCATCACGTGACTGCCCATTCACTGATGATGTGGCTGTTTGGGCACTGATCACGGGTTCATCAGGCAGTGATCAGTGACTGACAGGCGCTGATCAGGGGACTGTGCACGCACTGATCAGGTGGCTGATCAGGAACTGACCACCTGACCGCGCATGCAGTGATCACGTGGCTGGTCGTTCACTGATCACGTGTTTATCATACGGTGATCACGTGACTGAGAGGCGCTGATCACGTGACTGTGCCGTCAGTGATCACGTGGCTGAGCAGGCACTGATATCATGACTGAGCATGCACTGATCATGTGCCGGGAGCCAGGGAGGCATTCCACTCTGGACAAAGGTCATGAGGAAGGAGGCTCGGCATACGCAAATGCGGGATCGAGCCTCAGGAGTCCACCCGGATATTCTCGAGCATCTCCCCCCCAAAAAATCCAGAGTCTGCCTACTGTATTGCTTTGTGCTCTCACCTCTGATTTCACTTGGGGCTGTCCCCCACCACCATCTCCCTCTCTCTGTCAAAGAGTTAACTTACAGCTCCAATTCATAAAGTTCCTTGTCATTCTTCCCTTTAACTTCCAGCTGAGTCTCCATCTGGAGCGCGGAACCCACCACGCTTACTAATTATGCCTGGGCTGCTAAGACCCACTCGAGAAGGTGTCTAGGGTGAGGCACCTTTCGCTATTCGAGAGGGCGCCTGCGGCCTACGTAAGTGGTGCAAACTTCTTGTCTTGAAGTTTGATTGGTCTTCCGCGTAAACCAAGCTACTCAGTCTCTTTTCTCCACCGAATTTTCCTACTGAGCTCTCCTCATATTATTATTCTTGACATCTCTGATTTGCATATAAATAGTCGCCTAGGCCATCTCTCCTTCGAATACCCTGGATCAGTTGGGGCTGGTCCCCGGCAGGTGGCGACTGAACAGGGACCTCAGGAGGCAATACTCAAAGAGCTGAGCAGACACGAACCACGCAATCAGCAGGCAAAAGCATGGAGCTCAGCAGTGACGAATCATGCTGCTCAACTGGCAATAATCAAGCTCGTGACCAGGCAGGAATCACGCAGCTCAGCTGGCAATTGTCAAGCAGATGAGCTGACAGGAATCACGCCGATCAGATGGCAATTGTCATGCAGATGAGCCGGCAGGAATCACGCAGCTCAGCAGGTCATGATCACGTGACTCTGCAGGCACTGATCACGTGGCTGATCAAGTACAGATCACGTGACTGAGCATGCACTGATCACGTGGCTATCATGCACTGATGACGTGACTGCGCATGCAATAATGACGTGGCTGATCAGGCTCTGATCACATGGCTCATCATGCACTGATCACGTGTTTATCAGGCAATGTTCAGTGACTGACAGGCGCTTATCATGGGACTGTGCACGCACTGATCACGTGGCTATCATGCACTGATCACGTGACTGCGCATGCACTGATGACGTGGCTGATCAGGCACTGATCACATGGCTCATCATGCACTGATCACGTGTTTATCAGGCAATGATCATTGGCTGACAGGCGTTGATCATGGGACTGTGCACGCACTGATCACGTGGCTATCATGCACTGATCACGTGACTGCGCATGCACTGATGACGTGGCTGTTCGGGCACTGATCACGTGTTTATCAGGCAGTGATCAGTGACTGACAGGCGCTGATCAGGGGACTCTGCACGCACTGATCAGGTGGCTGATCAGGAACTGACCACCTGACCGCGCATGCAGTGATCACATGGCTGGCCGTTCACTGATCACGTGTTTATCATTCGGTGATCACGTGACTGAGAGGCACTGATCACGTGACTGTGCTGTCAGTGATCACGTGGCTGAGCAGGCACTGATATCGTGACTGAGCATGCACTGATCATGTGCCGGGAGCCGGGGAGGCATTCCATTCTGGACAAAGGTCATGAGGAAGGAGGCTCAGCATACGCAAATGCGGGATCGAGCCTCAGGAGTCTACCCGGATATTCTCGAGCATCTCCCCCCCAAAAAACCAGAGTTGCCTACTGTATGGCTTTGTGCTCTCACTTCTGATTTCACTGGGGGCTGTCCCACACCACCATCTCGCTCTCTCTATCAAAGAGTTAACTTACAGCTCCAATTCATAAAGTTCCTTGTAATTCTTCCCTTTAACTTCCAGCTGAGTCTCCATCTGGAGCGCGGAACCCACCACGCTTACTAGTTATGCCTGGGCTGCTAAGACCCACTCGATAAGGTGTCTAGGGTGAGGCACCTTTCGCTATTCGAGAGGGCGCCTGCGGCCTACGTAAGTGGTGCAAACTTCTGGTCTTGAAGTTTGATTGGTCTTCCGCGTAAACCAAGCTACTCAGCCTCTTTTCTCCACCGAATTTTCCTACTGAGCTCTCCTCATACTATTATTCTTGACATCTCTGATTAGCATATAAATAGTCGGCTAGGCCATCTCTCCTTCGAATACCCTGGATCAGTTGGGGCTGGTCCCCTGCAGGTGGCGACCGAACAGGGACCTCAGGAGGCAATACTCAAAGAGCTGAGCAGACACGAACCACGCAATAAGCAGGCAATAAGCATGGAGCTCAGCAATGACGAATCATGCTGCTCAACTGGCAATAATCAAGCTCGTGACCAGGCAGGAATCACGCAGCTCAGCTGGCAATTGTCAAGCAGATGAGCTGACAGGAATCACGCAGCTCAGATGGCAATTGTCATGCAGATGAGCCGGCAGGAATCACGCAGCTCAGCAGGCCATGATCACGTGACTCTGCAGGCACTGATCACGTAGCTGATCAAGTACAGATCACGTGACTGAGCATGCACTGATCACGTGGCTATCATGCACTGATGACGTGACTGCGCATGCACTAATGACGTGGCTGATCAGGCTCTGATCACATGGCTCATCATGCACTGATCACGTGTTTATCAGGCAATGTTCAGTGACTGACAGGCGCTTATCATGGGACTGTGCACGCACTGATCACGTGGCTATCATGCACTCATCACGTGACTGCGCATGCACTGATGACGTGGCTGTTCGGGCACTGATCACGTGTTTATCAGGCAGTGATAAGTGGCTGACAGGCGCTGATCATGGGACTGTGCACGCACTGATCACGTGGCTATCATGCACTGATCACGTGACTGCGCATGCACTGATGACGTGGCTGATCAGGCACTGATCACATGGCTCATCATGCACTGATCACGTGTTTATCAGGCAATGATCATTGGCTGACAGGCGTTGATCATGGGACTGTGCACGCACTGATCACGTGGCTATCATGCACTGATCACGTGACTGCGAATGCACTGATGACGTGGCTGTTCGGGCCCTGATCACGTGTTTATCAGGCAGTGATCAGTGACTGACAGGCGCTGATCAGGGGACTGTGCACGCACTGATCAGGTGGCTGATCAGAATCTGACCACCTGACCGCGCATGCAGTGATCACATGGCTGGTCGTTCACTGATCACGTGTTTATCATTCGGTGATCACGTGACTGAGAGGCGCTGATCACGTGACTGTGCCGTCAGTGATCACGTGGCTGAGCAGGCACTGATATCGTGACTGAGCATGCACTGATCATGTGCCGGGAGCCGGGGAGGCATTCCACTCTGGACAAAGGTCATGAGGAAGGAGGCTCGGAATACGCAAATGCGGGATCGAGCCTCAGGAGTCCACCCGGATATTCTCGAGCATCTCCCCCAAAAAAAACCAGAGTCTGCCTACTGTATTGCTTTGTGCTCTCACCTCTGATTTCACTGGGGGCTGTCCCCCACCACCATCTCGCTCTCTCTGTCAAAGAGTTAACTTACAGCTCCAATTCATAAAGTTCCTTGTCATTCTTCCCTTTAACCTCCAGCTGAGTCTCCATCTGGAGTGCGGAACCCACCACGCTTACTAGTTATGCCTGGGCTGCTAAGACCCACTCGAGAAGGTGTCTAGGGTGAGGCACCTTTCGCTATTCGAGAGGGCGCCTGCGGCCTACGTAAGTGGTGCAAACTTCTTGTCTTGAAGTTTGATTGGTCTTCCGCGTAAACCAAGCTACTCAGTCTCTTTTCTCCACCGAATTTTCCTACTGAGCTCTCCTCATACTATTATTCTTGACATCTCTGATTAGCATATAAATAGTCGCCTAGGCCATCTCTCCTTCGAATACCCTGGATCAGTTGGGGCTGGTCCCCGGCAGGTGGCGACCGAACAGGGACCTCAGGAGGCAATACTCAAAGAGATGAGCAGACACGAACCACGCAATCAGCAGGCAATAAGCATGGAGCTCAGCAATGACGAATCATGCTGCTCAACTGGCAATAATCAAGCACGTGACCAGGCAGGAATCACGCAGCTCAGCTGGCAATTGTCAAGCAGATGAGCCGACAGGAATCACGCAGCCCAGATGGCAATTGTCATGCAGATGAGCCGGCAGGAATCACGCAGCTCAGCAGGCCCTGATCACGTGACTCTGCAGGCACTGATCACGTGGCTGATCAAGTACAGATCACGTGACTGAGCATGCACTGATCACGTGGCTATCATGCACTGATCACGTGACTGCGCATGCACTGATGACGTGGCTGATCAGGCACTGATCACATGGCTCATCATGCACTGATCACGTGTTTATCAGGCAATGATCAGTGGCTGACAGGCGCTGATCATGGGACTGTGCACGCACTGATCACGTGGCTATCATGCACTGATCACGTGACTGCGCATGCACTGATGACTTGGCTGTTCGGGCACTGATCACGTGTTTATCAGGCAGTGATCAGTGACTGACAGGCGCTGATCAGGGGACTGTGCACGCACTGATCAGGTGGCTGATCAGGAACTGACCACCTGACTGCGCATGCAGTGATCACGTGGCTGGTCGTTCACTGATCACGTGTTTATCATACGGAGATCACGTGACGGAGAGGCGCTGATCACGTGACTGTGCCGTCAGTGATCACGTGGCTGAGCAGGCACTGATATCGTGACTGAGCATGCACTGATCATGTGCCGGGAGCCGGGGAGGCATTCCACTCTGGACAAAGGTCATGAGGAAGGAGGCTCGGCATACGCAAATGCGGGATCGAGCCTCAGGAGTCCACCCGGATATTCTCGAGCATCTCCCCCCCAAAAACACCAGAGTCTGCCTACTGTATTGCTTTGTGCTCTCAACTCTGATTTCACTGGGGGCTGTCCCCCACCACCATCTCGCTCTCTCTGTCAAAGAGTTAACTTACAGCTCCAATTCATAAAGTTCCTTGTCATTCTTCCCTTTAACTTCCAGCTGAGTCTCCATCTGGAGCGCGGAACCCACCACGCTTACTAATTATGCCTGGGCTGCTAAGACCCACTCGAGAAGGTGTCTAGGGTGAGGCACCTTTCGCTATTCGAGAGGGCGCCTGCGGCCTACGTAAGTGGTGCAAACTTCTTGTCTTGAAGTTTGATTGGTCTTCTGCGTAAACCAAGCAACTCAGTCTCTTTTCTCCACCGAATTTTCCTACTGAGCTCTCCTCATACTATTATTCTTGACATCTCTGATTAGCATATAAATAGTCGCCTAGGCCATCTCTCCTTCGAATACCCTGGATCAGTTGGGGCTGGTCCCCGGCAGGTGGCGACCGAACAGGGACCTCAGGAGGCGATACTCAAAGAGCTGAGCAGACACGAACCACGCAATCAGCAGGCCATAAGCATGGAGCTCAGCAGTGACGAATCATGCTGCTCAACTGGCAATAATCAAGCACATGACCAGGCAGGAATCACGCAGCTCAGCTGGCAATTGTCAAGGAGATGAGCCGACAGGAATCACGCACCTCAGATCGCAGTTGTCATGCAGATGAGCCGGCAGGAATCACGCAGCTCAGCAGGCCCTGATCACGTGACTCTGGAGGCACTGATCACGTGGCTGATCAAGTACAGATCACGTGACTGAGCATGCACTGATCCCGTGGCTATCATGCACTGATCACGTGGCTATCATGCACTGATGACGTGACTGCGCATGCACTGATGACGTGGCTGTTCGGGCAGTGATCACGTGTTTATCAGGAAATGATCAGTGACTGACAGGCGCTGATCATGGGACTGTGCACGCACTGATCACGTGGCTATCATGCAGTGATCACATGACTGCGTATGCACTGATGACGTGGCTGTTCGGGCACTGATCACGTGTTTATCAGGCAGTGATCAGTGACTGACAGGCGCTGATCAGGGGACTGTGCACGCACTGATCAGGTGGCTGATCAGGAACTGACCACCTGACTGCGCATGCAGTGATCACGTGGCTGGTCGGTCACTGATCACGTGTTTATCATACGGTGATCACGTGACTGAGAGGCGCTGATCACGTGACTGTGCCGTCAGTGATCACGTGGCTGAGCATGCACTGATCATGTGCCGGGAGCCGGGGAGGCATTCCACTCTGGACAAAGGTCATGAGGAAGGAGGCTCGGCATACGCAAATGCGGGATCGAGCCTCAGGAGTCCACCCGGATATTCTCGAGCATCTCCCCCCCAAAAACACCAGAGTCTGCCTACTGTATTGCTTTGTGCTCTCACCTCTGATTTCACTGGGGGCTGTCCCCCACCACCATCTCGCTCTCTCTGTCAAAGAGTTAACTTACAGCTCCAATTCATAAAGTTCCTTGTCATTCTTCCCTTTAACTTCCAGCTGAGTCTCCATCTGGAGCGCGGAACCCACCACGCTTACTAATTATGCCTGGGCTGCTAAGACCCACTCGAGAAGGTGTCTAGGGTGAGGCACCTTTCGCTATTCGAGAGGGCGCCTGCGGCCTACGTAAGTGGTGCAAACTTCTTGTCTTGAAGTTTGATTGGTCTTCCACGTAAACCAAGCTACTCAGTCTCTTTTCTCCACCGAATTTTCCGACTGAGCTCTCCTCATACTATTATTCTTGACATCTCTGATTAGCATATAAATAGTCGCCTAGGCCATCTCTCCTTCGAATACCCTGGATCAGTTGGGGCTGGTCCCCGGCAGGTGGCGACCGAACAGGGACCTCAGGAGGCGATACTCAAAGAGCTGAGCAGACACGAACCACGCAATCAGCAGGCCATAAGCATGGAGCTCAGCAGTGACGAATCATGCTGCTCAACTGGCAATAATCAAGCACGTGACCAGGCAGGAATCACGCAGCTCAGCTGGCAATTGTCAAGCAGATGAGCCGACAGGAATCACGCAGCTCAGCAGGCCCTGATCACGTGACTCTGCAGGCACTGATCACGTGGCTGATCAAGTCCAGATCACGTGACTGAGCATGCACTGATCACGTGGCTATCATGCACTGATGACGTGACTGCGCATGCACTGATGACGTGGCTGATCGGGCACTGATCACATGGCTCATCATGCACTGATCACGTGTTTATCAGGCAATGATCACTGACTGACAGGCGCTGATCATGGGACTGTGCATGCACTGATCACGTGGCTATCATGCACTTATGACGTGACTGCGCATGCACTGATGACGTGGCTGTTCGGGCAGTGATCACGTGTTTATCAGGCAATGATCAGTGACTGACAGGCGCTGATCATGGGACTGTGCACGCACTGATCACGTGGCTATCATGCAGTGATCACATGTCTGCGCATGCACTGATGACGTGGCTGTTCGGGCACTGATCACGTGTTTATCAGGCAGTGATCAGTGACTGACAGGCGCTGATCAGGGGACTGTGCACGCACTGATCAGGTGGCTGATCAGGAACTGACCACCTAACTGCGCATGCAGTGATCACGTGGCTGGTCGTTCACTGATCACGTGTTTATCGTCCGGTGATCACGTGACTGAGAGGCGCTGATCACGTGACTGTGCCGTCAGTGATCACGTGGCTGAGCATGCACTGATCATGTGCCGGGAGCCGGGGAGGCATTCCACTCTGGACAAAGGTCATGAGAAAGGAGGCTCGGCATACGCAAATGCGGGATCGAGCCTCAGGAGTCCACCCGGATATTCTCGAGCATCTCCCCCCCAAAAACACCAGAGTCTGCCTACTGTATTGCTTTGTGCTCTCACCTCTGATTTCACTGGGGGCTGTCCCCCACCACCATCTCGCTCTCTCTGTCAAAGAGTTAACTTACAGCTCCAATTCATAAAGTTCCTTGTCATTCTTCCCTTTAACTTCCAGCTGAGTCTCCATCTGGAGCGCGGAACCCACCACGCTTACTAATTATGCCTGGGCTGCTAAGACCCACTCGAGAAGGTGTCTAGGGTGAGGCACCTTTCGCTATTCGAGAGGGCGCCTGCGGCCTACGTAAGTGGTGCAAACTTCTTGTCTTGAAGTTTGATTGGTCTTCCGCGTAAACCAAGCTACTCAGTCTCATTTCTCCACCGAATTTTCCTACTGAGCTCTCCTCATACTATTATTCTTGACATCTCTGATTTGCATATAAATAGTCGCCTAGGCCATCTCTCCTTCGAATACCCTGGATCAGTTGGGGCTGGTCCCCGGCAGGTGGCGACCGAACAGGGACCTCAGGAGGCAATACTCAAAGAGTTAAGCAGACACGAACCACGCAATCAGCAGGCAATAAGCATGGAGCTCAGCAGTGACGAATCATGCTGCTCAACTGGCAATAATCAAGCTCGTGACCAGGCAGGAATCAGGCAGCTCAGCTTGCAATTGTCAAGCAGATGAGCCGACAGGAATCACGCACCTCAGATGGCAATTGTCATGCAGATGAGCCGGCAGGAATCACGCAGCTCAGCAGGCCCTGATCACGTGACTCTGCAGGCACTGATCACGTGGCTCATCAAGTACAGATCACGTGACTGAGCATGCACTGATCACGTGGCTATCATGCACTGATGACGTGACTGCGCATGCACTGATGACGTGGCTGATCAGGCACTGATCACATGGCTCATCAGGCACTGATCACGTGTTTATCAGGCAATGATCAGTGGCTGACAGGCGCTGATCATGGGACTGTGCAAGCACTGATCACGTGGCTATCATGCACTGATCACGTGACTGCGCATGCACTGATGACGTGGCTGTTCGGGCACTGATCACGTGTTTATCAGGCAGTGATCAGTGACTGACAGGCGCTGATCAGGGGACTGTGCACGCACTGATCAGGTGGCTGATCAGGAACTGACCACCTGACCTCGCATGCAGTGATCACGTGGCTGGTCGTTCACTGATCACGTGTTTGTCATACGGTGATCACGTGACTGAGAGGCGCTGATCACGTGACTGTGCCGTCAGTGATCACGTGGCTGAGCAGGCACTGATATCGTGACTGAGCATGCACTGTTCACGTGGCTGATCATACACTGATCACGTGATGATCATGCACTGATCCCTTGGATATCATGCACTGATCACATGGTTGATCATACACTGTTCACGTGTCTGACCATGCACTGTTCACGTGGCTGATCACACACCTGTCACGTGACATATCATGCACTGATCACGTGGCACTCATGCACTGATCACGTGGCTGATCATACCCTGCTCACGGAACTCATCATGCACACATCACGTGGCTATCATGCACTGCTCACGTGGCTCGTCATGGAATGATCACACAGCTACCATATACTGGTCACGTGACTGATCATGCACAGATCCCGTAAATGATCATGCACTGTTCACGTGATTGATCATGTACTGATCACGTGACTGATCATGCACTGATCACGTGGCTATCATGCTCTGCTCACGTGGCTGATCATGCAACGATCACGTAGCAACCATGTACTGGTCACGTGACTGATCATGCATTGATCACGTAATTGATCCTGCACTGATCACGTGGCTCATCATGCACTGATCACGTGACTGATCACACATGTATCACGTGACTGATCATGCACTGATCACGTGGCTGTCATGCACTGATCACGTGGCTATCATGCACTGATCATGTGGATATCATGCACTGTTCACGTGGCTGATCACACACAAATCACATGACTGAACATGCACTGATCACGTGGCTATCATGCAGTGATCACGTGGCTATCATGCACTGATCACGCGGCTGATCACGCAATGATCACCTAGCTACCATGTACTGGTCACGTGACTGATCATGCACTGATCACGTAATTGATCATGCACTGATAAGGTGAATTATCATGCACTGTTAACGTGAGTGATCATGCACTGATCACGTGACTGATCATGCACTGATCTCGTGGCTATCATGCACGGCTCATGTGGCTGATCATGCAATGATCACCTAGCTACCATATACTGGTCACGTGACTGATCATGCACTGATCACGTAATTGATCATGCACTGATAATGTGGCTGATCATGCACTGATCACGTGGCTGATCATCCACTGATCACGTGACTGATCATGCACTGATCACGTGACTGATCATGCACTGATCACGTGGCTATCATGCACTGATCACTTGGCTGGTCATACACTGATCACGTGCCTGGTCATGCACAGATTACATGAATGATCATGCACTGATCACGTGGCTATCATGCACTACTCACGTGGCTGATCATGCAATGATCATGTAGCTACCATGTACCAGTCAGGTGACTGATCATACACCCATCAGGTGACGGATCATGCACTGATCACGTGGCTATCATGCACTGTTCACGTGGCTGATCATACACTGATCACCTGCCTGGTCATGCACAGATCACGTGACAAATCATGAACTGATCACATAGCTATCATGAACTGATCACCTGGCTGATCATGCACTGATCACGTGGCTGATCATGCACTGATACCGTGACTGAGCATGGACTGATCACATGACTATCATGTAGTGATCACGTGACTTAATGGCTCTGATCATGTGACTGATCATGCACTGATCATGTTTGCTATCATACACTCATCATGTGCCTCTGGAGGCAATAAACAAAGAGCTGAGTAGGCACGAATCAAACAGTCAGCAGGCAATAATCATGGAACTCAGCTGTGAGGAATCATGCTGCTCAGCTGGCAATAATCAAGCAGCTGAGCAGGCAGGAATTACGCAGCACAGCTGGCAATTGTCAAGCAGATGACAGGCAGGAATCGTGCAGCTCAGCTGGCAATTGTCAAGCAGATGAGCAGACAGTAATCACGCAGCTCAGCAGGCCCTGATCACGTGACTGAGCATGCACTGTTCACGTGGCTGATCATACACTGATCACCTGATGATCATGCACTGATCACTTGGATATCATGCACTGATCACATGGCTGATCATACACTGTTCACGTGTCTGACCATGCACTGATCACGTGGCTGATCATACACTGCTCAGGTAACTGATCATGCACTGATCACGTGGCTATCATGGACTGATCACGTGGCTGAACATGCACTGTTCACGTGGCTAATCACACACCTGTCACATGACATATCATGCACTGATCACGTGGCACTCATGCACTGATCACGTGGCTGATCATACTCTGCTCACGTAACTCATTATGCACACATCACGTGGCTATCATGCTCTGCTCACGTGGCTCGTCATGGAATGATCACATAGCTACAATATACTGGTCACGTGACTGATCATGCACAGATCACGTAAATGATCATGCACTGTTCACGTGACTGATCATGTACTGATCACGTGACTGATCATGCACTGATCACGTGGCTATCATGCACTGATCACGTGGCTGGTCATACACTGATCACGTGCCTGGTCATGCACAGATTACATGACTGATCATGCACTGAACACGTGACTGATCATGCACTGATCACGTGGCTATCATGCACTACTCACGTGGCTGATCATGCAATGATCATATAGCTACCATGTACAGGTCACGTGAATGATCATACACTAATCATGTGACAGATCATGCACTGATTACGTGGCTGATCATGCACTGATACCGTGACTGAGCATGGACTGATCACATGACTATCATGTAGGATCACGTGACTTAATGGCGCTGATCATGTGACTGATCATGCACTGATCATGTTTGCTATCATACACTGATCATGTGCCTCTGGAGGCAATAAACAAAGAGCTGAGTAGGCACGAATCAAACAGTCAGCAGGCAATAATCATGGAACTCAGGTGTGAGGAATCATGCTGCTCAGCTGGCAATAATCAAGCAGCTGAGCAGGCAGGAATTACACAGCACAGCTGACAATTGTCAAGCAGATGACAGGCAGGAATCGTGCAGCTCAGCTGGCAATTGTCAAGCAGATGAGCAGACAGTAATCACGCAGCTCAGCAGGCCCAGATCACGTGACTGAGCATGCACTGTTCACGTGGCTGATCATACACTGCTCACGTAACAGATAATGCACTGATCACTTGGCTATCATGCACTGATCACGTGGCTGATCATACACTGTTCACGTGTTTGACCATGCACTGATCACGTGGCTGATCATACACTGCTCACGTAACTGATTATGCACTGATCACGTGGCTGATCATACACTGATCAATTGGCTATCATGCACTTATTACCTGGCTGATCATACACTGATCACGTGACTGATCATGCACTGATCACGTGGTTGATCATACACTGATCACGAGACTGATTAGGCACTAATCACGTCTATATCATGCACTGATCACATGACTGCCCATGCACTGATCACCCGGATGATCATACACTGATCATGCGACAGATCATGCACTGATCATGTGGCTACCATGCACTGCTCACGCGGCTGTTCATGCAATGATCACGTAGCTACCATATACTGGTCACGTGACTGATCATGCACTGATCACGTAATTGATCATGCACTGATCATGTGGCTGATCATGCACTGATCACGTGGCTGATCATCCACTGATCACGTGACTGATCATGCACTGATCACGTGACTGATGATGCACTGATCATGTGGCTATCATGCACTGATCACTTGGCTGGTCATACACTGATCACGTGCCTGGTCATGCACAGATTACATGACTGATCATGCACTGATCACGTGGCTATCATGCACTACTCACGTGGCTGATCATGCAATGATCATGTAGCTACCATGTACCAGTCAGGTGACTGATCATACACCCATCAGGTGACGGATCATGCACTGATCACGTGGCTATCATGCACTGTTCACGTGGCTGATCATACACTGATCACCTGCCTGGTCATGCGCAGATCACGTGACAAATCATGAACTGATCACATAGCTATCATGAACTGATCACCTGGCTGATCATGCACTGATCACGTGGCTGATCATGCACTGATACCGTGACTGAGCATGGACTGATCACATGACTATCATGTAGTGATCACGTGACTTAATGGCTCTGATCATGTGACTGATCATGCACTGATCATGTTTGCTATCATACACTCATCATGTGCCTCTGGAGGCAATAAACAAAGAGCTGAGTAGGCACGAATAAAACAGTCAGCAGGCAATAATCATGGAACTCAGCTGTGAGGAATCATGCTGCTCAGCTGGCAATAATCAAGCACCTGAGCAGGCAGGAATTACGCACCACAGCTAGCTATTGTCAAGCAGATGACAGGCAGGAATCGTGCAGCTCAGCTGGCAATTGTAAAGCAGATGAGCAGACAGTAATCACGCAGCTCAGCAGGCCCTGATCACGTGACTGAGCATGCACTGTTCACGTGGCTGATCATACACTGATCACGTGATGATCATGCACTGATCACTTGGATATCATGCACTGATCACATGGCTGATCATACACTGTTCACGTGTCTGACCATGCACTGTTCACGTGGCTGATCACACACCTGTCATGTGACATATCATGCACTGATCACGTGGCACTCATGCACTGATCACGTGGCTGATCATACCCTGCTCACGTAACTCATCATGCACACATTAGGTGGCTATCATGCACTGCTCACGTGGCTCGTCATGGAATGATCACATAGCTACCATATACTGGTCACGTGACTGATCATGCACAGATCACGTAAATGATCATGCACTGTTCACGTGACTGATCATGTACTGATCACTTGACTGATCATGCACTGATCACGTGGCTATCATGCTCTGCTCACGTGGCTGATCATGCAACGATCACGTAGCAACCATGTACTGGTCACGTGACTGATCATGCACTGATCACGTGGCACTCATGCACTGATCACGTGGCTGATCATACTCTGCTCACGTAACTCATTATGCACACATCACGTGGCTATCATGCACTGCTCACGTGGCTCGTCATGGAATGATCACATAGCTACAATATACTGGTCACGTGACTGATCATGCACAGATCACGTAAATGATCATGCACTGTTCACGTGACTGATCATGTACTGATCACGTGACTGATCATGCACTGATCACGTGGCTATCATGCACTGATCACGTGGCTGGTCATACACTGATCACGTGCCTGGTCATGCACAGATTACATGACTGATCATGCACTGAACACGTGACTGATCATGCACTGATCACGTGGCTATCATGCACTACTCACGTGGCTGATCATGCAATGATCATATAGCTACCATGTACAGGTCACGTGAATGATCATACACTAATCATGTGACAGATCATGCACTGATTACGTGGCTGATCATGCACTGATACCGTGACTGAGCATGGACTGATCACATGACTATCATGTAGGATCACGTGACTTAATGGCGCTGATCATGTGACTGATCATGCACTGATCATGTTTGCTATCATACACTGATCATGTGCCTATGCAGGCAATAAACAAAGAGCTGAGTAGGCACGAATCAAACAGTCAGCAGGCAATAATCATGGAACTCAGGTGTGAGGAATCATGCTGCTCAGCTGGCAATAATCAAGCAGCTGAGCAGGCAGGAATTACACAGCACAGCTGACAATTGTCAAGCAGATGACAGGCAGGAATCGTGCAGCTCAGATGGCAATTGTCAAGCAGATGAGCAGACAGTAATCACGCAGCTCAGCAGGCCCAGATCACGTGACTGAGCATGCACTGTTCACGTGGCTGATCATACACTGCTCACGTAACAGATAATGCACTGATCACTTGGCTATCATGCACTGATCACGTGGCTGATCATACACTGTTCACGTGTTTGACCATGCACTGATCACGTGGCTGATCATACACTGCTCACGTAACTGATTATGCACTGATCACGTGGCTGATCATACACTGATCAATTGGCTATCATGCACTTATTACCTGGCTGATCATACACTGATCACGTGACTGATCATGCACTGATCACGTGGTTGATCATACACTGATCACGAGACTGATTAGGCACTAATCACGTCTATATCATGCACTGATCACATGACTGCCCATGCACTGATCACCCGGATGATCATACACTGATCATGCGACAGATCATGCACTGATCATGTGGCTACCATGCACTGCTCACGCGGCTGTTCATGCAATGATCACGTAGCTACCATATACTGGTCACGTGACTGATCATGCACTGATCACGAAATTGATCATGCACTGATCATGTGGCTGATCATGCACTGATCACGTGGCTGATCATCCACTGATCACGTGACTGATCATGCACTGATCACGTGACTGATGATGCACTGATCATGTGGCTATCATGCACTGATCACTTGGCTGGTCATACACTGATCACGTGCCTGGTCATGCACAGATTACAAGACTGATCATGCACTGATCACGTGGCTATCATGCACTACTCACGTGGCTGAACATGCAATGATCATGTAGCTACCATGTACCAGTCAGGTGACTGATCATACACCCATCAGGTGACGGATCATGCACTGATCACTTGGATATCATGCACTGATCACATGGCTGATCATACACTGTTCACGTGTCTGACCATGCACTGTTCACGTGGCTGATCACACACCTGTCATGTGACATATCATGCACTGATCACGTGGCACTCATGCACTGATCACGTGGCTGATCATACCCTGCTCACGTAACTCATCATGCACACATTAGGTGGCTATCATGCACTGCTCACGTGGCTCGTCATGGAATGATCACATAGCTACCATATACTGGTCACGTGACTGATCATGCACAGATCACGTAAATGATCATGCACTGTTCACGTGACTGATCATGTACTGATCACGTGACTGATCATGCACTGATCACGTGGCTATCATGCTCTTCTCACGTGGCTGATCATGCAACGATCACGTAGCAACCATGTACTGGTCACGTGACTGATCATGCACTGATCACGTAATTGATCGTGCACTGATCACGTGGCTCATCATGCACTGATCACGTGGCTGATCACACATGTATCACGTGACTGATCATGCACTGATCACGTGGCTCTCATGCACTGATCACGTGGCTATCATGCACTGATCACGTGGATATCATGCACTGATCACGTGGCTGATCACACACGTATCACATGACTGATCATGCACTGATCACGTAGCTATCATACACTGATCACGTGGCTGATCACACACGTATCACATGACTGATCATGCACTGATCACGTGTCTATCATGCACTGATCACGTGGCTGATCACACACGTATCACATGACTGATCATGCACTGATCACCTGGCTGATCATGCACTGATCACGTGGCTGATCATGCACTGATACCGTGACTGAGCATGGACTGATCACATGACTATCATGTAGTGATCACGTGACTTAATGGCTCTGATCATGTGACTGATCATGCACTGATCATGTTTGCTATCATACACTCATCATGTGCCTCTGGAGGCAATAAACAAAGAGCTGAGTAGGCACGAATCAAACAGTCAGCAGGCAATAATCATGGAACTCAGCTGTGAGGAATCATGCTGCTCAGCTGGCAATAATCAAGCAGCTGAGCAGGCAGGAATTACGCAGCACAGCTGGCAATTGTCAAGCAGATGACAGGCAGGAATCGTGCAGCTCAGCTGGCAATTGTCAAGCAGATGAGCAGACAGTAATCACGCAGCTCAGCAGGCCCTGATCACGTGACTGAGCATGCACTGTTCACGTGGCTGATCATACACTGATCACCTGATGATCATGCACTGATCACTTGGATATCATGCACTGATCACATGGCTGATCATACACTGTTCACGTGTCTGACCATGCACTGATCACGTGGCTGATCATACACTGCTCAGGTAACTGATCATGCACTGATCACGTGGCTATCATGGACTGATCACGTGGCTGAACATGCACTGTTCACGTGGCTGATCACACACCTGTCACATGACATATCATGCACTGATCACGTGGCACTCATGCACTGATCACGTGGCTGATCATACTCTGCTCACGTAACTCATTATGCACACATCACGTGGCTATCATGCACTGCTCACGTGGCTCGTCATGGAATGATCACATAGCTACAATATACTGGTCACGTGACTGATCATGCACAGATCACGTAAATGATCATGCACTGTTCACGTGACTGATCATGTACTGATCACGTGACTGATCATGCACTGATCACGTGGCTATCATGCACTGATCACGTGGCTGGTCATACACTGATCACGTGCCTGGTCATGCACAGATTACATGACTGATCATGCACTGAACATGTGACTGATCATGCACTGATCACATGGCTATCATGCACTACTCACGTGGCTGATCATGCAATGATCATATAGCTACCATGTACAGGTCACGTGAATGATCATACACCCATCAGGTGACTGATCATGCACTGATAACGTGGCTATCATGCACTGATCACGAGACTGATCATGCACTGATCACTTCTATATCATGCACTGATCACATGACTGCCCATGCACTGATCACGTGGATGATCATACACTAATCATGTGACAGATCATGCACTGATCACGTGGCTGATCATGCACTGATACCGTGACTGAGCATGGACTGATCACATGACTATCATGTAGGATCACGTGACTTAATGGCGCTGATCATGTGACTGATCATGCGCTGATCATGTTCGCTATCATACACTGATCATGTGCCTCTGGAGGCAATAAACAAAGAGCTGAGTAGGCACGAATCAAACAGTCAGCAGGCAATAATCATGGAACTCAGGTGTGAGGAATCATGCTGCTCAGCTGGCAATAATCAAGCAGCTGAGCAGGCAGTAATTACGCAGCACAGCTGACAATTGTCAAGCAGATGACAGGCAGGAATCGTGCAGCTCAGCTGGCAATTGTCAAGCAGATGAGCAGACAGTAATCACGCAGCTCAGCAGGCCCAGATCACGTGACTGAGCATGCACTGTTCACGTGGCTGATCATACACTGCTCACGTAACTGATAATGCACTGATCACTTGGCTATCATGCACTGATCACGTGGCTGATCATACACTGTTCACGTGTTTGACCATGCACTGATCACGTGGCTGATCATACACTGCTCACGTAACTGATTATGCACTGATCACGTGGCTGATCATACACTGATCAATTGGCTATCATGCACTTATTACTTGGCTGATCATACACTGATCACGTGACTGATCATGCACTGATCACGTGGTTGATCATACACTGATCACGAGACTGATTAGGCAATAATCACGTCTATATCATGCACTGATCACATGACTGCCCATGCACTGATCACCCGGATGATCATACACTGATCATGCGACAGATCATGCACTGATCATGTGGCTACCATGCACTGCTCACGCGGCTGTTCATGCAATGATCACGTAGCTACCATGTACTGGTCACGTGAGTGATCATGCACTGATCACGTAATTGATCATGCACTGATCAGGTGACTTATCATGCACTGTTAACGTGAGTGATCATGCACTGATCACGTGACTGATCATGCACTGATCTCGTGGCTATCATGCACGGCTCATGTGGCTGATCATGCAATGATCACCTAGCTACCATATACTGGTCACGTGACTGATCATGCACTGATCACGTAATTGATCATGCACTGATCATGTGGCTGATCACGCTCTGATCACGTGGCTGATCATCCACTGATCACGTGACTGATCATGCACTGATCACGTGACTGATGATGCACTGATCACGTGGCTATCATGCACTGATCACTTAGCTGGTCATACACTGATCACGTGCCTGGTCATGCACAGATTACATGACTGATCATGCACTGATCACGTGGCTATCATGCACTACTCACGTGGCTGATCATGCAATGATCATGTAGCTACCATGTACCAGTCAGGTGACTGATCATACACCCATCAGGTGACGGATCATGCACTGATTACGTGGCTATCATGCACTGTTCACGTGGCTGATCATACACTGATCACCTGCCTGGTCATGCGCAGATCACGTGACAAATCATGAACTGATCACATAGCTATCATGAACTGATCACCTGGCTGATCATGCACTGATCACGTGGCTGATCATGCACTGATACCGTGACTGAGCATGGACTGATCACATGACTATCATGTAGTGATCACGTGACTTAATGGCTCTGATCATGTGACTGATCATGCACTGATCATGTTTGCTATCATACACTCATCATGTGCCTATGCAGGCAATAAGCAAAGAGCTGAGTAGGCACGAATAAAACAGTCAGCAGGCAATAATCATGGAACTCAGCTGTGAGGAATCATGCTGCTCAGCTGGCAATAATCAAGCAGCTGAGCAGGCAGGAATTACGCAGCACAGCTAGCAATTGTCAAGCAGATGACAGGCAGGAATCGTGCAGCTCAGCTGGCAATTGTCAAGCAGATGAGCAGACAGTAATCACGCAGCTCAGCAGGCCCTGATCACGTGACTGAGCATGCACTGTTCACGTGGCTGATCATACACTGATCACGTGATGATCATGCACTGATCACTTGGATATCATGCACTGATCACGTGGCTGATCATACACTGTTCACGTGTCTGACCATGCACTGATCACGTGGCTGATCACACACTGTCACGTGACATATCATGCACTGATCACGTGGCACTCATGCACTGATCACGTGGCTGATCATACCCTGCTCACGTAACTGATCATGCACATCACGTGGCTATCATGCACTGCTCACGTGGCTCGTCATGGAATGATCACGAAGCTACAATATACTGGTCACGTGACTGATCATGCACAGATCACGTAAATGATCATGCACTGTTCACGTGACTGATCATGTACTGATCACGTGACTGATCATGCACTGATCACGTGGCTATCATGCACTGCTCACGTGGCTGATCATGCAACGATCACGTAGCAACCATGTACTGGTCACGTGACTGATCATGCACTGATCACGTAATTGATCATGCACTGATCACGTGGCTCATCATGCACTGATCACGTGGCTGATCACACACGTATCACGTGACTGATCATGCACTGATCACGTGACTAATCATGCACTGATCACGTGGCTATCATGCACTGATCACGTGGATATCATGCACTGATCACGTGGCTGATCACACACGTATCACGTGACTGATCATGCACTGATCACGTGGCTATCATGCACTGATCACGTGGCTATCATGCACTGATATCATGCACTGATCACGTGGCTGATCATGCACTGATCACGTAGCTACCATGCACTGATCACGTGACTGATCATGCACTGATCACGTGGCTGATCATGCACTGATCACGTGACTGATCATGCACTGATCACGTGGCTGATCATGCACTGATCACGAAGCTATCATGCACTGATCACGTGACTGATCATGCACTGATCACGTGGCTGATCATGCACTGATCACGTAACTGATCATGCACTGATCACGTGGCTTATCATGCACTGATCATGTGACTGATCATGTGCTGATCATGTTTGGTGTCATACACTGATCATGTGCCTCTGGAGGCAATGAACAAAGAGCTGAGTATGCAGGAATCAGTAGGCAATAATCATGGAACTCAGCTGTGAGAAATCATGCTGCTCAGCTGGCAATAATCAAGCAGCTGAGCAGGCAGGAATTATGCAGCACAGCTGGCAATTGTCAAGCAGATGACAGGCAGGAATCGTGCAGCTCAGCTGGCAATTGTCAAGCAGATGAGCAGACAGTAATCACGCAGCTCAGCAGGCCCTGATCACGTGACTGAGCATGCACTGTTCACGTGGCTGATCATACACTGATCACGTGACTGATCATGCACTGATCACGTGGCTATCATGCACTGATCACGTGACTGATCATGCACTGATCACGTACTGTCATGCACTGATCACGTGGCTGATCATGCACTGATCACGTGACTGATCATGCACTGATCACGTGGCTGATCATGCACTGATCACGTGGCTGATCATGCACTGATCACGTGGCTATCATGCACTGATCACGTGACTGATCATGCACTGATCACGTGGCTGATCATGCACTGATCACGTGACTGATCATGCACTGATCACGTGACTGATCATGCACTGATCACGTGGCTATCATGCACTGATCACGTGGCTGATCATGCAATGATCACGTAGCTACCATGTACTGGTCACGTGACTGATCATGCACTGATCACGTAATTGATCATGCACTGATCACGTGGCTGATCATGCACTGATCACGTGACTGATCATGCACTGATCACGTGACTGATCATGCACTGATCACGTGGCTATCATGCACTGATCACGTGGCTGATCATGCACTGATCACGTGACTGATCATGCACTGATCACGTGACTGATCATGCACTGATCACGTGGCTATCATGCACTGATCACGTGGCTGATCATGCACTGATCACGTGACTGATCATGCACTGATCACGTGACTGATCATGCACTGATCACGTGGCTATCATGCACTGATCACGTGGCTATCATGCACTGATCACGTGGCTGATCATGCACTGATCACGTGACTGATCATGCACTGATCACGTGGTATCATGCACTGATCACGTGGCTGATCATGCACTGATCACGTGGCTGATCATGCACTGATCACGTGGCTGATCATGCACTGATCACGTGGCTGATCATGCACTGATCACGTGGCTATCATGCACTGATCACGTGGCTGATCATGCACTGATCACGTAGCTATCATGCACTGATCACGTGACTGATCATGCACTGATCACGTGACTGATCATGCACTGATCACGTGGCTGATCATGCACTGATCACGTGACTGATCATGCACTGATCACGTGACTGATCATGCACTGATCACGTGGCTATCATGCACTGATCACGTGGCTGATCATGCACTGATCACGTGACTGATCATGCACTGATCACGTGACTGATCATGCACTGATCACTGGCTATCATGCACTGATCACTGGCTATCATGCACTGATCACGTGGCTGATCATGCACTGATCACGTGACTGATCATGCACTGATCACGTCTATATCATGCACTGATCACATGACTGCCATGCACTGATCACGTGGATGATCATGCACTGATCATGTGACTGATCATGCACTGATCACGTGGCTGATCATGCACTGATCACGTGGCTATCATGCACTGATCACGTGACTGATCATGCACTGATCACATGACTGATCATGCACTGATCACGTGGCTTATCATGCACTGATCATGTGACTGATCATGCACTGATCATGTTTGCTATCATACACTGATCATGTGCCTCTGGAGGCAATGAACAAAGAGCTGAGTAGGCACGAATCAGTCAGCAGGCTATAATCATGGAACTCAGCTGTGAGAAATCATGCTGCTCAGCTGGCAATAATCAAGCAGCTGAGCAGGCAGGAATTACGCAGCACAGCTGGCAATTGTCAAGCAGATGACAGGCAGGAATCGTGCAGCTCAGCTGCCAATTGTCAAGCAGATGAGCAGACAGTAATCACGCAGCTCAGCAGGCCCTGATCACGTGACTGAGCATGCACTGTTCACGTGGCTGATCATACACTGATCACGTGACTGATCATGCACTGATCACGTGACTGATCATGCACTGATCACGTGGCTGATCATGCACTGATCACGTGGCTGATCATGCACTGATCACGGGACTGATCATGCACTGATCATGGCGCTATCATGCACTGACTACATGACTCCACATGCACTGATCACGTGGCTGATCATGCACTGATCACGTGACTGATCATGCACTGATCACGTGGCTGATCATGCACTGATCATGTAGCTACCATGTACTGTCACGTGACTGATCATACACCCATCACGTGACTGATCATGCACTGATCACGTGGCTATCATGCACTGATCACGTGGCTGATCATGCACTGATCACGTGCCTGATCATGCACTGATCACGTGACTGATCATGCACTGATCACGTGGCTGATCATGCACTGATCACGTGGCTGATCATGCACTGATCACGTGGCTGATCATGCACTGATACCGTGACTGATCATGGACTGATCACATGACTATCATGTAGTGATCACGTGACTTAATGGCACTGATCATGTGACTGATCATGCACTGATCATGTTTGCTATCATACACTGATCATGTGCCTCTGGAGGCAATAAACAAAGAGCTGAGTAGGCACGAATCAAACAGTCAGCAGGCAATAATCATGGAACTCAGCTGTGAGGAATCATGCTGCTCAGCTGGCAATAATCAAGCAGCTGAGCAGGCAGGAATTACGCAGCACAGCTGGCAATTGTCAAGCAGATGAGCAGACAGTAATCACGCAGCTCAGCATGCACTGATCACGTGACTGATCATGCACTATCACGTGGCTGATCATGCACTGATCACGTGATGATCATGCACTGATCACGTGGCTATCATGCACTGATCACGTGGCTGATCATGCACTGATCACGTGGCTGATCATGCACTGATCACGTGGCTGATCATGCACTGATCACGTGACTGATCATGCACTGATCACGTGACTGATCATGCACTGATCACGTGGCTATCATGCACTGATCACGTGGCTGATCATGCACTGATCACGTGGCTATCATGCACTGATCACGTGACTGATCATGCACTGATCACGTGACTGATCATGCACTGATCACGTGGCTTATCATGCACTGATCATGTGACTGATCATGCACTGATCATGTTTGCTATCATACACTGATCATGTGCCTCTGGAGGCAATGAACAAAGAGCTGAGTAGGCACGAATCAGTCAGCAGGCTATAATCATGGAACTCAGCTGTGAGGAATCATGCTGCTCAGCTGGCAATAATCAAGCAGCTGAGCAGGCAGGAATTATGCAGCACAGGTGGCAATGTCAAGGAGATGACAGGCAGGAATCATGCAGCTCAGCTGGCAATTGTCAAGCAGATGAGCAGACAGTAATCACGCAGCTCAGCAGGCCCTGATCACGTGACTGAGCATGCACTGTTCACGTGGCTGATCACACACTGATCACGTGACTAATCATGCACTGATCACGTGGCTATCATGCACTGATCACGTGACTGATCATGCACTGATCACGTGATTGTCATGCACTGATCACGTGGCTATCATGCACTGATCACGTGGCTGATCATGCACTGATCACGTGGCTATCATGCACTGATCACGTGGCTGATCATGCACTGATCACGTACTGATCATGCACTGATCACGGGCTATCATGCACTGATCACATGACTGATCATGCACTGATCACGTGGCTGATCATGCACTGATCACGTGACTGATCATGCACTGATCACGTGACTGATCATGCACTGATCACGTGGCTATCATGCACTGATCACGTGGCTGATCATGCACTGATCACGTGACTGATCATGCACTGATCACGTGACTGATCATGCACTGATCACGTGGCTATCATGCACTGATCACGTGGCTGATCATGCACTGATCACGTAGCTACCATGCACTTGTCACGTGACTGATCATGCACTGATCACGTAATTGATCATGCACTGATCACGTGGCTGATCATGCACTGATCACGTGACTGATCATGCACTGATCACGTGACTGATCATGCACTGATCACGTGGCTATCATGCACTGATCACGTGGCTGATCATGCACTGATCACGTGACTGATCATGCACTGATCACGTGACTGATCATGCACTGATCACGTGACTGATCATGCACTGATCACGTGGCTGATCATGCACTGATCACGTGACTGATCATGCACTGATCACTGGCTATCATGCACTGATCACGTGGCTATCATGCACTGATCACGTGGCTGATCATGCACTGATCACGTGACTGATCATGCACTGATCACGTCTATATCATGCACTGATCACGTGACTGATCATGCACTGATCACGTGGATGATCATGCACTGATCATGTGACTGATCATGCACTGATCACGTGGCTATCATGCACTGATCACGTGGCTGATCATGCACTGATCACGTAGCTATCATGCACTGATCACGTGACTGATCATGCACTGATCACGTGATTGATCATGCACTGATCACGTGACTGATCATGCACTGATCACGTGACTGATCATGCACTGATCACGTGACTGATCATGCACTGATCACGTGGCTATCATGCACTGATCACGTGGCTGATCATGCACTGATCACCTAGCTACCATATACTGATCACGTGACTGATCATGCACTGATCACGTGGATGATCATACACTAATCATGTGACAGATCATGCACTGATCACGTGGCTGATCATGCACTGATACCGTGACTGAGCATGGACTGATCACATGACTATCATGTAGTGATCACGTGACTTAATGGCGCTGATCATGTGACTGATCATGCGCTGATCATGTTTGCTATCATACACTGATCATGTGCCTCTGGAGGCAATAAACAAAGAGCTGAGTAGGCACGAATCAAACAGTCAGCAGGCAATAATCATGGAACTCAGGTGTGAGGAATCATGCTGCTCAGCTGGCAATAATCAAGCAGCTGAGCAGGCAGGAATTACGCAGCACAGCTGACAATTGTCAAGCAGATGACAGGCAGGAATCGTGCAGCTCAGCTGGCAATTGTCAAGCAGATGAGCAGACAGTAATCACGCAGCTCAGCAGGCCCTGATCACGTGACTGAGCATGCACTGTTCACGTGGCTGATCATACACTGATCACGTAACTGATCATGCACTGATCACGTGGCTATCATGCACTGATCACGTGGCTGATCATACACTGTTCACGTGTCTGACCATGCACTGATCACGTGGCTGATCATACACTGATCACGTAACTGATCATGCACTGATCACGTGGCTGATCATGCACTGATCACGTGGCTGATCATGCACTGATCACGTGGCTGATCATGCACTGATCACGTGACTGATCATGCACTGATCACTGGCTATCATGCACTGATCACTGGCTATCATGCACTGATCACGTGGCTGATCATGCACTGATCACGTGACTGATCATGCACTGATCACGTCTATATCATGCACTGATCACGTGACTGATCATGCACTGATCACGTGGATGATCATGCACTGATCACGTGACTGATCATGCACTGATCACGTGGCTATCATGCACTGCTCACGTGGCTGATCATGCAATGATCACGTAGCTACCATGTACTGATCACGTGACTGATCATGCACTGATCACGTAACTGATCATGCACTGATCACGTGACTGATCATGCACTGATCACGTGACTGATCATGCACTGATCACGTGACTGATCATGCACTGATCACGTGGCTGATCATGCACTGATCACGTGGCTGATCATGCACTGATACTGTGACTGATCATGGACTGATCACATGACTATCATGTAGTGATCACGTGACTTAATGGCACTGATCATGTGACTGATCATGCACTGATCATGTTTGCTATCATACACTGATCATGTGCCTCTGGAGGCAATAAACAAAGAGCTGAGTAGGCACGAATCAAACAGTCAGCAGGCAATAATCATGGAACTCAGGTGTGAGGAATCATGCTGCTCAGCTGGCAATAATCAAGCAGCTGAGCAGGCAGGAATTACGCAGCACAGCTGGCAATTGTCAAGCAGATGACAGGCAGGAATCGTGCAGCTCAGCTGGCAATTGTCAAGCAGATGAGCAGACAGTAATCACGCAGCTCAGCAGGCCCTGATCACGTGACTGAGCATGCACTGTTCACGTGGCTGATCATACACTGATCACGTGATGATCATGCACTGATCACGTGGATATCATGCACTGATCACGTGGCTGATCATGCACTGATCACGTGTCTGACCATGCACTGATCACGTGGCTGATCATGCACTGATCACGTAACTGATCATGCACTGATCACGTGGCTATCATGCACTGATCACGTGGCTGATCATGCACTGATCACGTGGCTGATCACACACCTGTCACGTGACTATCATGCACTGATCACGTGGCACTCATGCACTGATCACGTGGCTGATCATACACTGATCACGTGACTGATCATGCACTGATCACGTGGCTATCATGCACTGATCACGTGGCTCGTCATGGAATGATCACATAGCTACAATGCACTGGTCACGTGACTGATCATGCACTGATCACGTGGCTATCATGCACTACTCACGTGGCTGATCATGCAATGATCATATAGCTACCATGTACAGGTCACGTGAATGATCATGCACCCATCAGGTGACTGATCATGCACTGATCACGTGGCTATCATGCACTGATCACGCACTGATCACGTCTATATCATGCACTGATCACATGACTGATCATGCACTGATCACGTGGATGATCATACACTGATCACGTGGCTGATCATGCACTGATCACGTGGCTGATCATGCACTGATACCGTGACTGAGCATGGACTGATCACATGACTATCATGTAGTGATCACGTGACTTAATGGCGCTGATCATGTGACTGATCATGCGCTGATCATGTTTGCTATCATACACTGATCATGTGCCTCTGGAGGCAATAAACAAAGAGCTGAGTAGGCACGAATCAAACAGTCAGCAGGCAATAATCATGGAACTCAGGTGTGAGGAATCATGCTGCTCAGCTGGCAATAATCAAGCAGCTGAGCAGGCAGGAATTACGCAGCACAGCTGGCAATTGTCAAGCAGATGACAGGCAGGAATCGTGCAGCTCAGCTGGCAATTGTCAAGCAGATGAGCAGACAGTAATCACGCAGCTCAGCAGGCCCTGATCACGTGACTGAGCATGCACTGTTCACGTGGCTGATCATACACTGATCACGTAACTGATCATGCACTGATCACGTGGCTATCATGCACTGATCACGTGGCTGATCATACACTGATCACGTGTCTGACCATGCACTGATCACGTGGCTGATCATGCACTGATCACGTAACTGATCATGCACTGATCACGTGGCTGATCATGCACTGATCACGTGGCTGATCATGCACTGATCACGTGGCTGATCATGCACTGATCACGTGACTGATCATGCACTGATCACTGGCTATCATGCACTGATCACTGGCTCATGCACTGATCACGTGGCTGATCATGCACTGATCACGTGACTGATCATGCACTGATCACGTCTATATCATGCACTGATCACGTGACTGATCATGCACTGATCACGCGGATGATCATGCACTGATCATGTGACTGATCATGCACTGATCACGTGGCTATCATGCACTGATCACGTGGCTGATCATGCATGATCACGTAGCTACCATGTACTGGTCACGTGACTGATCATGCACTGATCACGTAATTGATCATGCACTGATCACGTGACTGATCATGCACTGATCACGTGACTGATCATGCACTGATCACGTGACTGATCATGCACTGATCACGTGGCTATCATGCACTGATCACGTGGCTGATCATGCACTGATCACGTAGCTACCATGCACTGATCACGTGACTGATCATGCACTGATCACGTAACTGATCATGCACTGATCACGTGGCTGATCATGCACTGATCACGTGACTGAGCATGGACTGATCACATGACTATCATGTAGTGATCACGTGACTTAATGGCGCTGATCATGTGACTGATCATGCGCTGATCATGTTTGCTATCATACACTGATCATGTGCCTCTGGAGGCAATAAACAAAGAGCTGAGTAGGCACGAATCAAACAGTCAGCAGGCAATAATCATGGAACTCAGGTGTGAGGAATCATGCTGCTCAGCTGGCAATAATCAAGCAGCTGAGCAGGCAGGAATTACGCAGCACAGCTGACAATTGTCAAGCAGATGACAGGCAGGAATCGTGCAGCTCAGCTGGCAATTGTCAAGCAGATGAGCAGACAGTAATCACGCAGCTCAGCAGGCCCAGATCACGTGACTGAGCATGCACTGTTCACGTGGCTGATCATACACTGATCACGTGATTGATCATGCACTGATCACTTGGATATCATGCACTGATCACGTGGCTGATCATACACTGTTCACGTGTCTGACCATGCACTGATCACGTGGCTGATCATACACTGCTCACGTAACTGATAATGCACTGATCACGTGGCTATCATGCACTGATCACGTGGCTGAACATGCACTGTTCACGTGGCTGATCACACACCTGTCACGTGACATATCATGCACTGATCAACTGGCACTCATGCACTGATCACGTGGCTGATCATACTCTGCTCACGTAACTCATCATGCACACATCACGTGGCTATCATGCACTGCTCACGTGGCTGGTCATGCAAAGATCACGTAGCTACCATATACTGGTCACGTGACTGATCATGCACAGATCACGTAAATGATCATGCACTGTTCCCGTGACTGATCATGTACTGATCACGTACTGATCATGCACTGATCACGTGGCTATCATGCACTGCTCACGTGGCTGATCATGCAATGATCACGTAGCAACCATGTACTGGTCACGTGACTGATCATGCACTGATCACGTAATTGATCCTGCACTGATCACGTGGCTCATCATGCACTGATCACGTGGCTGATCACACACGTATCACGTGACTGATCATGCACTGATCACGTGACTGATCATGCACTGATCACGTGGCTATCATGCACTGATCACGTGGATATCATGCACTGATCACGTGGCTGATCACACACGTATCACGTGACTGATCATGCACTGATCACGTGGCTATCATGCACTGATCACGTGACTGATCATGCACTGATCACGTGACTGATCATGCACTGATCACGTGACTGATCATGCACTGATCACGTGGCTGATCATGCACTGATCACGTGACTGATCATGCACTGATCACGTGACTGATCATGCACTGATCACGTGGCTATCATGCACTGATCACGTGGCTGATCATGCACTGATCACGTGCCTGATCATGCACTGATCACATGACTGATCATGCACTGATCACGTGACTGATCATGCACTGATCACGTGGCTATCATGCACTACTCACGTGGCTGATCATGCAATGATCATGTAGCTACCATGTACAGGTCACGTGACTGATCATACACCCATCAGGTGATGATCATGCACTGATCACGTGGCTATCATGCACTGATCACGTGGCTGATCATGCACTGATCACGTGCCTGATCATGCACTGATCACGTGACTGATCATGCACTGATCACGTAGCTATCATGCACTGATCACGTGGCTGATCATGCACTGATCACGTGGCTGATCATGCACTGATACCGTGACTGAGCATGGACTGATCACATGACTATCATGTAGTGATCACGTGACTTAATGGCGCTGATCATGTGACTGATCATGCACTGATCATGTTTGCTATCATACACTGATCATGTGCCTCTGGAGGCAATAAACAAAGAGCTGAGTAGGCACGAATCAAACAGTCAGCAGGCAATAATCATGGAACTCAGCTGTGAGGAATCATGCTGCTCAGCTGGCAATAATCAACCAGCTGAGCAGGCAGGAATTACGCAGCACAGCTGGCAATTGTCAAGCAGATGACAGGCAGGAATCGTGCAGCTCAGCTGGCAATTGTCAAGCAGATGAGCAGACAGTAATCACGCAGCTCAGCAGGCCCTGATCACGTGACTGAGCATGCACTGTTCACGTGGCTGATCATACACTGATCACGTGATGATCATGCACTGATCACTTGGATATCATGCACTGATCACGTGGCTGATAATACACTGTTCACGTGTCTGACCATGCACTGATCACGTGGCTGATCATACAGTGCTCAGGTAACTGATCATGCACTGATCACGTGGCTATCATGCACTGATCACGTGGCTGAACATGCACTGTTCACGTGGCTGATCACACACATGACACGTGACATATCATGCACTGATCACGTGGCACTCATGCACTGATCACGTGGCTGATCATACTCTGCTCACGTAACTCATCATGCACACTTCACGTGGCTATCATGCACTGCTCACGTGGCTCGTCATGGAATGATCACGTAGCTACCATATACTGGTCACGTGACTGATCATGCAGAGATCACGTAAATGATCATGCACTGTTCACGTGACTTATCATGTACTGATCACGTGACTGATCATGCACTGATCACGTGGCTATCATGCTCTGCTCACGTGGCTGATCATGCAACGATCACGTAGCAACCATGTACTGGTCACGTGACTGATCATGCACTGATCACGTAATTGATCCTGCACTGATCACGTGGCTCATCATGCACTGATCACGTGGCTGATCACACATGTATCACGTGACTGATCATGCACTGATCACGTGGCTATCATGCACTGATCACGTGGCTATCATGCACTGATCACGTGGATATCATGCACTGATCACGTGGCTGATCACACAGGTATCACATGACTGATCATGCACTGATCACGTGGCTATCATGCACTGATCACGTGGCTATCATGCACTGATCACGTGGCTGATCATGCAATGATCACGTAGCTACCATGTACTGATCACGTGACTGATCATGCACTGATCACGTGATTGATCATGCACTGATCACGTGGCTGATCATGCACTGATCACGTGGCTGATCACACACTGATCACGTGACTGATCATGCACTGATCACGTGACTGATCATGCACTGATCACGTGGCTATCATGCACTGATCACGTGGTATCATGCACTGATCACGTGGCTGATCACACACTGATCACGTGACTGATCATGCACTGATCACGTGACTGATCATGCACTGATCACGTGGCTGATCATGCACTGATCACACAGCTATCATGCACTGATCACATGACTGATCATGCACTGATCACATGACTGATCATGCACTGATCACGTGGCTTATCATGCACTGATCATGTGACTGATCATGCACTGATCATGTTTGCTGTCATACACTGATCATGTGCCTCTGGAGGCAATGAACAAAGAGCTGAGTAGGCAGGAATCAGTCAGCAGGCATAATCATGGAACTCAGCTGTGAGAAATCATGCTGCTCAGCTGGCAATAATCAAGCAGATGAGCAGGCAGGAATTACGCAGCACAGCTGGCAATTGTCAAGCAGATGACAGGCAGGAATCGTGCAGCTCAGCTGCAATTGTCAAGCAGATGAGCAGACAGTAATCACGCAGCTCAGCAGGCCCTGATCACGTGACTGAGCATGCACTGTTCACGTGGCTGATCACACACTGATCACGTGACTGATCATGCACTGATCACGTGACTGATCATGCACTGATCACGTGGCTGATCATGCACTGATCACGTGGCTGATCATACACTGATCACGGGACTGATCATGCACTGATCACGGGCTATCATGCATTGACTACATGACTCACATGCACTGATCACGTGGCTGATCATGCACTGATCACGTGACTGATCATGCACTGATCACGTGACTGATCATGCACTGATCACGTGGCTGATCATGCACTGATCACGTGGCTATCATGCACTGCTCACGTGGCTGATCATGCAATGATCACGTAGCTACCATGTACTGGTCACGTGACTGATCATGCACTGATCACGTAACTGATCATGCACTGATCACGTGGCTGATCATGCACTGATCACGTGGCTGATCATGCACTGATCACGTGGCTGATCATGCACTGATCACGTGACTGATCATGCACTGATCACGTGACTGATCATGCACTGATCACGTGGCTATCATGCACTGATCACGTGGCTGATCATGCACTGATCACGTGCCTGATCATGCACTGATCACGTGACTGATCATGCACTGATCACGTGACTGATCATGCACTGATCACGTGACTGATCATGCACTGATCACGTGGCTATCATGCACTGATCACGTGGCTGATCATGCGATGATCACGCAGCTATCATGTACTGGTCACATGACTGATCATGCACTGATCACGTGACTGATCATGCACTGATCACGTGGCTATCATGCACTGATCACGTGGCTGATCATGCAATGATCATGTAGCTACCATGTACTGGTCACGTGAATGATCATACACTGATCAGGTGACTGATCATGCACTGATCACGTGGCAATAATCAAGCAGCTGATCAGGCAGGAATCACGCAGCACAGCTGGCAATTGTCAAGCAGATGACAGGCAGGAATAGTGAAGCTCAGCTGGCAATTGTCATGCACTGATCACGTGACTGATCATGCACTGATCACGTGGCTGATCATGCACTGATCACGTGACTGATCATGCACTGATCACTGGCTATCATGCACTGATCACGTGGCTATCATGCACTGATCACGTGGCTGATCATGCACTGATCACGTGACTGATCATGCACTGATCACGTCTATATCATGCACTGATCACGTGACTGATCATGCACTGATCACGTGGATGATCATGCACTGATCATGTGACTGATCATGCACTGATCACGCAGCTGATCATGCACTGATCACGTAGCTATCATGCACTGATCACGTGACTGATCATGCACTGATCACGTGATGATCATGCACTGATCACGTGGATATCATGCACTGATCACGTGGCTGATCATGCACTGATCACGTGACTGATCATGCACTGATCACGTGGCTGATCATACACTGATCACGTGACTGATCATGCACTGATCACGTGGCTATCATGCACTGATCACGTGGCTGATCATGCACTGATCACGTGTCTGATCATGCACTGATCACGTGGCTGATCATGCACTGATCACGTGACTGATCATGCACTGATCACGTGGCTATCATGCACTGATCACGTGACTGATCATGCACTGATCACGTGGCTGATCACACACTGATCACGTGACTGATCATGCACTGATCACGTGACTGATCATGCACTGATCACGTGGCTATCATGCACTGATCACGTGGCTGATCATGCACTGATCACGGGACTGATCATGCACTGATCACGGGCTATCATGCACTGACTACATGACTGCACATGCACTGATCACGTGGATGATCATGCACTGATCACGTGACTGATCATGCACTGATCACGTGACTGATCATGCACTGATCACGTGGCTGATCATGCACTGATCACGTGGCTATCATGCACTGATCACGTGGCTGATCATGCAATGATCACGTAGCTACCATGTACTGGTCACGTGACTGATCATGCACTGATCACGTAATTGATCATGCACTGATCACGTGGCTGATCATGCACTGATCACGTGGCTGATCATGCACTGATCACGTGACTGATCATGCACTGATCACGTGGCTATCATGCACTGATCACGTGGCTGATCATGCACTGATCACGTGGCTGATCATGCACTGATCACGTGACTGATCATGCACTGATCACGTGCCTGATCATGCACTGATCACATGACTGATCATGCACTGATCACGTGACTGATCATGCACTGATCACGTGGCTATCATGCACTACTCACGTGGCTGATCATGCAATGATCATGTAGCTACCATGTACAGGTCACGTGACTGATCATACACCCATCAGGTGACTGATCATGCACTGATCACGTGGCTATCATGCACTGATCACGTGGCTGATCATGCACTGATCACGTGCCTGGTCATGCACTGATCACGTGACTGATCATGCACTGATCACGTGGCTGATCATGCACTGATCACGTGGCTGATCATGCACTGATCACGTGGCTGATCATGCACTGATACCGTGACTGAGCATGGACTGATCACATGACTATCATGTAGTGATCACGTGACTTAATGGCGCTGATCATGTGACTGATCATGCACTGATCATGTTTGCTATCATACACTGATCATGTGCCTCTGGAGGCAATAAACAAAGAGCTGAGTAGGCACGAATCAAACAGTCAGCAGGCAATAATCATGGAACTCAGGTGTGAGGAATCATGCTGCTCAGCTGGCAATAATCAAGCAGCTGAGCAGGCAGGAATTACGCAGCACAGCTGGCAATTGTCAAGCAGATGAGCAGACAGTAATCACGCAGCTCAGCAGGCCCTGATCACGTGACTGAGCATGCACTGTTCACGTGGCTGATCATACACTGATCACGTGATGATCATGCACTGATCACTTGGATATCATGCACTGATCACGTGGCTGATCATACACTGTTCACGTGTCTGACCATGCACTGATCACGTGGCTGATCATACACTGCTCACGTAACTGATCATGCACTGATCACGTGGCTATCATGCACTGATCACGTGGCTGAACATGCACTGTTCACGTGGCTGATCACACACCTGTCACGTGACATATCATGCACTGATCACGTGGCACTCATGCACTGATCACGTGGCTGATCATACTCTGCTCACGTAACTGATCATGCACACACCACGTGGCTATCATGCACTGCTCACGTGGCTCGTCATGGAATGATCACGTAGCTACCATATACTGGTCACGTGACTGATCATGCACTGATCACGTAAATGATCATGCACTGTTCACGTGACTGATCATGTACTGATCACGTGACTGATCATGCACTGATCACGTGGCTGATCATGCACTGATCACGTGGCTGATCATGCACTCATCACTGGCTATCATGCACTGATCACGTGGCTGATCATGCACTGATCACGTGACTGATCATGCACTGATCACGTCTATATCATGCACTGATCACGTGACTGATCATGCACTGATCACGTGGATGATCATGCACTGATCACGTGACTGATCATGCACTGATCACGTGGCTGATCATGCACTGATCACGTGGCTATCATGCACTGATCACGTGACTGATCATGCACTGATCACATGACTGATCATGCACTGATCACGTGGCTTATCATGCACTGATCATGTGACTGATCATGTGCTGATCATGTTTGGTGTCATACACTGATCATGTGCCTCTGGAGGCAATGAACATAGAGCTGAGTAGGCAGGAATCAGTCAGCAGGCTATAATCATGGAACTCAGCTATGAGAAATCATGCTGCTCAGCTGGCAATAATCAAGTAGATGAGCAGGCAGGAATTACGCAGCACAGGTGGCAATTGTCAAGCAGATGACAGGCAGGAATCGTGCAGCTCAGCTGGCAATTGTCAAGCAGATGAGCAGACAGTAATCACGCAGCTCAGCAGGCCCTGATCACGTGACTGAGCATGCACTGATCACGTGGCTGATCATACACTGATCACGTGACTGATCATGCACTGATCACGTGACTGATCATGCACTGATCACGTGGCTATCATGCACTGATCACGTGGCTGATCATGCACTGATCACGGGACTGATCATGCACTGATCATGGCGCTATCATGCACTGACACATGACTGATCATGCACTGATCACGTGGATGATCATGCACTGATCACGTGACTGATCATGCACTGATCACGTGGCTGATCATGCAATGATCATGTAGCTACCATGTACAGTCACGTGACTGATCATACACCCATCAGGTGACTGATCATGCACTGATCACGTGGCTATCATGCACTGATCACGTGGCTGATCATGCACTGATCACGTGCCTGATCATGCACTGATCACGTGACTGATCATGCACTGATCACGTGGCTGATCATGCACTGATCACGTGGCTGATCATGCACTGATCACGTGGCTGATCATGCACTGATACCGTGACTGAGCATGGACTGATCACATGACTATCATGTAGTGATCACGTGACTTAATGGCACTGATCATGTGACTGATCATGCACTGATCATGTTTGCTATCATACACTGATCATGTGCCTCTGGAGGCAATAAACAAAGAGCTGAGTAGGCACGAATCAAACAGTCAGCAGGCAATAATCATGGAACTCAGCTGTGAGGAATCATGCTGCTCAGCTGGCAATAATCAAGCAGCTGAGCAGGCAGGAATTACGCAGCACAGCTGGCAATTGTCAAGCAGATGAGCAGACAGTAATCACGCAGCTCAGCAGGCCCTGATCACGTGACTGAGCATGCACTGTTCACGTGGCTGATCATACACTGATCACGTGATGATCATGCACTGATCACTTGGATATCATGCACTGATCACGTGGCTGATCATACACTGTTCACGTGTCTGACCATGCACTGATCACGTGGCTGATCATACACTGCTCACGTAACTGATCATGCACTGATCACGTGGCTATCATGCACTGATCACGTGGCTGAACATGCACTGTTCACGTGGCTGATCACACACTGTCACGTGACATATCATGCACTGATCACGTGGCACTCATGCACTGATCACGTGGCTGATCATACACTGCTCACGTACTGATCATGCACACATCACGTGGCTATCATGCACTGCTCACGTGGCTGTCATGGAATGATCACGTAGCTACCATATACTGGTCACGTGACTGATCATGCACTGATCACGTAAATGATCATGCACTGATCACGTGACTGATCATGCACTGATCACGTGACTGATCATGCACTGATCACGTGGCTATCATGCACTGCTCACGTGGCTGATCATGCAACGATCACGTAGCAACCATGTACTGGTCACGTGACTGATCATGCACTGATCACGTAATTGATCATGCACTGATCACGTGGCTGATCATGCACTGATCACGTGGCTGATCATGCACTGATCACGTGGCTGATCATGCACTGATCACGTGGCTATCATGCACTGATCACGTGGCTGATCATGCACTGATCACGTGGCTGTCATGCACTGATCACGTGACTGATCATGCACTGATCACGTGACTGATCATGCACTGATCACGTGGCTGATCATGCACTGATCACACAGCTATCATGCACTGATCACGTGACTGATCATGCACTGATCACATAACTGATCATGCACTGATCACGTGGCTTATCATGCACTGATCATGTGACTGATCATGCACTGATCATGTTTGGTGTCATACACTGATCATGTGCCTCTGGAGGCAATGAACAAAGAGCTGAGTAGGCACGAATCAGACAGCAGGCTATAATCATGGAACTCAGCTGTGAGGAATCATGCTGCTCAGCTGGCAATAATCAAGCAGCTGAGCAGGCAGGAATTATGCAGCACAGCTGGCAATTGTCAAGCAGATGACAGGCAGGAATCGTGCAGCTCAGCTGGCAATTGTCAAGCAGATGAGCAGACAGTAATCACGCAGCTCAGCAGGCCCTGATCACGTGACTGAGCATGCACTGTTCACGTGGCTGATCATACACTGATCACGTGACTGATCATGCACTGATCACGTGGCTATCATGCACTGATCACGTGACTGATCATGCACTGATCACGTGGCTGTCATGCACTGATCACGTGGCTATCATGCACTGATCACGTGGCTGATCATGCACTGATCACGTGGCTATCATGCACTGATCACGTGGCTGATCATGCACTGATCACGGGACTGATCATGCACTGATCACGTGCTATCATGCACTGATCACATGACTGATCATGCACTGATCACGTGGATGATCATGCACTGATCACGTGACTGATCATGCACTGATCACGTGACTGATCATGCACTGATCACGTGGCTATCATGCACTGATCACGTGGCTATCATGCACTGATCACGTGGCTGATCATGCACTGATCACGTGACTGATCATGCACTGATCACGTCTATATCATGCACTGATCACATGACTGATCATGCACTGATCACGTGGATGATCATGCACTGATCACGTGACTGATCATGCACTGATCACGTGGCTATCATGCACTGATCACGTGGCTGATCATGCAATGATCACGTAGCTACCATGTACTGGTCACGTGACTGATCATGCACTGATCACGTGACTGATCATGCACTGATCACGTGGCTGATCATGCACTGATCACGTGACTGATCATGCACTGATCACGTGACTGATCATGCACTGATCACGTGGCTATCATGCACTGATCACGTGGCTGATCATGCACTGATCACGCAGCTACCATGTACTGATCACGTGACTGATCATGCACTGATCACGTGACTGATCATGCACTGATCACGTGGCTTATCATGCACTGATCATGTGACTGATCATGTGCTGATCATGTTTGGTGTCATACACTGATCATGTGCCTCTGGAGGCAATGAACAAAGAGCTGAGTAGGCACGAATCAGTCAGCAGGCTATAATCATGGAACTCAGCTGTGAGGAATCATGCTGCTCAGCTGGCAATAATCAAGCAGCTGAGCAGGCAGGAATTATGCAGCACAGGTGGCAATGTCAAGCAGATGACAGGCAGGAATCATGCAGCTCAGCTGGCAATTGTCAAGCAGATGAGCAGACAGTAATCACGCAGCTCAGCAGGCCCTGATCACGTGACTGAGCATGCACTGTTCACGTGGCTGATCATACACTGATCACGTGACTGATCATGCACTGATCACGTGGCTATCATGCACTGATCACGTGACTGATCATGCACTGATCACGTAATTGTCATGCACTGATCACGTGGCTATCATGCACTGATCACGTGGCTGATCATGCACTGATCACGTGGCTATCATGCACTGATCACGTGGCTGATCATGCACTGATCACGTACTGATCATGCACTGATCACGGGCTATCATGCACTGATCACATGACTGATCATGCACTGATCACGTGGCTGATCATGCACTGATCACGTGACTGATCATGCACTGATCACGTGACTGATCATGCACTGATCACGTGGCTATCATGCACTGATCACGTGGCTGATCATGCACTGATCACGTGACTGATCATGCACTGATCACGTGACTGATCATGCACTGATCACGTGGCTATCATGCACTGATCACGTGGCTGATCATGCACTGATCACGTAGCTACCATGCACTGTCACGTGACTGATCATGCACTGATCACGTGGCTGATCATGCACTGATCACGTGGCTGATCATGCACTGATCACGTGACTGATCATGCACTGATCACGTGACTGATCATGCACTGATCACGTGGCTATCATGCACTGATCACGTGGCTGATCATGCACTGATCACGTGACTGATCATGCACTGATCACGTGACTGATCATGCACTGATCACGTGACTGATCATGCACTGATCACGTGGCTGATCATGCACTGATCACGTGACTGATCATGCACTGATCACGTGGCTATCATGCACTGATCACGTGGCTATCATGCACTGATCACGTGGCTGATCATGCACTGATCACGTGACTGATCATGCACTGATCACGTCTATATCATGCACTGATCACGTGACTGATCATGCACTGATCACGTGGATGATCATGCACTGATCATGTGACTGATCATGCACTGATCACGTGGCTATCATGCACTGATCACGTGGCTGATCATGCACTGATCACGTAGCTACCATGTACTGATCACGTGACTGATCATGCACTGATCACGTGGCTGATCATGCACTGATCACGTGAATTATCATGCACTGATCACGTGACTGATCATGCACTGATCACGTGACTGATCATGCACTGATCACGTGGCTATCATGCACTGATCACGTGGCTGATCATGCACTGATCACCTAGCTATCATGCACTGATCACGTGACTGATCATGCACTGATCACGTGGATGATCATACACTGATCATGTGACAGATCATGCACTGATCACGTGGCTGATCATGCACTGATACCGTGACTGAGCATGGACTGATCACATGACTATCATGTAGTGATCACGTGACTTAATGGCGCTGATCATGTGACTGATCATGCGCTGATCATGTTTGCTATCATACACTGATCATGTGCCTCTGGAGGCAATAAACAAAGAGCTGAGTAGGCACGAATCAAACAGTCAGCAGGCAATAATCATGGAACTCAGGTGTGAGGAATCATGCTGCTCAGCTGGCAATAATCAAGCAGCTGAGCAGGCAGGAATTACGCAGCACAGCTGGCAATTGTCAAGCAGATGACAGGCAGGAATCGTGCAGCTCAGCTGGCAATTGTCAAGCAGATGAGCAGACAGTAATCACGCAGCTCAGCAGGCCCTGATCACGTGACTGAGCATGCACTGTTCACGTGGCTGATCATACACTGATCACGTGACTGATCATGCACTGATCACGTGGCTGATCATGCACTGATCACGTGGCTGATCATGCACTGATCACGTGGCTGATCATGCACTGATCACGTGGCTGATCATACACTGATCACGTGACTGATCATGCACTGATCACGTGGCTGATCATGCACTGATCACGTGACTGATCATGCACTGATCACGTGGCTGATCATGCACTGATCACGTGGCTATCATGCACTGATCACGTGGCTGATCATGCACTGATCACGTGACTGATCATGCACTGATCACGTGGCTATCATGCACTGATCACGTGGCTATCATGCACTGATCACGTGGCTGATCATGCACTGATCACGTGACTGATCATGCACTGATCACGTCTGATCATGCACTGATCACGTGACTGATCATGCACTGATCACGTGGATGATCATGCACTGATCACGTGACTGATCATGCACTGATCACGTGGCTATCATGCACTGCTCACGTGGCTGATCATGCAATGATCACGTAGCTACCATGTACTGATCACGTGACTGATCATGCACTGATCACGTAACTGATCATGCACTGATCACGTGACTGATCATGCACTGATCACGTGACTGATCATGCACTGATCACGTGACTGATCATGCACTGATCACGTGGCTGATCATGCACTGATCACGTGGCTGATCATGCACTGATACGTGACTGAGCATGGACTGATCACATGACTATCATGTAGTGATCACGTGACTTAATGGCACTGATCATGTGACTGATCATGCACTGATCATGTTTGCTATCATACACTGATCATGTGCCTCTGGAGGCAATAAACAAAGAGCTGAGTAGGCACGAATCAAACAGTCAGCAGGCAATAATCATGGAACTCAGGTGTGAGGAATCATGCTGCTCAGCTGGCAATAATCAAGCAGCTGAGCAGGCAGGAATTACGCAGCACAGCTGGCAATTGTCAAGCAGATGACAGGCAGGAATCGTGCAGCTCAGCTGGCAATTGTCAAGCAGATGAGCAGACAGTAATCACGCAGCTCAGCAGGCCCTGATCACGTGACTGAGCATGCACTGTTCACGTGGCTGATCATACACTGATCACGTGATGATCATGCACTGATCACGTGGATATCATGCACTGATCACGTGGCTGATCATACACTGATCACGTGTCTGACCATGCACTGATCACGTGGCTGATCATACACTGATCACGTAACTGATCATGCACTGATCACGTGGCTATCATGCACTGATCACGTGGCTGATCATGCACTGATCACGTGGCTGATCACACACTGTCACGTGACATATCATGCACTGATCACGTGGCACTCATGCACTGATCACGTGGCTGATCATACACTGATCACGTGACTGATCATGCACTGATCACGTGGCTATCATGCACTGATCACGTGGCTCGTCATGGAATGATCACATAGCTACATGCACTGATCACGTGACTGATCATGCACTGATCACGTGGCTATCATGCACTACTCACGTGGCTGATCATGCAATGATCATGTAGCTACCATGTACAGGTCACGTGAATGATCATACACCCATCAGGTGACTGATCATGCACTGATCACGTGGCTATCATGCACTGATCACGCACTGATCACGTCTATATCATGCACTGATCACATGACTGATCATGCACTGATCACGTGGATGATCATACACTGATCACGTGGCTGATCATGCACTGATCACGTGGCTGATCATGCACTGATACCGTGACTGAGCATGGACTGATCACATGACTATCATGTAGTGATCACGTGACTTAATGGCACTGATCATGTGACTGATCATGCGCTGATCATGTTTGCTATCATACACTGATCATGTGCCTCTGGAGGCAATAAACAAAGAGCTGAGTAGGCACGAATCAAACAGTCAGCAGGCAATAATCATGGAACTCAGCTGTGAGGAATCATGCTGCTCAGCTGGCAATAATCAAGCAGCTGAGCAGGCAGGAATTACGCAGCACAGCTGGCAATTGTCAAGCAGATGACAGGCAGGAATCGTGCAGCTCAGCTGGCAATTGTCAAGCAGATGAGCAGACAGTAATCACGCAGCTCAGCAGGCCCTGATCACGTGACTGAGCATGCACTGTTCACGTGGCTGATCATACACTGATCACGTGACTGATCATGCACTGATCACGTGGCTATCATGCACTGATCACGTGGCTGATCATACACTGATCACGTGTCTGACCATGCACTGATCACGTGGCTGATCATGCACTGATCACGTAACTGATCATGCACTGATCACGTGGCTGATCATGCACTGATCACGTGGCTGATCATGCACTGATCACGTGGCTGATCATGCACTGATCACGTGACTGATCATGCACTGATCACTGGCTATCATGCACTCATCACTGGCTCATGCACTGATCACGTGGCTGATCATGCACTGATCACGTGACTGATCATGCACTGATCACGTCTATATCATGCACTGATCACGTGACTGATCATGCACTGATCACGTGGATGATCATGCACTGATCATGCGACTGATCATGCACTGATCACGTGGCTATCATGCACTGATCACGTGGCTGATCATGCATGATCACGTAGCTACCATGTACTGGTCACGTGACTGATCATGCACTGATCACGTAACTGATCATGCACTGATCACGTGACTGATCATGCACTGATCACGTGACTGATCATGCACTGATCACGTGACTGATCATGCACTGATCACGTGGCTATCATGCACTGATCACGTGGCTGATCATGCACTGATCACGTAGCTACCATGCACTGATCACGTGACTGATCATGCACTGATCACGTAACTGATCATGCACTGATCACGTGGCTGATCATGCACTGATCACGTGACTGAGCATGGACTGATCACATGACTATCATGTAGTGATCACGTGACTTAATGGCGCTGATCATGTGACTGATCATGCGCTGATCATGTTTGCTATCATACACTGATCATGTGCCTCTGGAGGCAATAAACAAAGAGCTGAGTAGGCACGAATCAAACAGTCAGCAGGCAATAATCATGGAACTCAGGTGTGAGGAATCATGCTGCTCAGCTGGCAATAATCAAGCAGCTGAACAGGCAGGAATTATGCAGCACAGCTGACAATTGTCAAGCAGATGACAGGCAGGAATCGTGCAGCTCAGCTGGCAATTGTCAAGCAGATGAGCAGACAGTAATCACGCAGCTCAGCAGGCCCAGATCACGTGACTGAGCATGCACTGTTCACGTGGCTGATCATACACTGATCACGTGATTGATCATGCACTGATCACTTGGATATCATGCACTGATCACGTGGCTGATCATACACTGTTCACGTGTCTGACCATGCACTGATCACGTGGCTGATCATACACTGCTCACGTAACTGATCATGCACTGATCACGTGGCTATCATGCACTGATCACGTGGCTGAACATGCACTGTTCACGTGGCTGATCACACACCTGTCACGTGACATATCATGCACTGATCACGTGGCACTCATGCACTGATCACGTGGCTGATCATACTCTGCTCACGAAACTCATCATGCACACATCACGTGGCTATCATGCACTGCTCACATGGTTCGTCATGGAATGATCACGAAGCTACCATATACTGGTCACGTGACTGATCATGCACAGATCACGTAAATGATCATGCACTGTTCACGTGACTGATCATGTACTGATCACGTGACTGATCATGCACTGATCACGTGGCTATCATGCTCTGCTCACGTGGCTGATCATGCAATGATCACGTAGCAACCATGTACTGGTCACGTGACTGATCATGCACTGATCACGTAATTGATCATGCACTGATCACGTGGCTCATCATGCACTGATCACGTGGCTGATCACACACGTATCACGTGACTGATCATGCACTGATCACGTGACTGATCATGCACTGATCACGTGGCTATCATGCACTGATCACGTGGATATCATGCACTGATCACGTGGCTGATCACACACGATCACGTGACTGATCATGCACTGATCACGTGGCTATCATGCACTGATCACGTGACTGATCATGCACTGATCACGTGACTGATCATGCACTGATCACGTGACTGATCATGCACTGATCACGTGGCTGATCATGCACTGATCACGTGACTGATCATGCACTGATCACGTGACTGATCATGCACTGATCACGTGGCTATCATGCACTGATCACGTGGCTGATCATGCACTGATCACGTGCCTGATCATGCACTGATCACATGACTGATCATGCACTGATCACGTGACTGATCATGCACTGATCACGTGGCTATCATGCACTACTCACGTGGCTGATCATGCAATGATCATGTAGCTACCATGTACAGGTCACGTGACTGATCATACACCCATCAGGTGACTGATCATGCACTGATCACGTGGCTATCATGCACTGATCACGTGGCTGATCATGCACTGATCACCTGCCTGATCATGCACTGATCACGTGACAAATCATGCACTGATCACGTAGCTATCATGCACTGATCACGTGGCTGATCATGCACTGATCACGTGGCTGATCATGCACTGATACCGTGACTGAGCATGGACTGATCACATGACTATCATGTAGTGATCACGTGACTTAATGGCGCTGATCATGTGACTGATCATGCACTGATCATGTTTGCTATCATACACTGATCATGTGCCTCTGGAGGCAATAAACAAAGAGCTGAGTAGGCACGAATCAAACAGTCAGCAGGCAATAATCATGGAACTCAGCTGTGAGGAATCATGCTGCTCAGCTGGCAATAATCAAGCAGCTGAGCAGGCAGGAATTACGCAGCACAGCTGGCAATTGTCAAGCAGATGACAGGCAGGAATCGTGCAGCTCAGCTGGCAATTGTCAAGCAGATGAGCAGACAGTAATCACGCAGCTCAGCAGGCCCTGATCACGTGACTGAGCATGCACTGTTCACGTGGCTGATCATACACTGATCACGTGATGATCATGCACTGATCACTTGGATATCATGCACTGATCACGTGGCTGATCATACACTGTTCACGTGTCTGACCATGCACTGATCACGTGGCTGATCATACACTGCTCACGTAACTGATCATGCACTGATCACGTGGCTATCATGCACTGATCACGTGGCTGAACATGCACTGTTCACGTGGCTGATCACACACATGTCACGTGACATATCATGCACTGATCACGTGGCACTCATGCACTGATCACGTGGCTGATCATACTCTGCTCATGTAACTCATCATGCACACATCACGTGGCTATCATGCACTGCTCACGTGGCTCCTCATGGAATGATCACGTAGCTACCATATACTGGTCACGTGACTGATCATGCACAGATCACGTAAATGATCATGCACTGTTCACGTGACTTATCATGTACTGATCACGTGACTGATCATGCACTGATCACGTGGCTATCATGCTCTGCTCACGTGGCTGATCATGCAACGATCACGTAGCAACCATGTACTGGTCACGTGACTGATCATGCACTGATCACGTAATTGATCCTGCACTGATCACGTGGCTCATCATGCACTGATCACGTGGCTGATCACACATGTATCACGTGACTGATCATGCACTGATCACGTGGCTCTCATGCACTGATCACGTGGCTATCATGCACTGATCACGTGGATATCATGCACTGATCACGTGGCTAATCACACACGTATCACATGACTGATCATGCACTGATCACGTGGCTATCATGCACTGATCACGTGGCTATCATGCACTGATCACGTGGCTGATCATGCAATGATCACGTAGCTACCATGTACTGGTCACGTGACTGATCATGCACTGATCACGTAATTGATCATGCACTGATCACGTGGCTGATCATGCACTGATCACGTGGCTGATCATACACGATCACGTGACTGATCATGCACTGATCACGTGACTGATCATGCACTGATCACGTGGCTATCATGCACTGATCACGTGGTATCATGCACTGATCACGTGGCTGATCATGCACTGATCACGTGACTGATCATGCACTGATCACGTGGCTGATCATGCACTGATCACACAGCTATCATGCACTGATCACATGACTGATCATGCACTGATCACATGACTGATCATGCACTGATCACGTGGCTTATCATGCACTGATCATGTGACTGATCATGTGCTGATCATGTGTGCTGTCATACACTGATCATGTGCCTCTGGAGGCAATGAACAAAGAGCTGAGTAGGCAGGAATCAGTCAGCAGGCATAATCATGGAACTCAGCTCTGAGAAATCATGCTGCTCAGCTGGCAATAATCAAGCAGATGAGCAGGCAGGAATTACGCAGCACAGCTGGCAATTGTCAAGCAGATGACAGGCAGGAATCGTGCAGCTCAGCTGCAATTGTCAAGCAGATGAGCAGACAGTAATCACGCAGCTCAGCAGGCCCTGATCACGTGACTGAGCATGCACTGTTCACGTGGCTGATCACACACTGATCACGTGACTGATCATGCACTGATCACGTGACTGATCATGCACTGATCACGTAGCTATCATGCACTGATCACGTGGCTGATCATACACTGATCACGGGACTGATCATGCACTGATCACGGGCTATCATGCACTGACTACATGACTGCACATGCACTGATCACGTGGCTGATCATGCACTGATCACGTGACTGACATGCACTGATCACGTGACTGATCATGCACTGATCACGTGGCTGATCATGCACTGATCACGTGGCTATCATGCACTGATCACGTGGCTGATCATGCAATGATCACGTAGCTACCATGCACTGGTCACGTGACTGATCATGCACTGATCACGTAACTGATCATGCACTGATCACGTGGCTGATCATGCACTGATCACGTGGCTGATCATGCACTGATCACGTGGCTGATCATGCACTGATCACGTGACTGATCATGCACTGATCACGTGACTGATCATGCACTGATCACGTGGCTATCATGCACTGATCACGTGGCTGATCATGCACTGATCACGTGCTGATCATGCACTGATCACGTGACTGATCATGCACTGATCACGTGACTGATCATGCACTGATCACGTGACTGATCATGCACTGATCACGTGGCTATCATGCACTGATCACGTGGCTGATCATGCGATGATCACGCAGCTATCATGTACTGATCACATGACTGATCATGCACTGATCACGTGACTGATCATGCACTGATCACGTGGCTATCATGCACTGATCACGTGGCTGATCATGCAATGATCATGTAGCTACCATGTACAGGTCACGTGAATGATCATGCACTCATCAGGTGACTGATCATGCACTGATCACGTGGCAATAATCAAGCAGCTGATCAGGCAGGAATTACGCAGCACAGCTGGCAATTGTCAAGCAGATGACAGGCAGGAATAGTGAAGCTCAGCTGGCAATTGTCATACACTGTTCACGTGACTGATCATGCACTGATCACGTGGCTGATCATGCACTGATCACGTGACTGATCATGCACTGATCACTGGCTATCATGCACTGATCACTGGCTATCATGCACTGATCACGTGGCTGATCATGCACTGATCACGTGACTGATCATGCACTGATCACGTCTATATCATGCACTGATCACGTGACTGCCATGCACTGATCACGTGGCTGATCATGCACTGATCATGTGACAGATCATGCACTGATCACGCAGCTGATCATGCACTGATCACGTGGCTATCATGCACTGATCACGTGACTGATCATGCACTGATCACGTGATGATCATGCACTGATCACGTGGCTATCATGCACTGATCACGTGGCTGATCATGCACTGATCACGTGACTGATCATGCACTGATCACGTGGCTGATCATGCACTGATCACGTGACTGATCATGCACTGATCACGTGGCTATCATGCACTGATCACGTGGCTGATCATGCACTGATCACGTGTCTGATCATGCACTGATCACGTGGCTGATCATACACTGATCACGTGACTGATCATGCACTGATCACGTGGCTATCATGCACTGATCACGTGACTGATCATGCACTGATCACGTGGCTGATCATGCACTGATCACGTGACTGATCATGCACTGATCACGTGACTGATCATGCACTGATCACGTGGCTATCATGCACTGATCACGTGGCTGATCATGCACTGATCACGGGACTGATCATGCACTGATCACGGGCTATCATGCACTGACACATGACTGATCATGCACTGATCACGTGGCTGATCATGCACTGATCACGTGACTGATCATGCACTGATCACGTGACTGATCATGCACTGATCACGTGGCTGATCATGCACTGATCACGTGGCTATCATGCACTGATCACGTGGCTGATCATGCAATGATCACGTAGCTACCATGTACTGGTCACGTGACTGATCATGCACTGATCACGTAATTGATCATGCACTGATCACGTGGCTGATCATGCACTGATCACGTGGCTGATCATGCACTGATCACGTGACTGATCATGCACTGATCACGTGGCTATCATGCACTGATCACGTGGCTGATCATGCACTGATCACGTGGCTGATCATGCACTGATCACATGACTGATCATGCACTGATCACGTGGCTGATCATGCACTGATCACATGACTGATCATGCACTGATCACGTGACTGATCATGCACTGATCACGTGGCTATCATGCACTATCACGTGACTGATCATGCAATGATCACGTAGCTACCATGTACTGGTCACGTGACTGATCATGCACTGATCACGTGACTGATCATGCACTGATCACGTGGCTATCATGCACTGATCACGTGGCTGATCATGCACTGATCACGTGATGATCATGCACTGATCACGTGGATATCATGCACTGATCACGTGGCTGATCATGCACTGATCACGTGGCTGATCATGCACTGATCACGTGGCTGATCATGCACTGATCACGTGACTGATCATGCACTGATCACGTGGCTATCATGCACTGATCACGTGGCTGATCATGCACTGATCACGTGGCTGATCATGCACTGATCACGTGACTATCATGCACTGATCACGTGGCACTCATGCACTGATCACGTGGCTGATCATACACTGATCACGTGACTGATCATGCACTGATCACGTGGCTATCATGCACTGATCACGTGGCTGTCATGCAATGATCACGTAGCTACCATGCACTGATCACGTGACTGATCATGCACTGATCACGTAACTGATCATGCACTGATCACGTGACTGATCATGCACTGATCACGTGACTGATCATGCACTGATCACGTGGCTGATCATGCACTGATCACGTGGCTGATCATGCACTGATCACGTGGCTTCATGCACTGATCACGTGGCTATCATGCACTGATCACGTGGCTGATCATGCACTGATCACGTAGCTATCATGCACTGATCACGTGACTGATCATGCACTGATCACGTGACTGATCATGCACTGATCACGTGGCTGATCATGCACTGATCACGTGGCTGATCACACACGTATCACGTGACTGATCATGCACTGATCACGTGACTGATCATGCACTGATCACGTGGCTATCATGCACTGATCACGTGGATATCATGCACTGATCACGTGGCTGATCACACATGATCACGTGACTGATCATGCACTGATCACGTGACTGATCATGCACTGATCACGTGGCTGATCATGCACTGATCACACAGCTACCATGCACTGATCACGTGACTGATCATGCACTGATCACATAACTGATCATGCACTGATCACGTGGCTTATCATGCACTGATCATGTGACTGATCATGCGCTGATCATGTTTGGTGTCATACACTGATCATGTGCCTCTGGAGGCAATGAACAAAGAGCTGAGTAGGCAGGAATCAGTCAGCAGGCTATAATCATGGAACTCAGCTCTGAGAAATCATGCTGCTCAGCTGGCAATAATCAAGCAGATGAGCAGGCAGGAATTACGCAGCACAGGTGGCAATTGTCAAGCAGATGACAGGCAGGAATCGTGCAGCTCAGCTGGCAATTGTCAAGCAGATGAGCAGACAGTAATCACGCAGCTCAGCAGGCCCTGATCACGTGACTGAGCATGCACTGTTCACGTGGCTGATCACACACTGATCACGTGACTGATCATGCACTGATCATGTGACTGATCATGCACTGATCACGTAGCTATCATGCACTGATCACGTGGCTGATCATACACTGATCACAGGACTGATCATGCACTGATCACGGGCTATCATGCACTGACACATGACTGATCATGCACTGATCACGTGGCTGATCATGCACTGATCACGTGACTGATCATGCACTGATCACGTGACTGATCATGCACTGATCACGTGGCTGATCATGCACTGATCACGTGGCTATCATGCACTGATCACGTGGCTGATCATGCACTGATCACGTAGCTACCATGCACTGATCACGTGACTGATCATGCACTGATCACGTAATTGATCATGCACTGATCACGTGACTGATCATGCACTGATCACGTGACTGATCATGCACTGATCACGTGACTGATCATGCACTGATCACGTGGCTGATCATGCACTGATCACGTGGCTGATCATGCACTGATCACGTGGCTGATCATGCATGATCACGCAGCTACCATGTACTGGTCACATGACTGATCATGCACTGATCACGTGACTGATCATGCACTGATCACGTGGCTATCATGCACTACTCACGTGGCTGATCATGCAATGATCATGTAGCTACCATGTACAGGTCACGTGAATGATCATACACCCATCAGGTGACTGATCATGCACTGATCACGTGGCTATCATGCACTGATCACGAGACTGATCATGCACTGATCACGTCTATATCATGCACTGATCACATGACAGCCCATGCACTGATCACGTGGATGATCATACACTAATCATGTGACAGATCATGCACTGATCACGTGGCTGATCATGCACTGATACCGTGACTGAGCATGGACTGATCACATGACTATCATGTAGTGATCACGTGACTTAATGGCGCTGATCATGTGACTGATCATGCGCTGATCATGTTTGCTATCATACACTGATCATGTGCCTCTGGAGGCAATAAACAAAGAGCTGAGTAGGCACGAATCAAACAGTCAGCAGGCAATAATCATGGAACTCAGGTGTGAGGAATCATGCTGCTCAGCTGGCAATAATCAAGCAGCTGAGCAGGCAGGAATTACGCAGCACAGCTGACAATTGTCAAGCAGATGACAGGCAGGAATCGTGCAGCTCAGCTGGCAATTGTCAAGCAGATGAGCAGACAGTAATCACGCAGCTCAGCAGGCCCTGATCACGTGACTGATCATGCACTGTTCACGTGGCTGATCATGCACTGATCACGTGGCTGATCATGCACTGATCACGTGACTGATCATGCACTGATCACGTGGCTGATCATACACTGATCACGTGGCTGATCATGCACTGATCACGTGGCTGATCATACACTGATCACGTGACTGATCATGCACTGATCACGTGGCTATCATGCACTGATCACGTGGCTGATCATGCACTGATCACGTGGCTGATCATGCACTGATCACGTGACTGATCATGCACTGATCACGTCTATATCATGCACTGATCACGTGACTGATCATGCACTGATCACGTGGATGATCATGCACTGATCACGTGACTGATCATGCACTGATCACGTGGCTATCATGCACTGATCACGTGGCTGATCATGCATGATCACGTAGCTACCATGTACTGGTCACGTGACTGATCATGCACTGATCACGTAATTGATCATGCACTGATCACGTGACTGATCATGCACTGATCACGTGACTGATCATGCACTGATCACGTGACTGATCATGCACTGATCACGTGGCTATCATGCACTGATCACGTGGCTGATCATGCACTGATCACGTAGCTACCATGCACTGATCACGTGACTGATCATGCACTGATCACGTAACTGATCATGCACTGATCACGTGGCTGATCATGCACTGATCACGTGACTGATCATGCACTGATCACGTGACTGATCATGCACTGATCACGTAACTGATCATGCACTGATCACGTGACTGATCATGCACTGATCACGTGACTGATCATGCACTGATCACGTGACTGATCATGCACTGATCACGTGGCTGATCATGCACTGATCACGTGGCTGATCATGCAATGATCACGTAGCTACCATGCACTGATCACGTGACTGATCATGCACTGATCACGTGATTGATCATGCACTGATCACGTGGCTGATCATGCACTGATCACGTGGCTGATCATGCACTGATCACGTGACTGATCATGCACTGATCACGTGACTGATCATGCACTGATCACGTGGCTATCATGCACTGATCACGTGGCTGATCATGCACTGATCACGTGCCTGATCATGCACTGATCACATGACTGATCATGCACTGATCACGTGACTGATCATGCACTGATCACGTGGCTATCATGCACTACTCACGTGGCTGATCATGCAATGATCATGTAGCTACCATGTACTGGTCACGTGACTGATCATACACCCATCAGGTGACTGATCATGCACTGATCACGTGGCTATCATGCACTGATCACGTGGCTGATCATGCACTGATCACCTACCTGATCATGCACTGATCACGTGACTGATCATGCACTGATCACGTGGCTATCATGAACTGATCACGTGGCTGATCATGCACTGATCACGTGGCTGATCATGCACTGATACCGTGACTGAGCATGGACTGATCACATGACTATCATGTAGTGATCACGTGACTTAATGGCGCTGATCATGTGACTGATCATGCACTGATCATGTTTGCTATCATACACTGATCATGTGCCTCTGGAGGCAATAAACAAAGAGCTGAGTAGGCACGAATCAAACAGTCAGCAGGCAATAATCATGGAACTCAGCTGTGAGGAATCATGCTGCTCAGCTGGCAATAATCAAGCAGCTGAGCAGGCAGGAATTACGCAGCACAGCTGGCAATTGTCAAGCAGATGACAGGCAGGAATCGTGCAGCTCAGCTGGCAATTGTCAAGCAGATGAGCAGACAGTAATCACGCAGCTCAGCAGGCCCTGATCACGTGACTGAGCATGCACTGTTCACGTGGCTGATCAAACACAGATCACGTGATGATCATGCACTGATCACTTGGATATCATGCACTGATCACGTGGCTGATCATACACTGTTCACGTGTCTGACATGCACTGATCACGTGGCTGATCATACACTGCTCACGTAACTGATCATGCACTGATCACGTGGCTATCATGCACTGATCACGTGGCTGATCATGCACTGTTCACGTGGCTGATCACACACCTGTCACATGACATATCATGCACTGATCACGTGGCACTCATGCACTGATCACGTGGCTGATCATACTCTGCTCACGTAACTCATTATGCACACATCACGTGGCTATCATGCACTGCTCACGTGGCTCGTCATGGAATGATCACGTAGCTACCATATACTGGTCACGTGACTGATCATGCACTGATCACGTAAATGATCATGCACTGTTCACGTGACTGATCATGCACTGATCACGTGACTGATCATGCACTGATCACGTGGCTATCATGCACTGATCACGTGGCTGATCATGCACTGATCACGTGCTGATCATGCACTGATCACGTGGCTGATCATGCACTGATCACGTGACTGATCATGCACTGATCACGTGGCTGATCATGCACTGATCACGTGGCTATCATGCACTGATCACGTGGCTGATCATGCACTGATCACGTGACTGATCATGCACTGATCACTGGCTATCATGCACTGATCACTGGCTATCATGCACTGATCACGTGGCTGATCATGCACTGATCACGTGACTGATCATGCACTGATCACGTCTATATCATGCACTGATCACGTGACTGATCATGCACTGATCACGTGGATGATCATGCACTGATCATGTGACTGATCATGCACTGATCACGTGGCTATCATGCACTGATCACGTGGCTGATCATGCATGATCACGTAGCTATCATGCACTGATCACGTGACTGATCATGCACTGATCACGTAATTGATCATGCACTGATCACGTGACTGATCATGCACTGATCACGTGACTGATCATGCACTGATCACGTGACTGATCATGCACTGATCACGTGGCTATCATGCACTGATCACGTGGCTGATCATGCACTGATCACGTAGCTATCATGCACTGATCACGTGACTGATCATGCACTGATCACGTAACTGATCATGCACTGATCACGTGGCTGATCATGCACTGATCACGTGACTGATCATGCACTGATCACGTGACTGATCATGCACTGATCACGTGACTGATCATGCACTGATCACGTGACTGATCATGCACTGATCACGTGACTGATCATGCACTGATCACGTGACTGATCATGCACTGATCACGTGGCTATCATGCACTGATCACGTGGCTGATCATGCACTGATCACGTAGCTACCATGCACTGATCACGTGACTGATCATGCACTGATCACGTAATTGATCATGCACTGATCACGTGGCTGATCATGCACTGATCACGTGGCTGATCATGCACTGATCACGTGACTGATCATGCACTGATCACGTGACTGATCATGCACTGATCACGTGGCTATCATGCACTGATCACGTGGCTGATCATGCACTGATCACGTGCCTGATCATGCACTGATCACATGACTGATCATGCACTGATCACGTGACTGATCATGCACTGATCACGTGGCTATCATGCACTACTCACGTGGCTGATCATGCAATGATCATGTAGCTACCATGTACTGGTCACGTGACTGATCATACACCCATCAGGTGACTGATCATGCACTGATCACGTGGCTATCATGCACTGATCACGTGGCTGATCATGCACTGATCACGTGCCTGATCATGCACTGATCACGTGACTGATCATGCACTGATCACGTAGCTATCATGCACTGATCACGTGGCTGATCATGCACTGATCACGTGGCTGATCATGCACTGATACCGTGACTGAGCATGGACTGATCACATGACTATCATGTAGTGATCACGTGACTTAATGGCGCTGATCATGTGACTGATCATGCACTGATCATGTTTGCTATCATACACTGATCATGTGCCTCTGGAGGCAATAAACAAAGAGCTGAGTAGGCACGAATCAAACAGTCAGCAGGCAATAATCATGGAACTCAGCTGTGAGGAATCATGCTGCTCAGCTGGCAATAATCAAGCAGCTGAGCAGGCAGGAATTACGCAGCACAGCTGGCAATTGTCAAGCAGATGACAGGCAGGAATCGTGCAGCTCAGCTGGCAATTGTCAAGCAGATGAGCAGACAGTAATCACGCAGCTCAGCAGGCCCTGATCACGTGACTGAGCATGCACTGTTCACGTGGCTGATCATACACTGATCACGTGATGATCATGCACTGATCACTTGGATATCATGCACTGATCACGTGGCTGATCATACACTGTTCACGTGTCTGACCATGCACTGATCACGTGGCTGATCATACACTGCTCACGTAACTGATCATGCACTGATCACGTGGCTATCATGCACTGATCACGTGGCTGATCATGCACTGATCACGTGACTGATCATGCACTGATCACGTGGCTATCATGCACTGATCACTGGCTATCATGCACTGATCACGTGGCTGATCATACACTGATCACGTGACTGATCATGCACTGATCACGTCTATATCATGCACTGATCACGTGACTGTCATGCACTGATCACGTGGATGATCATGCACTGATCACGTGACTGATCATGCACTGATCACGTGGCTGATCATGCACTGATCACGTAGCTATCATGCACTGATCACGTGACTGATCATGCACTGATCACGTGATGATCATGCACTGATCACGTGGCTATCATGCACTGATCACGTGGCTGATCATGCACTGATCACGTGACTGATCATGCACTGATCACGTGGCTGATCATGCACTGATCACGTGACTGATCATGCACTGATCACGTGGCTATCATGCACTGATCACGTGGCTGATCATGCACTGATCACGTGACTGATCATGCACTGATCACGTGGCTGATCATGCACTGATCACGTGACTGATCATGCACTGATCACGTGGCTATCATGCACTGATCACGTGACTGATCATGCACTGATCACGTGGCTGATCATGCACTGATCACGTGACTGATCATGCACTGATCACGTGACTGATCATGCACTGATCACGTGGCTATCATGCACTGATCACGTGGCTGATCATGCACTGATCACGGGACTGATCATGCACTGATCACGGGCTATCATGCACTGACACATGACTGATCATGCACTGATCACGTGGATGATCATGCACTGATCACGTGACTGATCATGCACTGATCACGTGACTGATCATGCACTGATCACGTGGCTGATCATGCACTGATCACGTGGCTATCATGCACTGATCACGTGGCTGATCATGCACTGATCACGTAGCTATCATGCACTGATCACGTGACTGATCATGCACTGATCACGTAATTGATCATGCACTGATCACGTGGCTGATCATGCACTGATCACGTGGCTGATCATGCACTGATCACGTGACTGATCATGCACTGATCACGTGGCTATCATGCACTGATCACGTGGCTGATCATGCACTGATCACGTGGCTGATCATGCACTGATCACATGACTGATCATGCACTGATCACGTGGCTGATCATGCACTGATCACATGACTGATCATGCACTGATCACGTGACTGATCATGCACTGATCACGTGGCTATCATGCACTATCACGTGACTGATCATGCAATGATCACGTAGCTACCATGTACTGGTCACGTGACTGATCATGCACTGATCACGTGACTGATCATGCACTGATCACGTGGCTATCATGCACTGATCACGTGGCTGATCATGCACTGATCACGTGATGATCATGCACTGATCACGTGGATATCATGCACTGATCACGTGGCTGATCATGCACTGATCACGTGACTGATCATGCACTGATCACGTGGCTGATCATGCACTGATCACGTAACTGATCATGCACTGATCACGTGGCTATCATGCACTGATCACGTGGCTGATCATGCACTGATCACGTGGCTGATCATGCACTGATCACGTGACTATCATGCACTGATCACGTGGCATCATGCACTGATCACGTGGCTGATCATACACTGATCACGTGACTGATCATGCACTGATCACGTGGCTATCATGCACTGATCACGTGGCTGATCATGCAATGATCACGTAGCTACCATATACTGATCACGTGACTGATCATGCACTGATCACGTAAATGATCATGCACTGATCACGTGACTGATCATGCACTGATCACGTGACTGATCATGCACTGATCACGTGGCTGATCATGCACTGATCACGTGGCTGATCATGCACTGATCACGTGGCTTATCATGCACTGATCACGTGGCTATCATGCACTGATCACGTGGCTGATCATGCACTGATCACGTAGCTATCATGCACTGATCACGTGACTGATCATGCACTGATCACGTGACTGATCATGCACTGATCACGTGGCTCATCATGCACTGATCACGTGGCTGATCACACACGTATCACGTGACTGATCATGCACTGATCACGTGACTGATCATGCACTGATCACGTGGCTATCATGCACTGATCACGTGGATATCATGCACTGATCACGTGGCTGATCACACATGATCACGTGACTGATCATGCACTGATCACGTGACTGATCATGCACTGATCACGTGGCTGATCATGCACTGATCACACAGCTACCATGCACTGGTCACATGACTGATCATGCACTGATCACATAATTGATCATGCACTGATCACGTGGCTTATCATGCACTGATCATGTGACTGATCATGTGCTGATCATGTTTGGTGTCATACACTGATCATGTGCCTCTGGAGGCAATGAACAAAGAGCTGAGTAGGCACGAATCAGTCAGCAGGCTATAATCATGGAACTCAGCTCTGAGAAATCATGCTTCTCAGCTGGCAATAATCAAGCAGATGAGCAGGCAGGAATTACGCAGCACAGGTGGCAATTGTCAAGCAGATGACAGGCAGGAATCGTGCAGCTCAGCTGGCAATTGTCAAGCAGATGAGCAGACAGTAATCACGCAGCTCAGCAGGCCCTGATCACGTGACTGAGCATGCACTGTTCACGTGGCTGATCACACACTGATCACGTGACTGATCATGCACTGATCATGTGACTGATCATGCACTGATCACGTGGCTATCATGCACTGATCACGTGGCTGATCATACACTGATCACAGGACTGATCATGCACTGATCACGGGCTATCATGCATTGACTACATGACTCACATGCACTGATCACGTGGCTGATCATGCACTGATCACGTGACTGATCATGCACTGATCACGTGACTGATCATGCACTGATCACGTGGCTGATCATGCACTGATCACGTGGCTATCATGCACTGATCACGTGGCTGATCATGCACTGATCACGTAGCTACCATGCACTGGTCACGTGACTGATCATGCACTGATCACGTAATTGATCATGCACTGATCACGTGACTGATCATGCACTGATCACGTGACTGATCATGCACTGATCACGTGACTGATCATGCACTGATCACGTGGCTGATCATGCACTGATCACGTGGCTGATCATGCACTGATCACGTGGCTGATCATGCATGATCACGCAGCTACCATGTACTGGTCACATGACTGATCATGCACTGATCACGTGACTGATCATGCACTGATCACGTGGCTATCATGCACTACTCACGTGGCTGATCATGCAATGATCATGTAGCTACCATGTACAGGTCACGTGAATGATCATACACCCATCAGGTGACTGATCATGCACTGATCACGTGGCTATCATGCACTGATCACGAGACTGATCATGCACTGATCACGTCTATATCATGCACTGATCACATGACAGCCCATGCACTGATCACGTGGATGATCATACACTAATCATGTGACAGATCATGCACTGATCACGTGGCTGATCATGCACTGATACCGTGACTGAGCATGGACTGATCACATGACTATCATGTAGTGATCACGTGACTTAATGGCGCTGATCATGTGACTGATCATGCGCTGATCATGTTTGCTATCATACACTGATCATGTGCCTCTGGAGGCAATAAACAAAGAGCTGAGTAGGCACGAATCAAACAGTCAGCAGGCAATAATCATGGAACTCAGGTGTGAGGAATCATGCTGCTCAGCTGGCAATAATCAAGCAGCTGAGCAGGCAGGAATTACGCAGCACAGCTGGCAATTGTCAAGCAGATGACAGGCAGGAATCGTGCAGCTCAGCTGGCAATTGTCAAGCAGATGAGCAGACAGTAATCACGCAGCTCAGCAGGCCCAGATCACGTGACTGATCATGCACTGTTCACGTGGCTGATCATGCACTGATCACGTGGCTGATCATGCACTGATCACGTAACTGATCATGCACTGATCACGTGGCTGATCATACACTGATCACGTGGCTGATCATGCACTGATCACGTGGCTGATCATACACTGATCACGTGACTGATCATGCACTGATCACTGGCTATCATGCACTGATCACGTGGCTATCATGCACTGATCACGTGGCTGATCATGCACTGATCACGTGACTGATCATGCACTGATCACGTCTATATCATGCACTGATCACATGACTGATCATGCACTGATCACGTGGATGATCATACACTGATCATGTGACTGATCATGCACTGATCACGTGGCTATCATGCACTGCTCACGTGGCTGATCATGCATGATCACGTAGCTACCATGTACTGGTCACGTGACTGATCATGCACTGATCACGTAATTGATCATGCACTGATCACGTGACTGATCATGCACTGATCACGTGACTGATCATGCACTGATCACGTGACTGATCATGCACTGATCACGTGGCTATCATGCACTGATCACGTGGCTGATCATGCACTGATCACGTAGCTACCATGCACTGATCACGTGACTGATCATGCACTGATCACGTAACTGATCATGCACTGATCACGTGGCTGATCATGCACTGATCACGTGACTGATCATGCACTGATCACGTGACTGATCATGCACTGATCACGTGGCTGATCATGCACTGATCACGTGACTGATCATGCACTGATCACGTGACTGATCATGCACTGATCACGTGACTGATCATGCACTGATCACGTGGCTATCATGCACTGATCACGTGGCTGATCATGCACTGATCACGTAGCTACCATGTACTGATCACGTGACTGATCATGCACTGATCACGTAATTGATCATGCACTGATCACGTGGCTGATCATGCACTGATCACGTGGCTGATCATGCACTGATCACGTGACTGATCATGCACTGATCACGTGACTGATCATGCACTGATCACGTGGCTATCATGCACTGATCACGTGGCTGATCATGCACTGATCACGTGCCTGATCATGCACTGATCACATGACTGATCATGCACTGATCACGTGACTGATCATGCACTGATCACGTGGCTATCATGCACTACTCACGTGGCTGATCATGCAATGATCATGTAGCTACCATGTACTGGTCACGTGACTGATCATACACCCATCAGGTGACTGATCATGCACTGATCACGTGGCTATCATGCACTGATCACGTGGCTGATCATGCACTGATCACCTGCCTGATCATGCACTGATCACGTGACTGATCATGCACTGATCACGTGGCTATCATGAACTGATCACGTGGCTGATCATGCACTGATCACGTGGCTGATCATGCACTGATACCGTGACTGAGCATGGACTGATCACATGACTATCATGTAGTGATCACGTGACTTAATGGCGCTGATCATGTGACTGATCATGCACTGATCATGTTTGCTATCATACACTGATCATGTGCCTCTGGAGGCAATAAACAAAGAGCTGAGTAGGCACGAATCAAACAGTCAGCAGGCAATAATCATGGAACTCAGCTGTGAGGAATCATGCTGCTCAGCTGGCAATAATCAAGCAGCTGAGCAGGCAGGAATTACGCAGCACAGCTGGCAATTGTCAAGCAGATGACAGGCAGGAATCGTGCAGCTCAGCTGGCAATTGTCAAGCAGATGAGCAGACAGTAATCACGCAGCTCAGCAGGCCCTGATCACGTGACTGAGCATGCACTGTTCTCGTGGCTGATCATACACTGATCACGTGATGATCATGAACTGATCACTTGGATATCATGCACTGATCACGTGGCTGATCATACACTGTTCACGTGTCTGACATGCACTGATCACGTGGCTGATCATACACTGCTCAGGTAACTGATCATGCACTGATCACGTGGCTATCATGCACTGATCACGTGGCTGATCATGCACTGTTCACGTGGCTGATCACACACCTGTCACATGACATATCATGCACTGATCACGTGGCACTCATGCACTGATCACGTGGCTGATCATACTCTGCTCACGTAACTCATTATGCACACATCACGTGGCTATCATGCACTGCTCACGTGGCTCGTCATGGAATGATCACATAGCTACAATATACTGGTCACGTGACTGATCATGCACAGATCACTTAAATGATCATGCACTGTTCACGTGACTGATCATGTACTGATCACGTGACTGATCATGCACTGATCACGTGGCTATCATGCACTGATCACGTGGCTGATCATACACTGTTCACGTGTTTGACCATGCAATGATCACGTGGCTGATCATACACTGCTCACATAACTGATCATGCACTGATCACGTGGCTGATCATACACTGATCAGTTGGCTATCATGCACTTATTACTTGGCTGATCATACACTGATTACGTGACTGATAATGCACTGATCATCTGGCTATCGTGCACTCATTAACTGGCTATCGTGCACTGATCACGTGGTTGATCATACACTGATCACGAGAATGATCATGCACTAATCACGTCTATATCATGCACTGATCACATGACTGCCCATGCACTGATCACCCGGATGATCATACACTGATCATGCGACAGATCATGCACTGATCACGTGGCTATCATGCACTGCTCATGCGGCTGTTCATGCCATGATCACGTAGCTACCATGTACTGGTCACGTGAGTCATCATGCACTGATCACGTAATTGATCATGCACTGATCAGGTGACTTATCATGCACTGTTAACGTGAGTGATCATGCACTGATCACGTGACTGATCATGCACTGATCTCGTGGCTATCATGCACGACTCATGTGGCTGATCATGCAATGATCACCTAGCTACCATATACTGGTCACGCGACTGATCATGCACTGATCACGTAATTGATCATGCACTGATCATGTGGCTGATCATGCACTGATCACGTGACTGATCATGCACTGATCACGTAATTGATTATGCACTGATAAGGTGACTTATCATGCACTGTTAACGTGAGTGATCATGCACTGATCACGTGACTGATCATGCACTGATCTCGTGGCTATCATGCACGACTCATGTGGCTGATCATGCAATGATCACCTAGCTACCATATACTGGTCACGTGACTGATCATGCACTGATCACGTAATTGATCATGCACTGATCACGTGGCTGATCATGCACTGATCACGTGGCTGATCATCCACTGATCACGTGACTGATCATGCACTGATCACGTGACTGAACATGCACTGATCACGTGGCTATCATACACTGATCACTTGGCTGGTCATACACTGATCACGTGCCTGGTCATGCACAGATTACATGACTGATCATGCACTGAACACGTGACTGATCATGCACTGATCACGTGGCTATCATGCACTACTAACGTGGCTGATCATGCAATGATCATGTAGCTACCATGTACCGGTCAGGTGACTGATCATACACCCATCAGGTGACGGAACATGCACTGATCACGTGGCTATCATGCACTGTTCACGTGGCTGATCATACACTGATCACCTGCCTGTTCATGCACAGATCACGTGACAAATCATGAACTGATCACATAGCTGATCATGAACTGATCACCTGGCTGATCATGCACTGATCACGTGGCTGATCATGCACTCATACCGTGACTGAGCATGGACTGATCACATGACTATCATGTAGTGATCACGTGACTTAATGGCTCTGATCATGTGACTGATCATGCACTGATCATGTTTGCTATCATACACTGATCATGTGCCTCTGGAGGCAATAAACAAAGAGCTGAGTAGGCACGAATCAAACAGTCAGCAGGCAATAATCATGGAACTCAGCTGTGAGGAATCATGCTGCTCAGCTGGCAATAATCAAGCAGCTGAGCAGGCAGGAATTACGCAGCACACCTGGCAATTGTCAAGCAGATGACAGGCAGGAATCGTGCAGCTCAGCTGGCAATTGTCAAGCAGATGAGCAGACAGTAATCACGCAGCTCAGCAGGCCCTGATCACGTGACTGAGCATGCACTGTTCACGTGGCTGATCATACACTGATCACATGATGATCATGAACTGATCACTTGGATATCATGCACTGATCACATGGCTGATCATACACTGTTCACGTGTCTGACCATGCACTGATCACGTGGCTGTTCATACACTGCTCAGGTAACTGATCATGCACTGATCACGTGGCTATCATGGACTGATCACGTGGCTGATCTTTCACTGTTCACGTGGCTGATCACACACATGTCACATGACATATCATGCACTGATCACGTGGCACTCATGCACTGATCACGTGGCTGATCATACTCTGCTCACGTAACTCATTATGCACACATCACGTTGCTATCATGCACTGCTCACGTGACTCATCATGGAATCATCACATAGCTACAATATACTGGTCACGTGACTGATCATGCACAGATCACGTAAATGATCATGCACTGTTCACGTGACTGATCATGTACTGATCACGTGACTGATCATGCACTGATCACGTGGCTATCATGCACTGAAAACTTGGCTGGTCATACACTGATCACATGCCTGGTCATGCACAGATTACATGACTGATCATGCACTGAACACTTGACTGATCATGCACTGATCACGTGGCTATCATGCACTACTCACGTGGCTGATCATGCAATGATCATATAGCTACCATGTACAGGTCACGTGAATGATCATACACCCATCAGGTGACTGATCATGCACTGATCACGTGGCTATCATGCACTGATCACGAGACTGATCATGCACTGATCACGTCTATATCATGCACTGATCACATGACTGCCCATGCACTGATCACGTGGATGATCATACACTAATCATGTGACAGATCATGCACTGATCACGTGGCTGATCATGCACTGATACCGTGACTGAGCATGGACTGATCACATGACTATCATGTAGTGATCACGTGACTTAATGGCGCTGACCATGTGACTGATCATGCGCTGATCATGTTTGCTATCATACACTGATCATGTGCCTCTGGAGGCAATAAACAAAGAGCTGAGTAGGCACGAATCAAACAGTCAGCAGGCAATAATCATGGAACTCAGGTGTGAGGAATCATGCTGCTCAGCTGGCAATAATCAAGCAGCTGAGCAGGCAGGAATTACGCAGCACAGCTGACAATTGTCAAGCAGATGACAGGCCGGAATCGTGCAGCTCAGCTGGCAATTGTCAAGCAGATGAGCAGACAGTAATCACGCAGCTCAGCAGTTCCAGATCACGTGACTGAGCATGCACTGTTCACGTGGCTGATCATACACTGCTCACGTAACTGATAATGCACTGATCACGTGGCTATCATGCACTGATCACGTGGCTGATCATACACTGTTCACGTGTTTGACCATGCAATGATCACGTGGCTGATCATACACTGCTCACGTAACTGATCATGCACTGATCACGTGGCTGATCATACACTGATCAGTTGGCTATCATGCACTTATTACCTGGCTGATCATACACTGATCACGTGACTGATAATGCACTGATCATCTGGCTATCGTGCACTCATTAACTGGCTATCGTGCACTAATCACGTGGTTGATCATACACTGATCACGAGACTGATCATGCACTAAACACGTCTATATCATGCACTGATCACATGACTGCCCATGCACTGATCACCCGGATGATCATACACTGATCATGCGACAGATCATGCACTGATCACGTGGCTATCATGCACTGCTCATGCGGCTGTTCATGCATTGCTCACGTAGCTACCATGTACTGGTCACGTGAGTGATCATGCACTAATCACGTAATTGATCATGCACTGATCAGGTGACTTATCATGCACTGTTAACGTGAGTGATCATGCACTGATCACGTGACTGATCATGCACTGATCTCGTGGCTATCATGCACGGCTCATGTGGCTGTTCATGCAATGATCACCTAGCTACCATATACTGGTCACGTGACTGATCATGTACTGATCACGTAATTGATCATGCACCGATCATGTGGCTGATCATGCACTGATCACGTGGCTGATCATCCACTGATCACGTGACTGATCATGCACTGATCACGTGACTGATCATGCACTGATCACGTGGCTATCATGCACTGATCACTTGGCTGGTCATACACTGATCACGTGCCTGGTCATGCACAGATTACATGACTGATCATGCACTGAACACGTGACTGATCATGCACTGATCACGTGGCTATCATGCACTACTCACGTGGCTGATCATGCAATGATCATGTAGCTACAATGTACCGGTCAGGTGACTGATCATACACCCATCAGGTGACGGATCATGCACTGATCACGTGGCTATCATGCACTGTTCACGTGGCTGATCATACACTGATCACCTGCCTGGTCATGCACATATCACGTGACAAATCATGAACTGATTACATAGCTATCATGAACTGATCACCTGGCTGATCATGCACTGATCACATGGCTGATCATGCACTCATTCGGTGACTGAGCATGGACTGATCACATGACTATCATGTAGTGATCACGTGACTTAATGGCTTTGATCATGTGACTGATCATGCACTGATCATGTTTGCTTTCATACACTCATAATGTGCCTATGGAGGCAATAAACAAAGAGCTGAGTAGGCACGAATCAAACAGTCAGCAGGCAATAATCATGGAACTCAGCTGTGAGGAATCATGCTGCTCAGCTGGCAATAATCAAGCAGCTGAGCAGGCAGGAATTACGCAGCACAGCTGGCAATTGTCAAGCAGATGACAGGCAGGAATCGTGCAGCTCAGCTGGCAATTGTCAAGCAGATGAGCAGACAGTTATCACGCAGCTCAGCAGGCCCTGATCACGTGACTGAGCATGCACTGTTCACGTGGCTGATCATACACTGATCACGTGATGATCATGCACTGATCACTTGGATATCATGCACTGATCACATTGCTGATCATACACTGTTCACGTGTCTGACCATGCACTGATCACGTGGCTGATCATACACTGCTCAGGTAACTGATCATGCACTGATCACGTGGCTATCATGCACTGATCATGTGGCTGAACATGCACTGTTCACGTGGCTGATCACACACCTGTCACGTGACATATCATACACTGATCACGTGGCTGATCATACTCTGCTCACGTAACTCATCATGCACACATCACGTGGCTATCATGCACTGCTCACGTGGCTCATCATGGAATGATCACATAGCTAACATATACTGGTCACGTGACTGATCATGCACAGATCACGTAAATGATCATGCACTGTTAACGTGAGTGATCATGTACTGATCACGTGACTGATCATGCACTGATCAGGTGGCTATCATGCTCTGCTCACGTGGCTGATCATGCAACGATCACGTAGCAACCATGCACTGTTCACGTGGCTGATGACACACCTGTCACGTGACATATCATGCACTGATCACGTGGCACTCATGCACTGATCACGTGGCTGATCATACTCTGCTCACGTAACTCATCATGCACACATCACGTGGCTATCATGCACTGCTCACGTGGCTCGTCATGGAATGATCACATAGCTACCATATACTGGTCACGTGACTGATCATGCACAGATCACGTAAATGATCATGCACTGTTCACGTGACTGATCATGTACTGATCACGTGACTGATCATGCACTGATCACGTGGCTGATCATGCACTGATCACGTAATTGATCATGCACTTATCATTTGGCTGATCATGCACTGATCACGTGGCTGATCATACACTGATTACGTGACTGATCATGCACTGATCACGTGACTGATCATGCACTGATCACGTGGCTATCATGCACTGATCACTTGGCTGGTCATACACTGATCACATGACTGATCATGCACTGTTCACGTGACTGATCATGTACAGATCACATGAATAATCATGAAGTGATCTCGTGGCTATCCTGCACTGATCACGTGGATATCATGCACTGATCACGTGGCTGATCACACACGTATCACGTGACTGATCATGCACTGATCACGTGGCTATCATGCACTGATCACATGGCTATCATGCACTGATCACGTGGCTATCATGCACTGTCACGTGGCTGATCATGCAATAATCACGCAGCTACCATGTACTCGTCACATGACTGATCATGCACTGATCACATGACTGATCATGCACTGTTCACGTGACTGATCATGTACAGATCACGTGAATAATCATGAAGTGATCTCGTGGCTATCCTGCACTGATCACGTGGATATCATGCACTGATCACGTGACTGATCATGCACTGATCACGTGGCTATCATGCACTGATCACATGGCTATCATGCACTGATCACGTGGCTGATCATGCAATGATCACGTAGCTACCATGCACTGGTCACGTGACTGATCATTTACTGATCAGGTAATTGATCATGCACTGATCACGTGACTGATCATGCACAGATCACTTGACTGATCATGCACAGATCACGTGACTGATCATGCACTCATCACGTGGCTCTCATGCACTGCTCACGTGGCTGATCATGCAATAATCACGCAGCTACCATGTACTGGTCACATGACTGATCATGCACTGATCACATAATTGATCATGCACTGATCACCTGGCTTATCATGCATTGATCATGTGACTGATTATGTGCTGATCATATTTGGTGTCACACACTGATCATGTGCCTCTGGAGGCAATGAACATAGAGCTGAGTAGGCAGGAATCAGTCAGCAGGCTATAATCATGGAACTCAGCTCTGAGAAATCATGCCGCTCAGCTGACAATAATCAAATAGATGAGCAGGCAGGAATTACGCAGCACAGGTGGCAATTTTCAAGGAGATGAGCAGACAGTAATCACGCAGCTCAGCAGGCCCAGATCACGTGACTGAACATGCACTGTTCATATGGCTGATCAGACACCTATCACGTGTCTGATCATGCACTGATCATGTGACTCATCATGCACTAATCACGTAGCTATCTTGTACTGATCACTTGGCTGATCATACACTCATAACGGGACTGATCGTGCACTGATCATGGCGCTATTATGCATTGACTACATGACTCCACATGCACTGATCACGTGGAAGATCATGCAATGATCACGTGACTGACCATGCACTGATCAGGTGACTGATAATGCCCTGATCACGTGGCTGATCATGCACTGATAATGTTGCTATCATGCACTGCTCACGTCGCTGATCTGGCAATGGTCACGTAGCTACCATGTACTGGTTACGTGACTGATCATGCACTGATCACGTAATTGATCATGCACTGATCATGTGGCTGATCATGCACTGATCACGTGGCCGATCATACACTGATCACGTGACTGATCATGCACTGATCACGTGACTGATCATGCACTGATCACGTGGCTATCATGCACTGATCACTTGCCTGGACATACACTGATCACGTGCCTGGTCATGCACTGATCACGTGGCTGATCATGCACTGATCACGTGACTGATCATGCACTGCTCACGTGGCTGATCATGCGATATTCTATATAGATCACGTGAATAATCATGAAGTGATCACGTAGCTATCCTGCACTGATCACGTGGTATCATGCATTGATCACGTGGCTGATCACACACGTATCACCTGACTGATCATGCACTGATCACGTGACTGATCAAGCACTGCTCACGTGGCTGATCATGCAATGATCACACAGCTACCATGTACTGGTCACATGACTGATCATGCACTGATCACATAATTGATCATGCACTGATCACCTGGCTTATCATGCATTGATCATGTGACTGATTATGTGCTGATCATGTTTGGTGTCACACACTGATCATGTGCCTCTGGAGGCAATGAACATAGAGCTGAGTAAGCAGGAATCAGTCAGCAGACTATAATCATGGAACTCAGCTCTGAGAAATCATGCTGCTCAGCTGGCAATAATCAAGTAGAGGAGCAGGCAGGAATTACGCAGCACAGGTGGCAATTGTCAAGGAGATGACAGGCAGGAATCGTGCAGCTCAACTGGAAATTGTCAAGTAGATGAGCAGACAGTAATCACGCAGCTCAGCAGGCCCTGATCAAGTGACTGAGCCTGCACTGTTCACATGGATGATCACACACCTATCACGTGACTGATCATGCACTGATCATGTGACTGATCATGCACTGATCACGTAGCTATCTTGCACTGATCACTTGGCTGATCATACACTCATCACGGCACTGATCGTGCACTGATCACGGCGCTATCATGCATTGACTACATGACTCCACATGCACTGATCACGTGGATGATCATGCACTGATCACGTGACTGACCATGCACTGATCACGTGACTGATCAGGCACTGATCACATGGCTGATCATGCACTGACCACGGGGCTTTAATGCACTGCTCACGTGGCTGATCAGGCAATGTTCACGTAGCTACCATGTACTGGTCACGTGACTGATCATGCACTGGTCACGTAATTGATCATGCACTGCTCATGTGGCTGATCATGCACTAATCACGTGGCTGATCATACACTGATCACATAACTGATCATGCACTGATCACGTGACTGATCATGCACTGATCACTTGGCTATCATGCACTGATCACTTGGCTGGACATACACTGATCACGTGCCTGGTCATGCACTGATCACGTGGCTGATCATGCACTGATCACGTGACTGATCATGCACTGATCTCGAGTCTGGTCATGCACTGATCACATGGCTATCATGCACTGCTCACGTGGCTGATCATGCGATGATCACGCAGCTACCATGTACTGGTCACATGACTGATCATGCACTGATCATGTAGCTACCATGTACAGGTCACGTGAATGATCATACACCCATTAGGTGACTGATCATGCACTGATCACTTGGCTATCATGCACTGATCACGAGACTGATCATGCACTGATCACGTCTATATCATGCACTGATCACATGACTGCCCATGCACTGATCACGTGGATGATCATACACTAATCATGTGACAGATCATGCACTGATCACGTGGCTGATCATGCACTGATACCGTGACTGAGCATGGACTGATCACATGACTATCATGTAGTGATCACGTGACTTAATGGCGCTGATCATGTGACTGATCATGCGCTGATCATGTTTGCTATCATACACTGATCATGTGCCTCTGGAGGCAATAAACAAAGAGCTGAGTAGGCACGAATCAAACAATCAGCAGGCAATAATCATGGAACTCAGGTGTGAGGAATCATGCTGCTCAGCAGGCAATAATCAAGCAGCTGAGCAGGCAGGAATTACGCAGCACAGCTGACAATTGTCAAGCAGATGACAGGCAGGAATAGTGCAGCTCAGCTGGCAAATGTCAAGCAGATGAGCAGACAGTAATCACGCAGCTCAGCAGGCCCAGATCACGTGACTGAGCATGCACTGTTCACGTGGCTGATCATACACTGATCACGTGATTGATCATGCACTGATCACTTGGATATCATGCACTGATCACGTGGCTGATCATACACTGTTCACATGTCTGACCATGCTCTGAACACAGGCTGATCATACACTGCTCACGTAACTGATAATGCACTGATCACGTGGCTATCATGCACTGAATACGTGGCTGAACATGCACTGTTCACGTGGCTGATCACACACCTGTCACGTGACATATCATGCACTGATCACCTGGCACTCATGCACTGATCACTTGGCTGATCATACACTCATCACGGGACTGATTGTGCACTGATCACGGCGCTATCATGCATTGACTACATGACTCCACATGCACTGATCACGTGGATGATCATGCACTGATCACGTGACTGACCATGCACTGATCACGTGACTGATCAGGCACTGATCACATGGCTGATCATGCACTGACCACGGGGCTTTAATGCACTGCTCACGTGGCTGATCATGCGATATTCTATATAGATCACGTGAATAATCATGAAGTGATCACGTAGCTATCCTGCACTGATCACGTGGTATCATGCATTGATCACGTGGCTGATCACACACGTATCACCTGACTGATCATGCACTGATCACGTGACTGATCAAGCACTGCTCACGTGGCTGATCATGCAATGATCACACAGCTACCATGTACTGGTCACATGACTGATCATGCACTGATCACATAATTGATCATGCACTGATCACCTGGCTTATCATGCATTGATCATGTGACTGATTATGTGCTGATCATGTTTGGTGTCACACACTGATCATGTGCCTCTGGAGGCAATGAACATAGAGCTGAGTAAGCAGGAATCAGTCAGCAGACTATAATCATGGAACTCAGCTCTGAGAAATCATGCTGCTCAGCTGGCAATAATCAAGTAGAGGAGCAGGCAGGAATTACGCAGCACAGGTGGCAATTGTCAAGGAGATGACAGGCAGGAATCGTGCAGCTCAACTGGAAATTGTCAAGTAGATGAGCAGACAGTAATCACGCAGCTCAGCAGGCCCTGATCAAGTGACTGAGCCTGCACTGTTCACATGGATGATCACACACCTATCACGTGACTGATCATGCACTGATCATGTGACTGATCATGCACTGATCACGTAGCTATCTTGCACTGATCACTTGGCTGATCATACACTCATCACGGCACTGATCGTGCACTGATCACGGCGCTATCATGCATTGACTACATGACTCACATGCACTGATCACGTGGATGATCATGCACTGATCACGTGACTGACCATGCACTGATCACGTGACTGATCAGGCACTGATCACATGGCTGATCATGCACTGACCACGGGGCTTTAATGCACTGCTCACGTGGCTGATCAGGCAATGTTCACGTAGCTACCATGTACTGGTCACGTGACTGATCATGCACTGGTCACGTAATTGATCATGCACTGCTCATGTGGCTGATCATGCACTAATCACGTGGCTGATCATACACTGATCACATAACTGATCATGCACTGATCACGTGACTGATCATGCACTGATCACTTGGCTATCATGCACTGATCACTTGGCTGGACATACACTGATCACGTGCCTGGTCATGCACTGATCACGTGGCTGATCATGCACTGATCACGTGACTGATCATGCACTGATCTCGAGTCTGGTCATGCACTGATCACATGGCTATCATGCACTGCTCACGTGGCTGATCATGCGATGATCACGCAGCTACCATGTACTGGTCACATGACTGATCATGCACTGATCATGTAGCTACCATGTACAGGTCACGTGAATGATCATACACCCATTAGGTGACTGATCATGCACTGATCACTTGGCTATCATGCACTGATCACGAGACTGATCATGCACTGATCACGTCTATATCATGCACTGATCACATGACTGCCCATGCACTGATCACGTGGATGATCATACACTAATCATGTGACAGATCATGCACTGATCACGTGGCTGATCATGCACTGATACCGTGACTGAGCATGGACTGATCACATGACTATCATGTAGTGATCACGTGACTTAATGGCGCTGATCATGTGACTGATCATGCGCTGATCATGTTTGCTATCATACACTGATCATGTGCCTCTGGAGGCAATAAACAAAGAGCTGAGTAGGCACGAATCAAACAATCAGCAGGCAATAATCATGGAACTCAGGTGTGAGGAATCATGCTGCTCAGCAGGCAATAATCAAGCAGCTGAGCAGGCAGGAATTACGCAGCACAGCTGACAATTGTCAAGCAGATGACAGGCAGGAATAGTGCAGCTCAGCTGGCAAATGTCAAGCAGATGAGCAGACAGTAATCACGCAGCTCAGCAGGCCCAGATCACGTGACTGAGCATGCACTGTTCACGTGGCTGATCATACACTGATCACGTGATTGATCATGCACTGATCACTTGGATATCATGCACTGATCACGTGGCTGATCATACACTGTTCACATGTCTGACCATGCTCTGAACACAGGCTGATCATACACTGCTCACGTAACTGATAATGCACTGATCACGTGGCTATCATGCACTGAATACGTGGCTGAACATGCACTGTTCACGTGGCTGATCACACACCTGTCACGTGACATATCATGCACTGATCACCTGGCACTCATGCACTGATCACTTGGCTGATCATACACTCATCACGGGACTGATTGTGCACTGATCACGGCGCTATCATGCATTGACTACATGACTCCACATGCACTGATCACGTGGATGATCATGCACTGATCACGTGACTGACCATGCACTGATCACGTGACTGATCAGGCACTGATCACATGGCTGATCATGCACTGACCACGGGGCTTTAATGCACTGCTCACGTGGCTGATCATGCGATATTCTATATAGATCACGTGAATAATCATGAAGTGATCACGTAGCTATCCTGCACTGATCACGTGGTATCATGCATTGATCACGTGGCTGATCACACACGTATCACCTGACTGATCATGCACTGATCACGTGACTGATCAAGCACTGCTCACGTGGCTGATCATGCAATGATCACACAGCTACCATGTACTGGTCACATGACTGATCATGCACTGATCACATAATTGATCATGCACTGATCACCTGGCTTATCATGCATTGATCATGTGACTGATTATGTGCTGATCATGTTTGGTGTCACACACTGATCATGTGCCTCTGGAGGCAATGAACATAGAGCTGAGTAAGCAGGAATCAGTCAGCAGACTATAATCATGGAACTCAGCTCTGAGAAATCATGCTGCTCAGCTGGCAATAATCAAGTAGAGGAGCAGGCAGGAATTACGCAGCACAGGTGGCAATTGTCAAGGAGATGACAGGCAGGAATCGTGCAGCTCAACTGGAAATTGTCAAGTAGATGAGCAGACAGTAATCACGCAGCTCAGCAGGCCCTGATCAAGTGACTGAGCCTGCACTGTTCACATGGATGATCACACACCTATCACGTGACTGATCATGCACTGATCATGTGACTGATCATGCACTGATCACGTAGCTATCTTGCACTGATCACTTGGCTGATCATACACTCATCACGGCACTGATCGTGCACTGATCACGGCGCTATGATGCATTGACTACATGACTCCACATGCACTGATCACGTGGATGATCATGCACTGATCACGTGACTGACCATGCACTGATCACGTGACTGATCAGGTACTGATCACATGGCTGATCATGCACTGACCACGGGGCTTTAATGCACTGCTCACGTGGCTGATCAGGCAATGTTCACGTAGCTACCATGTACTGGTCACGTGACTGATCATGCACTGGTCACGTAATTGATCATGCACTGCTCATGTGGCTGATCATGCACTAATCACGTGGCTGATCATACACTGATCACATAACTGATCATGCACTGATCACGTGACTGATCATGCACTGATCACTTGGCTATCATGCACTGATCACTTGGCTGGACATACACTGATCACGTGCCTGGTCATGCACTGATCACGTGGCTGATCATGCACTGATCACGTGACTGATCATGCACTGATCTCGAGTCTGGTCATGCACTGATCACATGGCTATCATGCACTGCTCACGTGGCTGATCATGCGATGATCACGCAGCTACCATGTACTGGTCACATGACTGATCATGCACTGATCATGTAGCTACCATGTACAGGTCACGTGAATGATCATACACCCATTAGGTGACTGATCATGCACTGATCACTTGGCTATCATGCACTGATCACGAGACTGATCATGCACTGATCACGTCTATATCATGCACTGATCACATGACTGCCCATGCACTGATCACGTGGATGATCATACACTAATCATGTGACAGATCATGCACTGATCATGTGGCTGATCATGCACTGATACTGTGACTCAGCATGGACTGATCACATGACTATCATGTAGTGATCACGTGACTTAATAGCGCTGATCATGTGACTGATCTTGCGCTGATCATGTTTGCTATCATACACTGATCATGTGCCTCTGGAGGCAATAAACAAAGAGCTGAGTAGGCACGAATCAAACAGTCAGCAGGCAATAATCATGGAACTCAGGTGTGAGGAATCATGCTGCTCAGCTGGCAATAATCAAGCAGCTGAGCAGGCAGGAATTACGCAGCACAGCTGGCAATTGTCAAGCAGATGACAGGCAGGAATCGTGCAGCTCAGCTGGCAATTGTCAAGCAGATGAGCAGACAGTAATCACGCAGCTCAGCAGGCCCAGATCACGTGACTGAGCATGCACTGTTCATGTGCCTGATCATACACTGATCACGTGATTGATCATGCACTGATCACTTGGATATCATGCACTGATCACGTGGCTGATCATACACTGTTCACGTGTCTGACCATGCACTGATCACGTGGCTGATCATACACTGCTCACGTAACTGATCATGCAGTGATCACGTGGCTATCATGCACTGAATACGTGGCTGAACATGCACTGTTCACGTGGCTGATCACACACCTGTCACGTGACATATCATGCACTGATCACCTGGTACTCATGCAGTGATCATGTGGCTGATCATACTCTGCTCACGAAACTCATCATGCACACATCACGTGGCTATCATGCACTGGTCACATGGTTCGTCATGGAATGATCACGAAGCTGCCATATACTGGTCACGTGACTGATAATACACAGATCACGTAAATGATCATGCACTGTTCACGTGACTGATCATGTACTGATCATGTTGACTGATAATTCACTGATCACGTGGCTATCATGCTCTGCTCACGTGGCTGATCATGCAAGGATCACGTAGCAACCATGTACTGGTCTCGTGACTGATCATGCACTGATCAAGTAATTGATCCTGCACTGATCACGTGGCTCATCACGCACTGATCCGGTGGCTGATCACACACGTATCACGTGACTGATCATGTACAGATCACGTGACTAATCATGAAGTGATCATGTGGCTATCCTGCACTGATCACGTGGATATCATGCACTGATCACGTGGCTGATCACACACGTATCACGTGACTGATCTTGCACTGATCACGTGGCTATCATGCACTGATCACGTGACTGATCATGCACAGATCACGTGACTGATCATGCACAGATCACGTGACTGATCATGCACTGATCACGTGGCTATCATGCACTGCTCACGTGGCTGATCATGCAATGATCACACAGCTACCATGTACTGGTCACATGACTGATCATGCACTGATCACATAATTGATCATGCACGGATCACCTGGCTTATCATGCATTGATCATTTGACTGATCATGTGCTGATCATGTTTGGTGTCACACACTGATCATGTGCCTCTGGAGGCAATGAACGTAGAGCTGAGTAGGCAGGAATCAGTCAGCAGGCTATAATCATGGAACTCATCTCTGAGAAATCATGCTGCTCAGCTGGTAATAATCATGTAGATGAGCAGGCAGGAATTATGCAGCACAGGTGGCAATTGTCAAGGAGAGGACAGGCAGGAATCGTGCAGCTCAGCTGGAAATTGTCAAGCAGATGAGCAGACAGTAATCACGCAGCTCAGCAGGCCCTGATCACGTGACTGAGCATGCACTGTTCACATGGCTGATCACACACCTATCACGTGACTGATCATGCACTGATCATGTGACTGATCATGCACTGATCACGTAGCTATCTTGCACTGATCACTTGGCTGATCATACACTCATCACGGGACTGATCGTGCACTGATCACGGCGCTATCATGCATTGACTACATGACTCCACATGCACTGATCACGTGGATGATCATGCACTGATCACGTGACTGATCAGGCACTGATCAAATGGCTGATCATGCACTGATCACGTGACTGATCATGCACTGATCACGTGTCTATCATGCACGGATCACTTGGCTGGTCATACACTGATCACGTGCCTGGTCATGCACGGATTACATGACTGATCATGCACTGATCACGTGACTGATCATGCACTGATCAAGTGGCTATCATGCACTACTCATGTGGCTGATCAGGCAATGATCATGTAGCTACCATGTACCGGTCAGGTGACTGATCATACACCCATCAGGTGACGGATCATGCACTGATCACGTGGCTATCATGCACTGTTCACGTGGCTGATCATACACAGATCACCTGCCTGGTCATGCACAGATGATGTGACAAATCATGAACTGATCACATAGCTATCATGAACTGATCACCTGGCTGATCATGCACTGATCACGTGGATGATCATGCACTGATACCGTGACTGAGCATGGACTGATGACATGACTATCATGTAGTGATCACGTGACTTAATGGCTCTGATCATGTGACTGATCATGCACTGATCATGTTTGCTATCATACACTGATCATGTGCCTCTGGAGGCAATAAACAAAGAGCTGAGTAGGCACGAATCAAACAGTCAGCAGGCAATAATCATGGAACTCAGGTGTGAGGAATCATGCTGCTCAGCTGGCAATAATCAAGCAGCAGAGCATGCAGGAATTACGCAGCACAGCTAGCAATTGTCAAGCAGATGAGCAGACAGTAATCACGCAGCTCAGCAGGCCCTGATCACGTGACTGAGCATGCACTGTTCACGTGGCTGATCATACACTGATCACGTGATGATCATGCACTGATCACTTGGATATCATGCACTGATCACATGGATGATCATACACTGTTCACGTGTCTGACCATGCACTGATCACGTGGCTGATCATACACTGCTCAGGTAACTGATCATGCACTGATCACGTTGCTATCATGGACTGATCACGTGGCTGAACATGCACTGTTCACGTGGCTGATCACACACCTGTCACATGACATATCATGCACTGATCACGTGGCACTCATGCACTGATCACGTGGCTGATCATACTCTGCTCACGTAACTCATTATGCACATATCACGTGGCTATCATGCACTGCTCACGTGGCTCGTCATGGAATGATCACATAGCTACAATACACTGGTCAAGTGACTGATCATGCACAGATCACGTAAATGATCATGCACTGTTCACGTGACTGATCATGTACTGATCACGTGACTGATCATGCACTGATCACGTGGCTATCATGCACTGATCACTTGGCTGGTCATACACTGATCACGTGCCTGGTCATGCACAGATTACATGACTGATCATGCACTGAACACGTGACTGATCATGCACTGATCACGTGGCTATCATGCACTACTCACGTGGCTGATCATGCAATGATCATATAGCTACCATGTACAGGTCACGTGAATGATCATACACCCATCAGGTGACTGATCATGCACTGATCACGTGGCTATCATGCACTGATCACGCACTGATCACGTCTATATCATGCACTGATCACATGACCGCCCATGCACTGATCACGTGGATGATCATACACTAATCATGTGGCAGATCATGCACTGATCACGTGGCTGATCATGCACTGATACCGTGACTGAGCATGGACTGATCACATGACTATCATGTAGTGATCACGTGACTTAATGGCGCTGATCATGTGACTGATCATGCGCTGATCATGTTTGCTATCATACACTGATCATGTGCCTCTGGAGGCAATAAACAAAGAGCTGAGTAGGCACGAATCAAACAGTCAGCAGGCAATAATCATGGAACTCAGGTGTGAGGAATCATGCTGCTCAGCTGGCAATAATCAAGCAGCTGAGCAGGCAGGAATTACGCAGCACAGCTGGCAATTGTCAAGCAGATGACAGGCAGGAATCATGCAGCTCAGCTGGCAATTGTCAAGCAGATGAGCAGACGGTAATCACGCAGCTCAGCAGGCCCAGATCACGTGACTGAGCATGCACTGTTCACGTGGCTGATCATACACTGCTCACGTAACTGATAATGCACTGATCACGTGGCTATCATGCACTGATCACGTGGTTGATCATACACTGTTCACATGTTTGACCATGCACTGATCACGTGGCTGATCATACACTGCTCACGTAACTGATCATGCACTGATCACGTGGCTGATCATACCCTGATCAGTTGGCTATCATGCACTTTTTACTTGGCTGGTCATACACTGATCACGTGACTGATAATGCACTGATCATCTGGCTATCGTGCACTCATTAACTGGCTATCGTGCACTGATCACGTGGTTGATCATACACTGATCACGAGACTGATCATGCACTAATCACGTCTATATCATGCACTGATCACATGACTGCCCATGCACTGATCACCCGGATGATCATACACTGATCATGCGACAGATCATGCACTGATCACGTGGCTATCATGCACTGCTCACGCGGTTGTTCATGCCATGATCACGTAGCTACCATGTACTGGTCACGTGAGTGATCATGCACTGATCACGTAATTGATCATGCACTGATCAGGTGACTTATCATGCACTGTTAACGTGAGTGATCATGCACTGATCACGTGACTGATCATGCACTGATCTCGTGGCTATCATGCACGGCTCATGTGGCTGATCATGCAATGATCACCTAGCTACCATATACTGGTCACGTGACTGATCATGCACTGATCACGTAATTGATCATGCACTGATCATGTGGCTGATCATGCACTGATCACGTGACTGAGCATGGACTGATCACATGACTATCATGTAGTGATCACGTGACTTAATGGCGCTGATCATGTGACTGATCATGCGCTGATCATGTTTGCTATCATACACTGATCATGTGCCTCTGGAGGCAATAAACAAAGAGCTGAGTAGGCACGAATCAAACAGTCAGCAGGCAATAATCATTGAATTCAGGTGTGAGGAATCATGCTGCTCAGCTGGCAATAATCAAGCAGCTGAACAGGCAGGAATTATGCAGCACAGCTGACAATTGTCAAGCAGATGACAGGCAGGAATCGTGCAGCTCAGCTTGCAATTGTCAAGCAGTTGAGCAGACAGTAAACACGCAGCTCAGCAGGCCCAGATCACGTGACTGAGCATGCACTGTTCACTTGGCTGATCATACACTGATCATGTGATTGATCATGCACTGATCATTGAATATCATGCACTGATCACGTGGCTGATCGTACACTGTTCACGTGTCTGACCATGCACTGATCACGTGGCTGATCATACACTGCTCACGTAACTGATAATGCAGTGATCACGTGGCTATCATGCACTGAACACGTGGCTGAACATGCACTGTTCACGTGGCTGATCACACACCTGTCACGTGACATATCATGCACCCATCAACTGGTACTCATGCACTGATCACGTGGCTGATCATACTCTGCTCACGAAACTCATCATGCACACATCACGTGGCAATCATGCACTGCTCACGTGGTTCGTCATGGAATGATCACGAAGCTACCATATACTGGTCACGTGACTGATCATGCACAGGTCACGTAAATGATCATGCACTGTTCACGTGACTGATCATGTACTGATCACGAACTGATAATTCACTGATCACGTGGCTATCATGCTCTACTCACGTGGCTGATCATGCAAGGATCACGTAGCAACCATGTACTGGTCTCGTGACTGATCATGCACTGATCAAGTAATTGATCCTGCACTGATCACGTGGCTCATCACGCACTGATCCGGTGGCTGATCACACACGTATCACGGGACTGATCATGTACAGATCACGTGACTAATCATGAAGTGATCACGTGGCTATCCTGCACTGATCACGTGGATATCATGCACTGATCACGAGGCTGATCACACACGTATCACGTGACTGATCATGCACTGATCACGTGGCTATCATGCACTGATCACGTGACTGATCATGCACAGATCACGTGACTGATCATGCACAGATCACGTGACTGATCATGCACTGATCTCGTGGCTACCATGCACTGTTCACGTGACTGATCATGTACTGATCACGTGACTGATCATGCACTGATCACGTGGCTATCATGCACTGATCACTTGGCTGGTCATACACTGATCACGTGCCTGGTCATGCACAGATTACATGACTGATCATGCACTGAACACTTGACTGATCATGCACTGATCACGTGGCTATCATGCACTACTCACGTGGCTGATCATGCAATGATCATGTAGCTACCATGTACCGGTCAGGTGACTGATCATACACCCATCAGGTGATGGATCATGCACTGATCACGTGGCTATCATGCACTGTTCACGTGGCTGATCATACACTGATCACCTGCCTGGTCATGCACAGATCACGTGACAAATCATGAACTGATCACGTAGCTATCATGAACTGATCACCTGGCTAATCCTGCACTGATCACGTGGCTGATCATGCACTGATACCGTGACTGAGCATGGACTGATCACATGACTATCATGTAGAGATCACGTGACTTAATGGCTCTGATAATGTGACTGATCATGCACTGATCATGTTTGCTATCATACACTGATCATGTGCCTCTGGAGGCAATAAACAAAGAGCTGAGTAGGCACGAATCAAACAGTCAGCAGGCAATAATCATGGAACTCAGGTGTGAGGAATCATGCTGCTCAGCTGGCAATAATCAAGCAGCTGAGCAGGCAGGAATTACGCAGCACAGATGGCAATTGTCAAGCAGATGACAGGCAGGAATCGTGCAGCTCAGCTGGTAATTGTCAAGCAGATGAGCAGACAGTAATCACGCAGCTCAGCAGGCCCTGATTACGTGACTGAGCATGCACTGTTCACGTGGCTGATCATACACTGATCACGTGATGATCATGCACTGATCACTTGGATATCATGCACTGATCACATGGCTGATAATACACTGTTCACGTGTCTGACCATGCACTGATCACGTGGCTGATCATACACTGCTAACGTAACTGATCATGCACTGATCACGTGGCTATCATGAACTGATCACGTGGCTGAACATGCACTGTTCACGTGGCTGATCACACACATGTCACGTGACATATCATGCACTGATCACCTGGCACTCATGCACTGATCACGTGGCTGATCATACTCTGCTCACGAAACTCATCATGCACACGTCACGTGGCTATCATGCACTGCTCACGTGGCTGATCATGCAACGATCACGTAGCAACTATGTAGTGGTCTCGTGACTGATCATGCACTGATCATGTAATTGATCCTGCACTGATCACATGGCTCATCATGCACTGATCACGTGACTGATCACACATGTTTCACGTGACTGATCATGCACTGATCATGTGGCTCTCATGCACTGATGACGTGGCTATCATGCACTGATCACGTGGATATCATGCACTGATCACGTGGCTGATCACACACGTATCACATGACTGATCATGCACTGATCACGTGGCTGATCACGAAATGATCACGTAGCTACCATGTACTGGTCACGTGACTGATCATGCACTGATCACGTAATTGATTGTGCACTGATCACATGGCTCATCACGCACTGATCAGTTGGCTGATCACACACGTATCACGTGACTGATCATGTACAGATCACGTGAATAATCATGAAGTGACCACGTGGCTATCCTGCACTGATCACGTGGCTATCATGAACTGAGCACGTGGCTGATCACACACGTATCACGTGACTGATCATGCACTGATCACGTGACTGATCATGCACTGCTCACGTGGCTGACCATGCAATGATCTCACAGCTACCATGTACTGGTCACATGACTGATCATGCACTGATCACATAATTGATCATGCACTGATCACCTGGCTTATCATGCATTGATCATGTGACTGATCATGTGCTGATCATGTGTGGTGTCACACACTGATCATGTGCCTCTGGAGGCAATGAACACAGAGCTGAGTAAGCAGGAATCAGTCAGCAGGTATAATCATGGAACTCAGCTCTGAGAAATCATGCTGCTCAGCTGGCAATAATCAAGTAGATGCGCAGGCAGGAATTACGCAGCACAGGTGGCAATTGTCAAGGAGATGACAGGCAGGAATCGTGCAGCTCAGCTGCAAATTGTCAAGCAGATGAGCAGACAGTAATCACGCAGCTCAGCAGGCCCTGATCACGTGACTGAGCATGCACTGTTCACATGGATGATCACACACCTATCACGTGACTGATCATGCACTGATCATGTGACTGATCATGCACTGATCACGTAGCTATCTTGCACTGATCACTTGGCTGATCATACACACATCACGGGACTGATCGTGCACTGATCACGGCGCTATCATGCATTGACTACATGACTCCACATGCACTGATCACGTGGATGATCATGCACTGATCACGTGACTGACTATGCACTGATCACGTGACTGATCAGGCACTTATCACATGGATGATCATGCACTGATCACGTGGCTATCATGCACTGCTCACGTGGCTGATCAAGCAATGATCACGTAGCTACCATGTACTGGTCACGTGACTGATCATGCACTGATCACGTAATTGATCCTGCACTGATCACATGGCTCATCATGCACTGATCACGTGGCTGATCATGCACTGATTACGTGGCTGATCATACACTGATCACGTGACTGATCATGCACTGATCACGTGACTGGTCATGCACTGATCACGTGGCTATCATGCACTGATCTCTTGGCTGGACATACACTGATCACGTGCCGGGTCATGCACAGATTACATGACTGATCATGCACTGATCACGTGACTAATCATGCAATAATCTCGTGTCTGATCATGCACTGATCACGTGGCTATCATGCGCTGCTCACGTGGCTGATCATGCGATGATCACGCAGCTAACATGTACTGGTCACATGACTGATCATGCACTGATCACGTGACTTATCATGCAGGGATCACGTGTCTATCATGCACTTCTCACGTGGCTGATCATGCAATGATCATGTAGCTACCATGTACAGGTCAGGTGAATGATCATACACCCATCAGGTGACAGATCATGCACTGATCACGTGGCTATCATGCACTGATCACGAGACTGATCATGCACTGACCACGTCTATATCATGCACTGATCACATGACTGCCCATGCACTGATCACGTGGATGATCATACACTAATCATGTGACAGATCATGCACTGATCATGTGGCTAATCATGCACTGATACTGTGACTGAGCATGGACTGATCACATGACTATCATGTAGTGATCACGCGACTTAATAGCGCTGATCATGTGACTGATCTTGCGCTGATCATGTTTGCTATCATACACTGATCATGTGCCTCTGGAGGCAATAAACAAAGAGCTGAGTAGGCACGAATCAAACAGTCAGCAGGCAATAATCATGGAACTCAGGTGTGAGGAATCATGCTGCTCAGCTGGCAATAATCAAGCAGCTGAGCAGGCAGGAATTACGCAGCACAGCTGGCAATTGTCAAGCAGATGACAGGCAGGAATAGTGAAGCTCAGCTGGCAATTGTCAAGCAGATGAGCAGACAGTAATCACGCAGCTCAGCAGGCCCAGATCACGTGACTGAGCATGCACTGTTCACGTGGCTGATCATACACTGATCACGTGATTGATCATGCACTGATCACTTGGATATCATGCACTGATCACGTGGCTGATCATACACTGTTCACGTGTCTGACCATGCACTGATCACGTGGCTGATCATACACTGCTCACGTAACTGATCATGCAGTGATCACGTGGCTATCATGCACTGAATACGTGGCTGAACATGCACTGTTCACGTGGCTGATCACACACCTGTCACGTGACATATCATGCACTCATCAACTGGTACTCATGCAGTGATCACGTGGCTGATCATACTCTGCTCACGAAACTCATCATGCACACATCACGTGGCTATCATGCACTGCTCACATGGTTCGTCATGGAATGATCACGAAGTTACCATATACTGGTCACGTGACTGATAATACACAGATCACGTAAATGATCATGCACTGTTCACGTGACTGATCATGTACTGATCATGTGACTGATAATTCACTGATCACGTGGCTATCATGCTCTGCTCACGTGGCTGATCATGCAAGGATCACGTAGCAACCATGTACTGGTCTCGTGACTGATCATGCACTGATCAAGTAATTGATCCTGCACTGATCACGTGGCTCATCACGCACTGATCCGGTGGCTGATCACACACGTATCACGTGACTGATCATGTACAGATCACGTGACTAATCATGAAGTGATCACGTGGCTATCCTGCACTGATCACGTGGATATCATGCACTGATCACGTGGCTGATCACACACGTATCACGTGACTGATCATGCACTGATCACGTGGCTATCATGCACTGATCACGTGACTGATCATGCACAGATCACGTGACTGATCATGCACAGATCACGTGACTGATCATGCACTGATCACGTGGCTATCATGCACTGCTCACGTGGCTGATCATGCAATGATCACACAGCTACAATGTACTGGTCACATGACTGATCATGCACTGATCACATAATTGATCATGCACGGATCACCTGGCTTATCATGCATTGATCATGTGACTGATCATGTGCTGATCATGTTTGGTGTCACACACTGATCATGTGCCTCTGGAGGCAATGAACATAGAGCTGAGTAGGCAGGAATCAGTCAGCAGGCTATAATCATGGAACTCAGCTCTGAGAAATCATGCTGCTCAGCTGGTAATAATCAAGTAGATGAGGAGGCAGGAATTATGCAGCACAGGTGGCAATTGTCAAGGAGAGGACAGGCAGGAATCGTACAGCTCAGCTGGAAATTGTCAAGCAGATGAGCAGACAGTAATCACGCAGCTCAGCAGGCCCTGATCACGTGACTGAGCATGCACTGTTCACATGGCTGATCACACACCTATCACGTGACTGATCATGCACTGATCATGTGACTGATCATGCACTGATCACGTAGCTATCTTGCACTGATCACTTGGCTGATCATACACTCATCACGGGACTGATCGTGCACTGATCACGGCGCTATCATGCATTGACTACATGACTCCACATGCACTGATCACGTGGATGATCATGCACTGATCACGTGACTGATCAGGCACTGATCAAATGGCTGATCATGCACTGATCACGTGACTGATCATGCACTGATCACGTGTCTATCATGCACGGATCACTTGGCTGGTCATACACTGATCACGTGCCTGGTCATGCACGGATTACATGACTGATCATGCACTGAACACGTGACTGATCATGCACTGATCACGTGGCTATCATGCACTACTCACGTGGCTGATCAGGCAATGATCATGTAGCTACCATGTACCGGTCAGGTGACTGATCATACACCCATCAGGTGACGGATCATGCACTGATCACGTGGCTATCATGCACTGTTCACGTGGCTGATCATACACAGATCACCTGCCTGGTCATGCACAGATGATGTGACAAATCATGAACTGATCACATAGCTAACATGAACTGATCACCTGGCTGATCATGCACTGATCACGTGGATGATCATGCACTGATACCGTGACTGAGCATGGACTGATCACATGACTATCATGTAGTGATCACGTGACTTAATGGCTCTGATCATGTGACTGATCATGCACTGATCATGTTTGCTATCATACACTGATCATGTACCTCTGGAGGCAATAAACAAAGAGCTGAGTAGGCACGAATCAAACAGTCAGCAGGCAATAATCATGGAACTCAGGTGTTGAGGAATCATGCTGCTCAGCTGGCAATAATCAAGCAGCAGAGCATGCAGGAATTACGCAGCACAGCTGGCAATTGTCAAGCAGATGAGCAGACAGTAATCACGCAGCTCAGCAGGCCCTGATCACGTGACTGAGCATGCACTGTTCACGTGGCTGATCATACACTGATCACGTGATGATCATGCACTGATCACTTGGATATCATGCACTGATCACATGGCTGATCATACACTGTTCACGTGTCTGACCATGCACTGATCACGTGGCTGATCATACACTGCTCAGGTAACTGATCATGCACTGATCACGTTGCTATCATGGACTGATCACGTGGCTGAACATGCACTGTTCACGTGGCTGATCACACACCTGTCACATGACATATCATGCACTGATCACGTGGCACTCATGCACTGATCACGTGGCTGATCATACTCTGCTCACGTAACTCCTTATGCACATATCACGTGGCTATCATGCACTGCTCACGTGGCTCGTCATGGAATGATCACATAGCTACAATACACTGGTCACGTGACTGATCATGCACAGATCACGTAAATGATCATGCACTGTTCACGTGACTGATCATGTACTGATCACGTGACTGATCATGCACTGATCACGTGGCTATCATGCACTGATCACTTGGCTGGTCATACACTGATCACGTGCCTGGTCATGCACAGATTACATGACTGATCATGCACTGAACACGTGACTGATCATGCACTGATCACGTGGCTATCATGTACTACTCACGTGGCTGATCATGCAATGATCATATAGCTACCATGTACAGGTCACGTGAATGATCATACACCCATCAGGTGACTGATCATGCACTGATCACGTGGCTATCATGCACTGATCACGCACTGATCACGTCTATATCATGCACTGATCACATGACTGCCCATGCACTGATCACGTGTATGATCATACACTAATCATGTGGCAGATCATGCACTGATCACGTGGCTGATGATGCAATGATACCGTGACTTAGCATGGACTGATCACATGACTATCATGTAGTGATCACGTGACTTAATGGCGCTGATCATGTGACTGATCATGCGCTGATCATGTTTGCTATCATACACTGATCATGTGCCTCTGGAGGCAATAAACAAAGAGCTGAGTAGGCACGAATCAAACAGTCAGCAGGCAATAATCATGGAACTCAGGTGTGAGGAATCATGCTGCTCAGCTGGCAATAATCAAGCAGCTGAGCAGGCAGGAATTACGCAGCACAGCTGGCAATTGTCAAGCAGATGACAGGCAGGAATAGTGCAGCTCAGCTGGCAATTGTCAAGCAGATGAGCAGACGGTAATCAAGCAGCTCAGCAGGCCCAGATCACGTGACTGAGCATGCACTGTTCACGTGGCTGATCATACACTGCTCACGTAACTGATAATGCACTGATCACGTGGCTATCATGCACTGATCACGTGGCTGATCATACACTGTTCACGTGTCTGACCATGCACTGATCACGTGGCTGATCATACAGTGCTCAGGTAACTGATCATGCACTGATCACGTGGCTGATCATACACTGATCAGTTGGCTATCATGCACTTATTACTTGGCTGATCATACACTGATCACGTGACTGATAATGCACTGATCATCTGGCTATCGTGCACTCATTAACTGGCTATCGTGCACTGATCACGCGGTTGATCATACACTGATCACGAGACTGATCATGCACTAATCACGTCTATATCATGCACTGATCACATGACTGCCCATGCACTGATCACCCGGATGATCATACACTGATCATGCGACAGATCATGCACTGATCACGTGGCTATGATGCACTGCTCACATGGCTGTTCATGCAATGATCACGTAGCTACCATGTACTGATCACGTGAGTGATCATGCACTGATCACGTAATTGATCATGCACTGTTAAGGTGACTTATCATGCACTGTTAACGTGAGTGATCATGCACTGATCACGTGACTGATCATGCACTGATCTCGTGGCTGATCATGCACTGATCACGTGTCTGATCATGCACTGATATTGTGACTGAGCATGGACTGATCACATAACTATCATGTAGTGATCACGTGACTTAATGGCTCTGATCATGTGACTGATCATGCACTGATCATGTTTGCTATCATACACTGATCATGTGCCTCTGGAGGCAATAAACAAAGAGCTGAGTAGGCACGAATCAAACAGTCAGCAGGCAATAATCATGGAACTCAGGTGTGAGGAATCATGCTGCTCAGCTGGCAATAATCAAGCAGCTGAGCAGGCAGGAATTACGCAGCACAGCTGACAATTGTCAAGCAGATGACAGGCAGGAATCGTGCAGCTCAGCTGGCAATTGTCAAGCAGATGAGCAGACGGTAATCACGCAGCTCAGCAGGCCCTGATCACGTGACTGAGCATGCACTGTTCACGTGGCTGATCATACACTGCTCACGTAACTGATCATGCACTGATCACGTGGCTGATCATACACTGATCAGTTGGCTATCATGCACTTTTTACTTGGCTGATCAAACACTGATCACGTGACTGATAATGCACTGATCATCTGGCTATCGTGCACTCATTAACTGGCTATCGTGCACTGATCACGTGGTTGATCATACACTGATCACGAGACTGATCATGCACTAATCACGTCTATATCATGCACTGATCACATGACTGCCCATGCACTGATCACCCGGATGATCATACACTGATCATGCGACAGATCATGCACTGATCACGTGGCTATCATGCACTGCTCACGCGGCTGTTCATGCCATGATCACGTAGCTACCATGTACTGGTCACGTGAGTGATCATGCACTGATCACGTAATTGATCATGCACTGATCAGGTGACTTATCATGCACTGTTAACGTGAGTGATCATGCACTGATCACGTGACTGATCATGCACTGATCTCGTGGCTATCATGCACGGCTCATGTGGCTGATCATGCAATGATCACCTAGCTACCATATACTGGTCACGTGACTGATCATGCACTGATCACGTAATTGATCATGCACTGATCATGTGGCTGATCATGCACTGATCATGTGGCTAAGCATGGACTGATCACATGACTATCATGTAGTGATCACGTGACTTAATGGCGCTGATCATGTGACTGATCATGCGCTGATCATGTTTGCTATCATACACTGATCATGTGCCTCTGGAGGCAATAAACAAAGAGCTGAGTAGGCACGAATCAAACAGTCAGCAGGCAATAATCATGGAATTCAGGTGTGAGGAATCATGCTGCTCAGCTGGCAATAATCAAGCAGCTGAACAGGCAGGAATTATGCAGCACAGCTGACAATTGTCAAGCAGATGACAGGCAGGAATCGTGCAGCTCAGCTTGCAATTGTCAAGCAGATGAGCAGACAGTAAAAACGCAGCTCAGCAGGCCCAGATCACGTGACTGAGCATGCACTGTTCACTTGGCTGATCATACACTGATCATGTGATTGATCATGCACTGATCACTTGAATATCATGCACTGATCACGTGGCTGATCGTACACTGTTCACGTGTCTGACCATGCACTGATCACGTGGCTGATCATACACTGCTCACGTAACTGATAATGCAGTGATCACGTGGCTATCATGCACTGAATACGTGGCTGAACATGCACTGTTCACGTGGCTGATCACACACCTGTCACGTGACATATCATGCACTCATCAACTGGTACTCATGCACTGATCACGTGGCTGATCATACTCTGCTCAGGAAACTCATCATGCACACATCACGTGGCAATCATGCACTGCTCACGTGGTTCGTCATGGAATGATTACGAAGCTACCATATACTGGTCACGTGACTGATCATGCACAGATCACGTAAATGATCATGCACTGTTCACGTGACTGATCATGTACTGATCACGTGACTGATCATGCACTGATCACGTGGCTATCATGCACTGATCACTTGGCTGGTCATACACTGATCACGTGCCTGGTCATGCACAGATTACATGACTGATCATGCACTGAACACGTGACTGATCATGCACTGATCACGTGGCTATCATGCACTACTCACGTGGCTGATCATGCAATGATCATGTAGCTACCATGTACCGGTCAGGTGACTGATCATACACCCATCAGGTGATGGATCATGCACTGATCACGTGGCTATCATGCACTGTTCACGTGGCTGATCATACACTGATCACCTGCCTGGTCATGCACAGATCACGTGACAAATCATGAACTGATCACGTAGCTATCATGAATTGATCACCTGGCTGATCATGCACTGATCACGTGGCTGATCATGCACTGATACCGTGACTGAGCATGGACTGATCACATGACTATCATGTAGAGATCACGTGACTTAATGGCTCTGATAATGTGACTGATCATGCACTGATCATGTTTGCTATCATACACTGATCATGTGCCTCTGGAGGCAATAAACAAAGAGCTGAGTAGGCACGAATCAAACAGTCAGCAGGCAATAATCATGGAACTCAGGTGTGAGGAATCATGCTGCTCAGCTGGCAATAATCAAGCAGCTGAGCAGGCAGGAATTACGCAGCACAGATGGCAATTGTCAAGCAGATGACAGGCAGGAATCGTGCAGCTCAGCTAGAAATTGTCAAGCGGATGAGCAGACAGTAATCACGCAGCTCAGCAGGCCCTGATTACGTGACTGAGCATGCACTGTTCAGGTGGCTAATCATACACTGATCACGTGATGATCATGCACTGATCACTTGGATATCATGCACTGATCACATGGCTGATAATACACTGTTCACGTGTCTGACCATGCACTGATCACGTGGCTGATCATACACTGCTAATGTAACTGATCATGCACTGATCACGTGGCTATCATGAACTGATCACGTGGCTGAACATGCACTGTTCACGTGGCTGATCACACACATGTCACGTGACATATCATGCACTGATCACGTGGCACTCATGCACTGATCACGTGGCTGATCATACTCTGCTCACGTACTCATCATGCACACTTCACGTGGCTATCATGCACTGCTCACGTGGCTCGTCATGGAATGATCACATAGCTACCATATACTGGTCACGTGACTGATCATGCACAGATCACGTAAATGATCATGCACTGTTCACGTGACTTTTCATGTACTGATCACGTGACTGATCATGCACTGATCACGTGGCTATCATGCTCTGCTCACGTGGCTGATCATGCAACGATCACGTAGCAACCATGTACTGGTCACGTGACTGATCATGCACTGATCACGTAATTGATTCTGCACTGATCACATGGCTCATCATGCACTGATCACGTGACTGATCACACATGTTTCACGTGACTGATCATGCACTGATCATGTGGCTCTCATGCACTGATCACGTGGCTATCATGCACTGATCACGTGGATATCATGCACTGATCACGTGGCCAATCACACACGTATCACATGACTGATCATGCACTGATCACGTGGCTATCATGCAGTGATCACGTTGCTATCATGCACTGATCACGTGGCTGATCACGCAATGATCACGTAGCTACCATGTACTGAAACGTGACTGATCATGCACTGATCACGTAATTGATTGTGCACTGATCACATGGCTCATCACGCACTGATCAGGTGGCTGATCACACACGTATCACGTGACTGATCATGTACAGATCATGTGAATAATCATGAAGTGACCACGTGGCTATCCTGCACTGATCACGTGGTATCATGCACTGATCACGTGGCTGATCACACACGTATCACGTGACTGATCATGCACTGATCACGTGACTGATCATGTACTGATCATGTGACTGATAATTCACTGATCACGTGGCTATCATGCTCTGCTCACGTGGCTGATCATGCAAGGATCACGTAGCAACCATGTACTGGTCTCGTGACTGATCATGCACTGATCAAGTAATTGATCCTGCACTGATCACGTGGCTCATCACGCACTGATCCGGTGGCTGATCACACACGTATCACGTGACTGATCATGTACAGATCACGTGACTAATCATGAAGTGATCATGTGGCTATCCTGCACTGATCACGTTGATATCATGCACTGATCACGTGGCTGATCACACACGTATCACGTGACTGATCATGCACTGATCACGTGGCTATCATGCACTGATCACGTGACTGATCATGCACAGATCACGTGACTGATCATGCACAGATCACGTGACTGATCATGCACTGATCACGTGGCTATCATGCACTGCTCACGTGGCTGATCATGCAATGATCACACAGCTACCATGTACTGGTCACATGACTGATCATGCACTGATCACATAATTGATCATGCACGGATCACCTGGCTTATCATGCATTGATCATGTGACTGATCATGTGCTGATCATGTTTGGTGTCACACACTGATCATGTGCCTCTGGAGGCAATGAACATAGAGCTGAGTAGGCAGGAATCAGTCAGCAGGCTATAATCATGGAACTCAGCTCTGAGAAATCATGCTGCTCAGCTGGTAATAATCAAGTAGATGAGCAGGCAGGAATTATGCAGCACAGGTGGCAATTGTCAAGGAGAGGACAGGCAGGAATCGTGCAGCTCAGCTGGAAATTGTCAAGCAGATGAGCAGACAGTAATCACGCAGCTCAGCAGGCCCTGATCACGTGACTGAGCATGCACTGTTCACATGGCTGATCACACACCTATCACGTGACTGATCATGCACTGATCATGTGACTGATCATGCACTGATCACGTAGCTATCTTGCACTGATCACTTGGCTGATCATACACTCATCACGGGACTGATCGTGCACTGATCACGGCGCTATCATGCATTGACTACATGACTCCACATGCACTGATCACGTGGATGATCATGCACTGATCACGTGACTGATCAGGCACTGATCAAATGGCTGATCATGCACTGATCACGTGACTGATCATGCACTGATCACGTGTCTATCATGCACGGATCACTTGGCTGGTCATACACTGATCACGTGCCTGGTCATGCACGGATTACATGACTGATCATGCACTGAACACGTGACTGATCATGCACTGATCACGTGGCTATCATGCACTACTCACGTGGCTGATCAGGCAATGATCATGTAGCTACCATGTACCGGTCAGGTGACTGATCATACACCCATCAGGTGACGGATCATGCACTGATCACGTGGCTATCATGCACTGTTCACGTGGCTGATCATACACAGATCACCTGCCTGGTCATGCACAGATGATGTGACAAATCATGAACTGATCACATAGCTATCATGAACTGATCACCTGGCTGATCATGCACTGATCACGTGGATGATCATGCACTGATACCGTGACTGAGCATGGACTGATCACATGACTATCATGTAGTGATCACGTGACTTAATGGCTCTGATCATGTGACTGATCATGCACTGATCATGTTTGCTATCATACACTGATCATGTGCCTCTGGAGGCAATAAACAAAGAGCTGAGTAGGCACGAATCAAACAGTCAGCAGGCAATAATCATGGAACTCAGGTGTGAGGAATCATGCTGCTCAGCTGGCAATAATCAAGCAGCAGAGCATGCAGGAATTATGCAGCACAGCTGGCAATTGTCAAGCAGATGAGCAGACAGTAATCACGCAGCTCAGCAGGCCCTGATCACGTGACTGAGCATGCACTGTTCACGTGGCTGATCATACACTGATCACGTGATGATCATGCACTGATCACTTGGATATCATGCACTGATCACATAGCTGATCATACACTGTTCACGTGTCTGACCATGCACTGATCACGTGGCTGATCATACACTGCTCAGGTAACTGATCATGCACTGATCACGTTGCTATCATGGACTGATCACGTGGCTGAACATGCACTGTTCACGTGGCTGATCACACACCTGTCACATGACATATCATGCACTGATCACGTGACACTCATGCACTGATCACGTGGCTGATCATACTCTGCTCACGTAACTCATTATGCACATATCACGTGGCTATCATGCACTGCTCACGTGGCTCGTCATGGAATGATGACATAGCTACAATACACTGGTCACGTGACTGATCATGCACAGATCACGTAAATGATCATGCACTGTTCACGTGACTGATCATGTACTGATCACGTGACTGATCATGCACTGATCACGTGGCTATCATGCACTGATCACTTGGCTGGTCATACACTGATCACGTGCCTGGTCATGCACAGATTACATGACTGATCATGCACTGAACACGTGACTGATCATGCACTGATCACGTGGCTATCATGCACTACTCACGTGGCTGATCATGCAATGATCATATAGCTACCATGTACAGGTCACGTGAATGATCATACACCCATCAGGTGACTGATCATGCACTGATCACGTGGCTATCATGCACTGATCACGCACTGATCACGTCTATATCATGCACTGATCACATGACTGCCCATGCACTGATCACGTGGATGATCATACACTAATCATGTGGCAGATCATGCACTGATCACGTGGCTGATGATGCACTGATACCGTGACTGAGCATGGACTGATCACATGACTATCATGTAGTGATCACGTGACTTAATGGCGCTGATCATGTGACTGATCATGCGCTGATCATGTTTGCTATCATACACTGATCATGTGCCTCTGGAGGCAATAAACAAAGAGCTGAGTAGGCACGAATCAAACAGTCAGCAGGCAATAATCATGGAACTCAGCTGTGAGGAATCATGCTGCTCAGCTGGCAATAATCAAGCAGCTGAGCAGGCAGGAATTACGCAGCACAGCTGGCAATTGTCAAGCAGATGACAGGCAGGAATAGTGCAGCTCAGCTGGCAATTGTCAAGCAGATGAGCAGACGGTAATCACGCAGCTCAGCAGGCCCAGATCACGTGACTGAGCATGCACTGTTCACGTGGCTGATCATACACTGCTCACATAACTGATAATGCACTGATCACGTGGCTATCATGCACTGATCACGTGGTTGATCATACACTGTTCACATGTTTGACCATGCACTGATCACGTGGCTGATCATACACTGCTCACGTAACTGATCATGCACTGATCACGTGGCTGATCATACACTGATCAGTTGGCTATCATGCACTTTTTACTTGGCTCGTCATACACTGATCACGTGACTGATAATGCACTGATCATCTGGCTATCGTGCACTCATTAACTGGCTATCGCGCACTGATCACGTGGTTGATCATACACTGATCACGAGACTGATCATGCACTAATCACGTCTATATCATGCACTGATCACATGACTGCCCATGCACTGATCACCCGGATGATCATACACTGATCATGCGACAGATCATGCACTGATCACGTGGCTATCATGCACTGCTCACGCGGTTGTTCATGCCATGATCACGTAGCTACCATGTACTGGTCACGTGAGTGATCATGCACTGATCACGTAATTGATCATGCACTGATCAGGTGACTTATCATGCACTGTTAACGTGAGTGATCATGCACTGATCACGTGACTGATCATGCACTGATCTCGTGGCTATCATGCACGGCTCATGTGGCTGATCATGCAATGATCACCTAGCTACCATATACTGGTCACGTGACTGATCATGCGCTGATCACGTAATTGATCATGCACTGATCATGTGGCTGATCATGCACTGATCACGTGGCTGAGCATGGACTGATCACATGACTATCATGTAGTGATCACGTGACTTAATGGCGCTGATCATGTGACTGATCATGCGCTGATCATGTTTGCTATCATACACTGATCATGTGCCTCTGGAGGCAATAAACAAAGAGCTGAGTAGGCACGAATCAAACAGTCAGCAGGCAATAATCATGGAACTCAGGTGTGAGGAATCATGCTGCTCAGCTGGCAATAATCAAGCAGCTGAGCAGGCAGGAATTACGCAGCACAGCTGGCAATTGTCAAGCAGATGACAGGCAGGAATAGTGAAGCTCAGCTGGCAATTGTCATACACTGTTCACGTGTCTGACCATGCACTGATCACGTGGCTGATCATACACTGATCACGTGACTGATAATGCACTGTTCATCTGGCTATCGTGCACTCATTAACTGGCTATCGTGCACTGATCACGTGGTTGATCATACACTGATTACGAGACTGATCATGCACTAATCACATCTATATCATGCACTGATCACATGACTGCCAATGCACTGATCACCCGGATGATCATACACTGATCATGCGACAGATCATGCACTGCTCACGCAGCTGTTCATGCAAGGATCACGTAGCTTTCATGTACTGGTCACGTGAGTGATCATGCACTGATCACGTGATGATCATGCACTGATCACTTGGATATCATGCACTGATCACATGGCTGATCATACACTGTTCACGTGTCTGACCATACACTGATCACGTGGCTGATCATACAGTGTTCAGGTAACTGATCATGCACTGATCATGTGGCTATCATGGACTGATCACGTGGCTGAACATACACTGTTCATGTGTCTGACCATGCACTGATCACGTGGCTGATCATACAGTGCTCAGGTAACTGATCATGCACTGATCACGTGGCTATCATGGACTGATCACGTGACTGAGCATGCACTGTTCACATGGCTGATCACACACCTATCACGTGACTGATCATGCACTGATCATGTGACTGATCATGCACTGATCACGTAGCTATCTTGCACTGATCACTTGGCTGATCATACACTCATCACGGGACTGATCGTGCACTGATCACGGCGCTATCATGCATTGACTACATGACTCCACATGCACTGATTACGTGGATGATCATGCACTGATCACGTGACTGACCATGCACTGATCACATGACTGATCAGGCACTGATTAAATGGCTGATCATGCACTGATCACGTGGCTATCATGCACTGCTCACGTGGCTGATCAGGCAATGATCACGTAGCTACCATGTACTGGTCACGTGACTTATCATGCACTGATCACGTAATTGATCATGCACTGATCATGTGGCTGATCATGCACTGATCACGTGGATGATCATCCACTGATCACGTGACTGATCATGCGCTGATCACGTGGCTATCATGCACTGATCACTTGGCTGATAATACACTGATCACGTGCCTGGTGATGCACGGATTACATGACTGATCATGCACTGATCACGTGCCTGGTGATGCACGGATTACATGACTGATCATGCACTGATCACGTGACTGATCATGCACTGATCACGTGGCTATCATGCACTACTCACGTGACTGATCATGCAATGATCATGTAGCTACCATGTACCGGTCAGGTGACTGATCATACACCCATCAGGTGACGGATCATGCACTGATCACGTGGCTATCATGCACTGTTCACGTGGCTGATCATACCCTGATCACCTGCCTGGTCATGCACAGATCACGTGACAAATCATGAACTGATCACATAGCTATCATGAACTGATCACCTGGCTGATCATGCACTGATCACGTGGCTGATCATGCACTGATACCGTGACTGAGCATGGACTGATCACATGACTATCATGTAGTGATCACGTGACTTAATGGCTCTGATCATGTGACTGATCATGCGCTGTTCATGTTTGTTATCATACACTGATCATGTGCCTCTGGAGGCAATAAACAAAGAGCTGAGTGGGCACGAATCAAACAGTCAGCAGGCAATAATCATGGAACTCAGGTGTGAGGAATCCTGCTGCTCAGCTGGCAATAATCAAGCAGCTGAGCAGGCAGGAATTACGCAGCACAGCTGGCAATTGTCCAGCAGATGAGTAGACAGTAATCACGCAGCTCAGCAGGCCCTGATCACGTGACTGAGCATGCACTGTTCACGTGGCTGATCATACACTGATCACGTGATGATCATGCACTGATCACTTGGATATCATGCACTGATCACATGGCTAATCATACACTGCTCACGTGCCTGACCATGCACTGATCACGTGGCTGATCATACAGTGCTCAGGTAACTGATCATGCACTGATCACGTCTATATCATGCACTGATCACATGACTGCCCATGCACTGGTCACATGGATGATCATACACTAATCATGTGACTGATCACGTGGCTGATCATGCACTGATACCGTGACTGAGCATGGACTGATCACATGACTATCATGTAGGATCACGTGACTTAATGGCGCTGACCATGTGACTGATCATGCGCTGATCATGTTTGCTATCATACACTGATCATGTGCCTCTGGAGGCAATAAACAAAGAGCTGAGTAGGCACGAATCAAACAGTCAGCAGGCAATAATCATGGAACTCAGGTGTGAGGAATCATGCTGCTCAGCTGGCAATAATCAAGCAGCTGAGCAGGCAGGAATTACGCAGCACAGCTGACAATTGTCAAGCAGATGACAGGCCGGAATCGTGCAGCTCAGCTGGCAATTGTCAAGCAGATGAGCAGACGGTAATCACGCAGCTCAGCAGGCCCAGATCACGTGACTGAGCATGCACTGTTCACGTGGCTGATCATACACTGCTCACGTAACTGATAATGCACTGATCACGTGGCTATCATGCACTGATCACGTGGCTGATCATACACTGTTCACGTGTTTGACCATGCAATGATCACGTGGCTGATCATACACTGCTCACGTAACTGATCATGCACTGATCACGTGGCTGATCATACACTGATCAGTTGGCTATCATGCACTTATTACCTGGCTGATCATACACTGATCACGTGACTGATAATGCACTGATCATCTGGCTATCGTGCACTCATTAACTGGCTATCGTGCACTGATCACGTGGTTGATCATACACTGATCACGAGACTGATCATGCACTAAACACGTCTATATCATGCACTGATCACATGACTGCCCATGCACTGATCACCCGGATGATCATACACTGATCATGCGACAGATCATGCACTGATCACGTGGCTATCATGCACTGCTCATGCGGCTGTTCATGCATTGATCACGTAGCTACCATGTACTGGTCACGTGAGTCATCATGCACTAATCACGTAATTGATCATGCACTGATCAGGTGACTTATCATGCACTGTTAACGTGAGTGATCATGCACTGATCACGTGACTGATCATGCACTGGTCTCGTGGCTATCATGCACGGCTCATGTGGCTGATCATGCAATGATCACCTAGCTACCATATACTGGTCACGTGACTGATCATGCGTTGATCATGTGGCTGATCAGGCACTGATCACGTGACTGATCATGCACTGATCACGTGACTGATCATGCACTGATCACATGGCTATCATGCACTGATCACTTGGCTGGTCATACACTGATCACGTACCTGGTCATGCACAGATTACATGACTGATCATGCACTGAACACGTGACTGATCATGCACTGATCACGTGGCTATCATGCACTACTCACGTGGCTGATCATGCAATGATCATGTAGCTACCATGTACCGGTCAGGTGACTGATCATACACCCATCGGTGACGGATCATGCACTGATCACGTGGCTATCATGCACTGTTCACGTGGCTGATCATACACTGATCACCTGCCTGGTCATGCACAGATCACGTGACAAATCATGAACTGATTACATAGCTATCATGAACTGATCACCTGGCTGATCATGCACTGATCACGTGGCTGATCATGCACTCATTCGGTGACTGAGCATGGACTGATCACATGACTATCATGTAGTGATCACGTGACTTAATGGCTTTGATCATGTGACTGATCATGCACTGATCATGTTTGCTTTCATACACTCATCATGTGCCTATGGAGGCAATAAACAAAGAGCTGAGTAGGCACGAATCAAACAGTCAGCAGGCAATAATCATGGAACTCAGCTGTGAGGAATCATGCTGCTCAGCTGGCAATAATCAAGCAGCTGAGCAGGCAGGAATTACGCAGCACAGCTGGCAATTGTCAAGCAGATGACAGGCAGGAATCGTGCAGCTCAGCTGGCAATTGTCAAGCAGATGAGCAGACAGTTATCACGCAGCTCAGCAGGCCCTGATCACGTGACTGAGCATGCACTGTTCACGTGGCTGATCATACACTGATCACGTGATGATCATGCACTGATCACTTGGATATCATGCACTGATCACATGGCTGATCATACACTGTTCACGTGTCTGACCATGCACTGATCACGTGGCTGATCATACACTGCTCAGGTAACTGATCATGCACTGATCACGTGGCTATCATGCACTGATCATGTGGCTGAACATGCACTGTTCACGTGGCTGATCACACACCTGTCACGTGACATATCATGAACTGATCACGTGGCTGATCATACTCTGCTCACGTAACTCATCATGCACACATCACGTGGCTATCATGCACTGCTCACGTGGCTCATCATGGAATGATCACATAGCTAACATATACTGGTCACGTGACTGATCATGCACAGATCACGTAAATGATCATGCACTGTTAATGTGAGTGATCATGTACTGATCACGTGACTGATCATGCACTGATCAGGTGGCTATCATGCTCTGCTCACGTGGCTGATCATGCAACGATCACGTAGCAACCATGTACTGGTCACGTGACTGATCATGCACAGATCACGTAAATGATCATGCACTGTTAACGTGAGTGATCATGTACTGATCACGTGACTGATCATGCACTGATCAGGTGGCTATCATGCTCTGCTCACGTAACTGATCATGCAGTGATCACGTGGCTATCATGCACTGAATACGTGGCTGAACATGCACTGTTCACGTGGCTGATCACACACCTGTCACGTGACATATCATGCACTGATCACGTGGCACTCATGCACTGATCACGTGGCTGATCATACTCTGCTCACGTAACTCATCATGCACACATCACGTGGCTATCATGCACTGCTCACGTGGCTCGTCATGGAATGATCACATAGCTACCATATACTGGTCACGTGACTGATCATGCACAGATCACGTAAATGATCATGCACTGTTCACGTGACTGATCATGTACTGATCACGTGACTGATCATGCACTGATCACGTGGCTGATCATGCACTGATCACGTAATTGATCATGCACTTATCATTTGGCTGATCATGCACTGATCACGTGGCTGATCATACACTGATTACGTGACTGATCATGCACTGATCACGTGACTGATCATGCACTGATCACGTGGCTATTATGCACTGATCACGTGGCTGATCATACACTGTTCACATGTTTGACCATGCACTGATCACGTGGCTGATCATACACTGCTCACATAACTGATTATGCACTGATCACTTGGCTGGTCATACACTGATCACATGACTGATCATGCACTGATCATCTGGCTATCGTGCACTCATTACCTGGCTATCGTGCACTGATCACGTGGTTGATCATACACTGATCACGAGACTGATCATGCACTGATCACATCTATATCATGCACTGATCACATGACTGCCCATGCACTGATCACCCAGATGATCATACACTGATCATGCGACAGATCATGCACTGATCACGTGGCTATCATGCACTGCTCACGTGGCTGTTCATGCAATGATCACGTAGCTACCATGTACTGGTCACGTGAGTGATCATGCACTGATCACATAATTGTTCATGCACTGATCAGGTGACTTATCATGCACTGTTAACATGAGTGATCATGCACTGATCACATGACTGATCATGCACTGATCTCGTGGCTATCATGCACGGCTCATGTGGCTGATCATGCAATGATCACCTAGCTACCATATACTGCTCACGTGACTGATCATGCACTGATCACGTGACTAATCATGCACTGATCACGTGGCTATCATGCACTAATCACTTGGCTGGACATACACTGATCACGTGGCTGATCATGCGATGAAAACGCAGCTACCATGTACTGGTCACATGACTGATCATGCACTGATCACGTGGCTATCATGCACTGATCACGAGACTGATCATGCACTGATCACGTCTATATCATGCACTGATCACATGACTGCCCATGCACTGATCACGTGCATGATCATACACTAATCATGTGACAGATCATGCACTGATCACGTGGCTGATCATGCACTGATACCGTGACTGAGCATGGACTGATCACATGACTATCATGTAGTGATCACGCGACTTAATGGCGCTGATCATGTGACTGATCATGCGCTGATCATGTTTGCTATCATACACTGATCATGTGCCTCTGGAGGCAATAAACAAAGTACTGAGTAGGCACGAATCAAACAATAAGCAGGCAATAATCATGGAACTCAGCTGTGAGGAATCATGCTGCTCAGCTGGGAATAATCAAGCAGCTGAGCAGGCAGGAATTACGCAGCACAGCTGACAATTGTCAAGCAGATGACAGGCAGGAATCGTGCAGCTCAGCTGGCAATTGTCAAGCAGATGAGCAGACAGTAATCACGCAGCTCAGCAGGCCCAGATCACGTGACTGAGCATGCACTGTTCACGTGGCTGATCATACACTGCTCACGTAACTGATAATGCACTGATCACGTGGCTATCATGCACTGATCACGTGGCTGATCATACACTGTTCACGTGTCTGACCATGCACTGATCACGTGGCTGATCATACACTGATCACGTGACTGATAATGCACTGTTCATCTGGCTATCGTGCACTCATTAACTGGCTATCGTGCACTGATCACGTGGTTGATCATACACTGATTACGAGACTGATCATGCACTAATCACGTCTATATCATGCACTGATCACATGACTGCCCATGCACTGATCACCCAGATGATCATACACTGATCATGCGACAGATCATGCACTGCTCACGCAGCTGTTCATGCAAGGATCACGTAGCTTTCATGTACTGGTCACGTGAGTGATCATGCACTGATCACGTAATTGATCATGCACTGATCAGGTGACTTATCATGCACTGTTAACGTGAGTGATCATGCGCTGATCACGTGACTTATCATGCACTGATCTCGTGGCTATCATGCACGGCTCATGTGGCTGATCATGCAATGATCACCTAGCTACCAAATACTGGTCACGTGACTGATCATGCACTGATCACGTAATTGATCATGCACTGATCATGTGTCTGACCATGCACTGATCACGTGGCTGATCATACACTGATCACGTGACTGATCATGCACTGATCACGTGGCTATCATGCACTGATCACGTGGCTGATCATGCACTGATCACGTGTCTGATCATGCACTGATCACGTGGCTGATCATGCACTGATCACGTGACTGATCATGCACTGATCACGTGGCTATCATGCACTGATCACGTGACTGATCATGCACTGATCACGTGGCTGATCATGCACTGATCACGTGACTGATCATGCACTGATCACGTGACTGATCATGCACTGATCACGTGGCTATCATGCACTGATCACGTGGCTGATCATGCACTGATCACGTGACTGATCATGCACTGATCACGGGCTATCATGCACTGACTACATGACTGCACATGCACTGATCACGTGGCTGATCATGCACTGATCACGTGACTGATCATGCACTGATCACGTGACTGATCATGCACTGATCACGTGGCTGATCATGCACTGATCACGTGGCTATCATGCACTGATCACGTGGCTGATCATGCACTGATCACGTAGCTACCATGCACTGATCACGTGACTGATCATGCACTGATCACGTAATTGATCATGCACTGATCACGTGGCTGATCATGCACTGATCACGTGGCTGATCATGCACTGATCACGTGACTGATCATGCACTGATCACGTGGCTATCATGCACTGATCACGTGGCTGATCATGCACTGATCACGTGCCTGATCATGCACTGATCACATGACTGATCATGCACTGATCACGTGACTGATCATGCACTGATCACGTGGCTATCATGCACTACTCACGTGGCTGATCATGCAATGATCATGTAGCTACCATGTACTGGTCACGTGACTGATCATACACCCATCAGGTGACTGATCATGCACTGATCACGTGGCTATCATGCACTGATCACGTGGCTGATCATGCACTGATCACGTGCCTGATCATGCACTGATCACGTGACTGATCATGCACTGATCACGTGGATGATCATGCACTGATCACGTGGCTGATCATGCACTGATCACGTGGCTGATCATGCACTGATACCGTGACTGAGCATGGACTGATCACATGACTATCATGTAGTGATCACGTGACTTAATGGCGCTGATCATGTGACTGATCATGCGCTGATCATGTTTGCTATCATACACTGATCATGTGCCTCTGGAGGCAATAAACAAAGAGCTGAGTAGGCACGAATCAAACAGTCAGGAGGCAATAATCATGGAACTCAGGTGTGAGGAATCATGCTGCTCAGCTGGCAATAATCAAGCAGCTGAGCAGGCAGGAATTACGCAGCACAGCTGGCAATTGTCAAGCAGATGAGCAGACAGTAATCACGCAGCTCAGCAGGCCCTGATCACGTGACTGAGCAGGCACTGTTCACGTGGCTGATCATACACTGATCACGTGATGATCATGCACTGATCACTTGGATATCATGCACTGATCACGTGGCTGATCATACACTGTTCACGTGTCTGACCATGCACTGATCACGTGGCTGATCATACAGTGCTCAGGTAACTGATCATGCACTGATCACGTGGCTATCATGGACTGATCACGTGGCTGAACATGCACTGTTCACGTGGCTGATCACACACCTGTCTCGTGACATATCATGCACTGATCACGTGGCACTCATGCACTGATCACGTGGCTGATCATACTCTGCTCACGTAACTCATCATGCACACATCACGTGGCTATCATGCACTGCTCACGTGGCTCGTCATGGAATGATCACGTAGCTACCATATACTGGTCACGTGACTGATCATGCACAGATCACGTAAATGATCATGCACTGTTCACGTGACTGATCATGTACTGATCACGTGACTGATCATGCACTGATCACGTGGCTATCATGCTCTGCTCACGTGGCTGAGCATGCAACGATCACGTAGCAACCATGTACTGGTCACGTGACTGATCATGCACTGATCACGTAATTGATCATGCACTGATCACGTGGCTCATCATGCACTGATCACGTGGCTGATCATGCACTGATCACGTGGCTGATCATGCACTGATCACGTGGCTATCATGCACTGATCACGTGGCTGATCATGCACTGATCACGTGGCTATCATGCACTGATCACGTGACTGATCATGCACTGATCACGTAACTGATCATGCACTGATCACGTGGCTCATCATGCACTGATCACGTGGCTGATCACACACGTATCACGTGACTGATCATGCACTGATCACGTGGCTGATCATGCACTGATCACGTGGCTATCATGCACTGATCACGTGGTATCATGCACTGATCACGTGGCTGATCACACACGTATCACGTGACTGATCATGCACTGATCACGTGACTGATCATGCACTGATCACGTGGCTGATCATGCACTGATCACGTGACTGATCATGCACTGATCACGTGGCTATCATGCACTGATCACGTGGCTGATCATGCACTGATCACGTGACTGATCATGCACTGATCACGGGCTATCATGCACTGACACATGACTGATCATGCACTGATCACGTGGCTGATCATGCACTGATCACGTGACTGATCATGCACTGATCACGTGACTGATCATGCACTGATCACGTGGCTGATCATGCACTGATCACGTGGCTATCATGCACTGATCACGTGGCTGATCATGCACTGATCACGTAGCTACCATGCACTGATCACGTGACTGATCATGCACTGATCACGTGGCTGATCATGCACTGATCACGTGACTGATCATGCACTGATCACGTGACTGATCATGCACTGATCACGTGGCTATCATGCACTGATCACGTGGCTGATCATGCACTGATCACGTGGCTGATCATGCATGATCACGCAGCTACCATGTACTGGTCACGTGACTGATCATGCACTGATCACGTGACTGATCATGCACTGATCACGTGGCTATCATGCACTGATCACGTGACTGATCATGCACTGTCACGTCTATATCATGCACTGATCACATGACTGCCCATGCACTGATCACGTGGATGATCATACACTAATCATGTGACAGATCATGCACTGATCACGTGGCTGATCATGCACTGATACCGTGACTGAGCATGGACTGATCACATGACTATCATGTAGTGATCACGTGACTTAATGGCGCTGATCATGTGACTGATGATGCGCTGATCATGTTTGCTATCATACACTGATCATGTGCCTCTGGAGGCAATAAACAAAGAGCTGAGTAGGCATGAATCAAACAGTCAGCAGGCAATAATCATGGAACTCAGGTGTGAGGAATCATGCTGCTCAGCTGGGAATAATCAAGCAGCTGAGCAGGCAGGAATTACGCAGCACAGCTGACAATTGTCAAGCAGATGACAGGCAGGAATCGTGCAGCTCAGCTGGCAATTGTCAATAAGATGAGCAGACAGTAATCACACAGCTCAGCAGGCCAAGATCACGTGACTGAGCATGCACTGTTCACGTGGCTGATCATACACTGATCACGTAACTGATAATGCACTGATCACGTGGCTATCATGCACTGATCACGTGGCTGATCATACTCTGTTCACGTGTCTGACCATCCACTGATCACGTGGCTGATCATACACTGCTCACGTAACTGATCATGCACTGATCACGTGGCTGATCATACACTGATCAGTTGGCTATCACGCACTTATTACTTGGCTGATCATACACTGATTACGTGACTGATAATGCACTGATCATCTGGCTATCGTGCACTCATTAACTGTCTATCGTGCACTGATCACGTGGTTGATCATACACTGATCACGAGACTGATCATGCACTAATCACGTCTATATCATGCACTGATCACATGACTGCCCATGCACTGATCACCCGGATGATCATACACTGATCATGGGACAGATCATGCACTGATCACGTGGCTATCATGCACTGCTCACGCGGCTGTTCATGCAATGATCACGTAGCTACCATGTACTGGTCACGTGAGTGATCATGCAGTGATCACGTAATTGATCATGCACTGATCAGGTGACTTATCATGCACTGTTAATGTGAGTGATCATGCACTGATCACGTGACTGATCATGCACTGATCTCGTGGCTATCATGCACTGATCATGTGGCTGATTATGCAATGATCACCTAGCTACCATATACTGGTCACGTGACTGATCATGCACTGATCACGTAATTGATCATGCACTGATCATGTGGCTGATCATGCACTGATCACGTGACTGATCATGCACTGATCACGTGACTGATCATGCACTGATCACGTAATTGATCATGCACTGATCAGGTGACTTATCATGCACTGATCACGTGACTGATCATGCACTGATCACGTGACTGATAATGCACTGATCTCGTGGCTATCATGCACGACTCACGTGGCTGATCATGCAATGATCATCTAGCTACCATATACTGGTCACTTGACTGATCATGCACTGATCACGTAATTGATCATGCACTGATCATGTACCTGATCATGCACTGATCACGTGGCTGATCATCCACTGATCACGTGACTGATCATGCACTGATCACGTGACTGATCATGCACTGATCACGTGGCTATCATGCACTGATCACTTGGCTGGTCATACACTGATCACGTGCCTGGTCATGCACAGATTACATGACTGATCATGCACTGAACACGTGACTGATCATGCACTGATCACGTGGCTATCATGCACTACTCACGTGGCTGATCATGCAATGATCATGTAGCTACCATGTACCGGTCAGGTGACTGATCATACACCCATCAGGTGACGGATCATGCACTGAACACGTGGCTATCATGCACTGTTCACGTGGCTGATCATACACTGATCACCTGCCTGGTCATACACAGATCACGTGACAGATCATGAACTGATCACATAGCTGATCATGAACTGATCACCTGGCTGATCATGCACTGATCACGTGGCTGATCATGCACTCATACCGTGACTGAGCATGGACTGATCACATGACTATCATGTAGTGATCACGTGACTTAATGGCGCTGATCATGTGACTGATCATGCACTGATCATGTTTGCTATCATACACTGATCATGTGCCTCTGGAGGCAATAAACAAAGAGCTGAGTAGGCACGAATCAAACAGTCAGCAGGCAATAATCATGGAACTCAGCTGTGAGGAATCATGCTGCTCAGCTGGCAATAATCAAGCAGCTGAGCAGGCAGGAATTACGCAGCACAGCTGGCAATTGTCAAGCAGATGACAGGCAGGAATCGTGCAGCTCAGCTGGCAATTGTCAAGCAGATGAGCAGACAGTAATCACGCAGCTCAGCAGGCCCTGATCACGTGACTGAGCATGCACTGTTCACGTGGCTGATCATACACTGATCACGTGATGATCATGCACTGATCACTTGGATATCATGCACTGATCACGTGGCTGATCATACAATGCTCAGGTAACTGATCATGCACTGATCATGTGGCTATCATGGACTGATCACGTGGCTGAACATGCACTGTTCACGTGGCTGATCACACACCTGTCACGTGACATATCATGCACTGATCACGTGGCACTCATGCACTGATCACGTGGCTGATCATACCCTGCTCACGTAACTCATCATGCACACATCACGTGGCTATCATGCACTGCTCACGTGGCTCGTCATGGAATGATCACATAGCTACCATATACTGGTCACGTGAATGATCATGCACAGATCACGTAAATGATCATGCACTGTTCACGTGACTGATCATGTACTGATCACGTGACTGATCATGCACTGATCACGTGGCTGATCATGCACTGATCCCGTAATTGATCATGCACTTATCATTTGGCTGATCATGCACTGATCACGTGGCTGATCATACACTGATTACGTGACTGATCATGCACTGATCACGTGACTGATCATGCACTGATCACGTGGCTATCATGCACTGATCACTTGGCTGGTCATACACTGATCACATGACTGATCATGCACTGTTCACGTGACTGATCATGTACAGATCACGTGAATAATCATGAAGTGATCTCGTGGCTATCCTGCACTGATCACGTGGATATCATGCACTGATCACGTGGCTGATCACACACGTATCACGTGACTGATCATGCACTGATCACGTGGCTATCATGCACTGATCACATGGCTATCATGCACTGATCACGTGGCTGATCATGCAATGATCACGTAGCTACCATGCACTGGTCACGTGACTGATCATTCACTGATCAGGTAATTGATCATGCACTGATCACGTGACTGATCATGCACAGATCACTTGACTGATCATGCACAGATCACGTGACTGTTCAAGCACTCATCACGTGGCTATCATGCACTGCTCACGTGGCTGATCATGCAATAATCACGCGGCTACCATGTACTGGTCACATGACTGATCATGCACTGATCACATAATTGATCATGCACTGATCACCTGGCTTATCATGCATTGATCATGTGACTGATTATGTGCTGATCATGTTTGGTGTCACACACTGATCATGTGCCTCTGGAGGCAATGAACATAGAGCTGAGTAGGCAGGAATCAGTCAGCAGGCTATAATCATGGAACTCAACTCTGAGAAATCATGCTGCTCAGCTGGCAATAATCAAATAGATGAGCAGGCAGGAATTACGCAGCACAGGTGGCAATTGTCAAGGAGATGAGCAGACAGTAATCACGCAGCTCAGCAGGCCCAGATCACGTGACTGAACATGCACTGTTCATATGGCTGATCACACACCTATCACGTGACTGATCATGCACTTATCATGTGACTGATCATGCACTAATCACGTAGCTATCTTGTACTGATCACTTGGCTGATCATACACTCATAACGGGACTGATCGTGCACTGATCATGGTGCTATTATGCATTGACTACATGACTCCACATGAACTGATCACGTGGAAGATCATGCACTGTTCACGTGGCTGACCATGCACTGATCATGTGACTGATAATGCCCTGATCACGTGGCTGATCATGCACTGATCATGTGGCTATCATGAACTGCTCACGTCGCTGATCTGGCAATGTTCACGTAGCTACCATGTACTGGTTACGTGACTGATCATGCACTGATCACGTAATTGATCATGCACTGATCATGTGGCTGATCATGCACTGATCACGTGGCCGATCATACACTGATCACGTGACTGATCATGCACTGATCACGTGACTGATCATGCACTGATCACGTGGCTATCATGCACTGATCACTTGGCTGGTCATACACTGATCACGTGGCTGATCATGCACTGATCACGTGACTGATCATGCACTGATCACGTGGCTATCTTGCACTGCTCACGTGGCTGATCATGCGATACTCTATATAGATCACGTGAATAATCATGAAGTGATCACGTGGCTATCCTGCACTGATCACGTGGTATCATGCATTGATCACGTGGCTGATCACACACGTATCAACTGACTGATCATGCACTGATCACGTGACTGACCAAGCACTGCTCACGTGGCTGATCATGCAATGATCACACAGCTACCATGTACTGGTCACATGACTGATCATGCACTGATCACATAATTGATCATGCACTGATCACCTGGCTTATCATGCATTGATCATGTGACTGATTATGTGCTGATCATGTTTGGTGTCACACACTGATCATGTGCCTCTGGAGGCAATGAACATAAAGCTGAGTAAGCAGGAATCAGTCAGCAGGCTATAATCATGGAACTCAGCTCTGAGAAATCATGCTGCTCAGCTGGCAATAATCAAGTAGAGGAGCAGGCAGGAATTACGCAGCACAGGTGGCAATTGTCAAGGAGATGACAGGCAGGAATCATGCAGCTCAACTGGAAATTGTCAAGCAGATGAGCAGACGGTAATCACGCAGCTCAGCAGGCCCTGATCAAGTGACTGAGCCTGCACTGTTCACATGGATGATCACACACCTATCACGTGACTGATCATGCACTGATCATGTGACTGATCATGCACTGATCACGTAGCTATCTTGCACTGATCACTTGGCTGATCATACACTCATCACGGGACTGATCGTGCACTGATCACGGCGCTATCATGCATTGACTACATGACTCCACATGCACTGATCACGTGGATGATCATGCACTGATCACGTGACTGACCATGAACTGATCACGTGACTGATCAGGCACTGATCACATGGCTGATCATGCACTGACCACGGGGCTTTAATGCACTGCTCACGTGGCTGATCAGGCAATGATCACGTAGCTACCATGTACTGGTCACGTGACTGATCATGCACTGGTCACGTAATTGATCATGCACTGCTCATGTGGCTGATCATGCACTGATCACGTGGCTGATCATACACTGATCACATAACTGATCATGCACTGATCACGTGACTGATCATGCACTGATCACTTGGCTATCATGCACTGATCACTTGGCTGGACATACACTGATCACATGCCTGGTCATGCACTGATCACGTGGCTGATCATGCACTGATCACGTGACTGATCATGCACTGATCTCGAGTCTGGTCATGCACTGATCACATGGCTATCATGCACTGCTCACGTGGCTGATCATGCGATGATCACGCAGCTACCATGTACTGGTCACATGACTGATCATGCACTGATCACGTGGCTGATCATACTCTGCTCACGTAACTCATTATGCACACATCACGTGGCTATCATGCACTGCTCACGTGGCTCGTCATGGAATGATCACATAGCTAAAATATACTGGTCACGTGACTGATCATGCACAGATCACGTAAATGATCATGCACTGTTCACGTGACTGATCATGTACTGATCACGTGACTGATCATGCACTGATCACGTGGCTATCATGCACTGATCACTTGGCTGGTCATACACTGATCAAGTGCCTGGTCATGCACAGATTACATGACTGATCATGTACTGAACACGTGACTGATCATGCACTGATCACGTGGCTATCATGCACTACTCACGTGGCTGATCATGCAGTGATCATATAGCTACCATGTACAGGTCTCGTGAATGATCATACACCCATCAGGTGACTGATCATGCACTGATCACGTGGCTATCATTCACTGATCACGAGACTGATCATGCACTGATCACGTCTATATCATGCACTGATCACATGACTGCCCATGCACTGATCACGTGGATGATCATACACTAATCATGTGGCAGATAATGCACTGATCACGTGGCTGATCATGCACTGATACCGTGACTGAGCATGGACTGATCACATGACTATCATGTAGTGATCATGTGACTTAATGGCGCTGATCATGTGACTGATCATGCGCTGATCATGTTTGCTATCATACACTGATCATGTGCCTCTGGAGGCAATAAACAAAGAGCTGAGTAGGCACGAATCAAACAGTCAGCAGGCAATAATCATGGAACTCAGCTGTGAGGAATCATGCTGCTCAGCTGGCAATAATCAAGCAGCTGAGCAGGCAGGAATTACGCAGCACAGCTGGCAATTGTCAAGCAGATGACAGGCAGGAATCGTGCAGCTCAGCTGGCAATTGTCAAGCAGATGAGCAGACGGTAATCACGCAGCTCAGCAGGCCCAGATCACGTGACTGAGCATGCACTGTTCACGTGGCTGATCATACACTGCTCACGTAACTGATAATGCACTGATCACGTGGCTGATCATACACTGATAAGTTGGCTATCATGCACTTATTACTTGGCTGATCATACACTGATCACGTGACTGATAATGCACTGATCATCTGGCTATCGTGCACTCATTAACTGGCTATCGTGCACTGATCATGTGGTTGATCATACACTGATCACGAGACTGATCATGCACTAATCACGTCTATATCATGCACTGATCACATGGCTATCATGCACTGATACCGTGACTGATCATGTACAGATCACGTGAATAATCATGAAGTGATCACGTGGCTATCCTGCACTGATCACGTGGATATCATGCACTGATCACGTGGCTGATCACACACGTATCACGTAACTGATCATGCACTGATCACTTGGCTATCATGCACTGATCACATGGCTATCATGCACTGATCACGTGGCTGATCATGCAATGATCACGTAGCTACCATGCACTGGTCACGTGACTGATCATTCAGTGATCAGGTAATTGATCATGCACTGATCACGTGACTGATCATGCACAGATCACGTGACTGATCATGCACAGATCACGTGACTGATCATTCACTCATCACGTGGCTATCATGCACTGCTCACGTGGCTGATCATGCAATGATCACACAGCTACCATGTACTGGTCACATGACTGATCATGCACTGATCACATAATTGATCATGCACTGATCACCTGGCTTATCATGCATTGATCATGTGACTGATTATGTGCTGATCATGTTTGGTGTCACACACTGATCATGTGCTTCTGGAGGCAAAGAACATAGAGCTGAGTAGGCAGGAATCAGTCAGCAGGCTATAATCATGGAACTCAGCTCTGAGAAATCATGCTGCTCAGCTGGCAATAATCAAGTAGATGAGCAGGCAGGAATTATGCAGCTCAGCAGGCCCTGATCACGTGACTGAGCATGCACTGTTCACGAGGCTTATCATACACTTATCACGTGATTGATCATGCACTGATCACTTGGATATCATGCACTGATCACGTGGCTGATCATACACTCTTCACGTGTCTGACCATGCACTGACCACGTGACTGACCATGCACTGATCACGTGACTGATCATGCACTGATCACGTGACTGATCATGCACTGATCACGTGTCTATCATGCACTGATCACTTGGCTGGACATACACTGATCACGTGCCTGATCATGCACTGATCACGTGGCTGATCATGCACTGATCACGTGACTGATCATGCACTGATCACGTGGCTATCATGCACTGATCACCTGGCTATCATGCACAGATCACGTGACTGATCATGCACTGATCAAATGACTGATCATGCACTGATCACGTGGCTATCATGCACTGATCACTTGGCTGGACATACACTGATCACGTGCCTGGTCATGCACTGTTCACGTGGCTGATCATGCACTGATCACGTGACTGATCATGCACTGATCTCGTGTCTGATCATGCACTGATCACGTGGCTATCATGCACTGCTCACGTGGCTGATCATGCGATGATCACGCATCTACCATGTACTGGTCAAATGACTGATCATGCACTGATCATGTGACTGATCATGCAGTGATCACGTGGCTATCATGCACTACTCACGTGGCTGATCGTGCAATGATCATGTAGCTACCAGGTACAGGTCACGTGAATGATCATACACCCATCAGGTGACTGATCATGCACTGATCACGTGGCTATCATGCACTGATCACGTGAATGATCATGCACTGATTACGTCTATAACGTGCACTGATCACATGACTGCCCATGCACTGATCACATGGATGATCATACACTAATCATGTGACAGATCATGCACTGATCATGTGGCTACCATGTACTGGTCTCGTGAGTGATCATGCACTGATCACGTAATTGATCATGCACTGATCACGTGGCTGATCATGCACTGAACACGTGACTGATCATGCACTGATCACGTGACTGATCATGCACTGATCAGGTGGCTATCATGCACTGCTCACGTGGCTGATCATGCAGTGATCTCGCAGCTACCATGTAGTGGTCTCGTGAGTGATCATGCACTGATCACGTAATTGATCATGCACTGATCACCTGGCTTATCATGCATTCATCATGTGACTGATCATGTGCTGATTATGTTTGGTGTCACACACTGATCATGTGCATCTGGAAGCAATGAACAAAGAGCTGAGTAGGAAGGAATCAGTCAGCAGGCTATAATCATGGAACTCAGCTCTGAGAAATCATGCTGCTCAGCTGGCAATAATCAAGTAGATGAGCAGGGAGGAATTATGCAGCTCAGCAGGCCCTGATCACGTGACTGAGCATGAACTGTTCACGAGGCTTATCATACACTTATCACGTGATTGATCATGCACTGATCACTTGGATATCATGCACTGATCACGTGGCTGATCATACACTCTTCACGTGTCTGACCATGCACTGACCACGTGACTGAACATGCACTGATCACGTGACTGATCATGCACTGATCACGTGACTGATCATGCACTGATCACGTGTCTATCATGCACTGATCACTTGGCTGGACATACACTGATCACGTGCCTGATCATGCAATGATCACGTGGCTGACCATGCACTGATCACGTGACTGATCATGCACTGATCACGTGGTTATCATGCACTGATCACCTGGCTATCATGCACAGATCACGTGACTGATCATGCACTGATCAAATGACTGATCATGCACTGATCACGTGGCTATCATGCACTGATCACTTGGCTGGACATACACTGATCACGTGCCTGATCATGCAATGATCACGTGGCTGACCATGCACTGATCACGTGACTGATCATGCACTGATCACGTGGTTATCATGCACTGATCACCTGGCTATCATGCACAGATCACGTGACTGATCATGCACTGATCAAATGACTGATCATGCACTGATCACGTGGCTTTCCTGCAGTGATCAGGTGGATATCAGTCACTGATCATGTGGCTGATCACACACGTATCACGTGACTGATCATGCACTGATCACGTGGCTATCATGCACTGATCACGTGGCTATCATGCACTGATCACATGGCTGATCATGCAATGATGACGTAGCTACCATGCACTGGTCACGTGATTGATCATTCACTGATCAGGTAATTGATCATGCACTGATCACGTGACTGATCATGCACAGATCACGTGACTGATCATGCACAGATCACGTGACTGATCATGCACTCATCACGTGGTTATCATGCACTGCTGAAGTGGCTGATCATGCAATGATCACACAGCTACCATGTACTGGTCACATGACTGATCATGCACTGATCACATAATTGATCATGCACTGATCACCTGGCTTATCATGCATTGATCATGTGACTGATTATGTGCTGATCATGTTTGGTGTCACACACTGATCATGTGCCTCTGGAGGCAATGAACATAGAGCTGAGTAGGCTGGAATCAGTCAGCAGGCTATAATCATGGAACTCAACTCTGAGAAATCATGCTGCTCAGCTGGCAATAATCAAGTAGATGAGCAGGCAGGAATTATGCAGCACAGGTGGCAATTGTCAAGGAGATGACAGGCAGCAATCGTGCAGCTCAGCTGCCAATTGTCAAGCAGATGAGCAGACAGTAATCACGCAGTTCAGAAGGCCCTGATCACGTGACTGAGCATGCACTGTTCACATGGCTGACCACACACTTATCACGTGACTGATCATGCACTGATCATGTGACTGATCATGCACTAATCACGTTGCTATCTTGTACTGATCACTTGGCTGATCATACACTCATCACGGGACTGATCGTGCAATGATCATGGCGCCATTATATTGACTACATGACTACACATGCACTGATCACGTGGAGGATCATGCACTGATCACGTGACTGACCATGCACTGATCACGTGACTGATAATGCACTGATCACGTGGCTGATCATGCACTGATCATGTGGCTATCATGCACTGCTCACGTCGCTGATCTGGCAATGATCACGTAGCTACCATGTACTGGATACGTGACTGATCATGCACTGATCACGTAATTGATCATGCACTGATCATGTGGCTGATCATGCACTGATCACGTGGCTGATCATACACTGATCACGTGACTGACCATGCACTGATCACGTGACTGACCATGCACTGATCACGTGACTGATCATGCACTGATCACGTGACTGATCATGCACTGATCACGTGTCTATCATGCACTGATCACTTGGCTGGACATACACTGATCACGTGCCTGGTCATGCACTGATCACGTGGCTGATCATGCACTGATCACGTGACTGATCATGCACTGATCACGTGGCTATCATGCACTGATCACCTGGCTATCATGCACAGATAACGTGACTGATCATGCACTGATCACGTGACTGATCATGCACTGATCACGTGGCTATCATGCACTGATCACTTGGCTGGATATACACTGATCACATGCCTGGTCATGCACTGATCACGTGGCTGATCATGCACTGATCACGTGACTGATCATGCACTGATCTCGTGTCTGATCATGCACTGATCACGTGGCTATAATGCACTGCTCACGTGGCTGATAATGCGATGATCACGCAGCTACCATGTACTGGTCACTTGACTGATCATGCACTGATCATGTGACTGATCATGCAGTGATCACGTGGCTATCATTCACTACTCACGTGGCTGATCATGCAATGTTCATGTAGCTACCATGTACAGGTCATGTGAATGATCATACACCCATCAGGTGACTGATCATGCACTGATCACGTGGCTATCATGCACTGATCACGAGACTGATCATGCACTGATAACGTCTATATCATGCACTGATCACATGACTGCCCATGCACTGATCACGTGGATGATCATACACTAATCATGTGACAGATCATGCACTGATCACGTGGCTAATCATGCACTGATACTGTGACTGAGCATGGACTGATCACATGACTATCATGTAGTGATCACGCGACTTAATAGCGCTGATCATGTGACTGATCATGCGCTGATCATGTTTGCTATCATACACTGATCATGTGCCTCTGGAGGCAATAAACAAAGAGCTGAGTGGGCACGAATCAAACAGTCAGCAGGCAATAATCATGGAACTCAGCTGTGAGGAATCATGCTGCTCAGCTGGCAATAATCAAGCAGCTGAGCAGGCAGGAATTACGCAGCACAGCTGGCAATTGTCAAGCAGATGACAGGCAGGAATCGTGCAGCTCAGCTGGCAATTGTCAAGCAGATGAGCAGACAGTAATCACGCAGCTCAGCAGGCCCAGATCACGTGACTAAGCATGCACTGTTCACGTGGCTGATCATACACTGATCACATGATTGATCATGCACTGATCACTTGGATATCATGCACTGATCACGTGACTGATCATACACTGTTCACGTGTCTGACCATGCACTGTTCACGTGGCTGATCACACACCTGTCACGTGACATATCATGCACTGATCACGTGGCACTCATGCACTGATCACGTGGCTGATCATACTCTGCTCTCGTAACTCATCATGCACACATCACGTTTCTATCATGCACTGCTCACGTGGCTCGTCATGGAATGATCACGTAGATACCATATACTGGTCACGTGACTGATCATGCACAGATCACGTAAATGATCACGCACTGTTCACGTGACTGATCATGTAATGATCACGTGACTGATCATGCACTGATCACGTGGCTGATCATGCACTGATCACGTGACTGATCATGCACTGATCACGTGTCTATCATGCACTGATCACTTGGCTGGACATACACTGATCACCTGCCTGGTCATGCACTGATCACGTGGCTGATCATGCACTGATCACGTGACTGATCATGCACTGATCACGTGGCTATCATGCACTGCTCACCTGGCTATCATGCACAGATCACGTGACTGATCATGCACTGATCACGTGACTGATCATGCACTGATCACGTGGCTATCATGCACTGATCACTTGGCTGGATATACACTGATCACGTGCCTGGTCATGCACTGATCACGTGGCTGATCATGCACTGATCACGTGACTGATCATGCACTGATCTCGTGTCTGATCATGCACTGATCACGTGGCTATAATGCACTGCTCACGTGGCTGATAATGCGATGATCACGCAGCTACCATGTACTGGTCACATGACTGATCATGCACTGATCATGTGACTGATCATGCAGTGATCACGTGGCTATCATGCACTACTCACGTGGCTGATCATGCAATGTTCATGTAGCTACCATGTACAGGTCACGTGAATGATCATACACCCATCAGGTGACTGATCATGCACTGATCACGTGGCTATCATGCACTGATCACGAGACTGATCATGCACTGATAACGTCTATATCATGCACTGATCACATGACTGCCCATGCACTGATCACGTGGATGATCATACACTAATCATGTGACAGATCATGCACTGATCACGTGGCTGATCATGCACTGATACTGTGACTGAGCATGGACTGATCACATGACTATCATGTAGTGATCACGCGACTTAATAGCGCTGATCATGTGACTGATCATGCGCTGATCATGTTTGCTATCATACACTGATCATGTGCCTCTGGAGGCAATAAACAAAGAGCTCAGTAGGCACGAATCAAACAGTCAGCAGGCAATAATCATGGAACTCAGCTGTGAGGAATCATGCTGCTCAGCTGGCAATAATCAAGCAGCTGAGCAGGCAGGAATTACGCAGCACAGCTGGCAATTGTCAAGCAGATGACAGGCAGGAATCGTGCAGCTCAGCTGGCACTTGTCAAGCAGATGAGCAGACAGTAATCACGCAGCTCAGCAGGCCCAGATCACGTGACTAAGCCTGCACTGTTCACGTGGCTGATCATACACTGATCACATGATTATCATGCACTGATCACGTGACTGATCATACACTGTTCACGTGTCTGACCATGCACTGTTCACGTGGCTGATCACACACCTGTCACGTGACATATCATGCACTGATCACGTGGCATCATGCACTGATCACGTGGCTGATCATACTCTGCTCTCGTAACTCATCATGCACACATCACGTTTCTATCATGCACTGCTCACGTGGCTCGTCATGGAATGATCACGTAGATACCATATACTGGTCACGTGACTGATCATGCACAGATCACGTAAATGATCACGCACTGTTCACGTGACTGATCATGTAATGATCACGTGACTGATCATGCACTGATCACGTGGCTGATCATGCACTGATCACGTAATTGATCATGCACTTATCATTTGGATGATCATGCACTGATCACGTGGCTGATCATACACTGATCACGTGACTGATCATGCATTGATCACGTGACTGATCATGCACTTATCACGTGGCTATCATGCACTGATCACTTGGCTGGTCATACACTGATCACATGACTGATCATGCACTGTTCACGTGACTGATCATGTACTGATCACGTGACTGATCATGCACTGATCATGTAATTGATCATGCACTGATCACATGGCTGATCATGCAATGATCACGTGACTGACCATGCAGTGATCACGTGACGGATCATCCACTGATCAGTTGGCTATCATGCACTGATTACTTGGCTGATCATACACTGATCACGTGACTGATAATGCACTGATCACTGGCTATCGTGCACTCATTACCTGGCTATCGTGCACTGATCATGTGGTTGATCATACACTGATCACGAGACTGATCATGCTCTGATCACGCCTATATCATGCACTGATCACATGACTGCCCATGCACTGATCACCCGGATGATCATACACTGATCATGCGACAGATCATGCACTGATCACGTGGCTATCATGCACTGCTCACGTGGCTGTTCATGCAATGATCACGTAGCTACCATGTACTGGTCACGTGAGTGATCATGCACTGATCACGTAATTGTTCATGCACTGATCAGGTGACTTATCATGCACTGTTAACGTGAGTGATCATGCACTGATCACGTGACTGATCATGCACTGATCTCGTGGCTATCATGCACGGCTCATGTGGCTGATCATGCAATGATCACCTAGCTACCATATACTGGTCACGTGACTGATCATGCACTGATCACGTAATTGATCATGCAATGATCATGTGGCTGATCATGCACTGATCACGTGGCTGATCATCCACTGATCACGTGACTGATCATGCACTGATCACGTGACTGATCATGCACTGATCACGTGGCTATCATGCACTGATCACTTGGCTGGTCATACACTGATCACGTGCCTGGTCATGCACAGATTACATGACTGATCATGCACTGAACACGTGACTGATCATGCACTGATCACATGGCTATCATGCACTACTCACGTGGCTGATCATGCAATGCTCATATAGCTACCATGTACCGGTCAGGTGACTGATCATACACCCATCAGGACGGATCATGCACTGATCACGTGGCTATCCTGCACTGTTCACGTGGCTGATCATACACTGATCACCTGCCTGGTCATGCACAGATGACGTGACAAATCATGAACTGATCACATAGCTATCATGAACTGATCACCTGGCTGATCATGCACGGATCACGTGGCTGATCATGCACTGATACCGTGACTGAGCATGGACTGATCACATGAACTATCATGTAGTGATCATGTGACTTAATGGCTCTGATCATGTGACTGATCATGCGCTGATCATGTTTTCTATCATACACTGATCATGTGCCTCTGGAGGCAATAAACAAAGAGCTGAGTACGCACGAATCAAACAGTCAGCAGGCATTAATCATGGAACTCAGCTGAAAGGAATCATGCTGCTCAGCTGGCAATAATCAAGCAGCTGAGCAGGCAGGAATTACGCAGCACAGCTGGCAATTGTCAAGCATATGACAGGCAGGAATCGTGCAGCTCAGCTGGCAATTGTCAAGCAGATGAGCAGACAGTAATCACGCAGCTCAGCAGGCCCAGATCACGTGACTGAGCATGCACTGTTCACGTGGCTGATCATACACTGATCACGTGACTGATCATGCACTGATCACTTGGATATCATGCACTGATCACGTGGCTGATCATACACTGTTCACGTGTCTGACCATGCACTGATCACGTGGCTGATCATACACTGCTCACGTAACTGATCATGCACTGATCACGTGGCTATCATGCACTGATCACGTGGCTGATCATGCACTGATCACGTGGCTGATCACACACTGTCACGTGACTATCATGCACTGATCACGTGGCTGATCATGCACTGATCACGTGGCTGATCATGCACTGATCACGTGACTGATCATGCACTGATCACGTGGCTATCATGCACTGATCACGTGGCTGATCATGCACTGATCACGTGACTGATCATGCACTGATCACGTGGCTGATCATGCACTGATCACGTGACTGATCATGCACTGATCACGTGGCATCATGCACTGATCACGTGGCTGATCATGCACTGATCACGTGACTGATCATGCACTGATCACGTGGCTATCATGCACTGATCACGTGGCTGATCATGCACTGATCACGTAGCTACCATGCACTGATCACGTGACTGATCATGCACTGATCACGTGGCTGATCATGCACTGATCACGTGACTGATCATGCACTGATCACGTGACTGATCATGCACTGATCACGTGGCTGATCATGCACTGATCACGTGGCTGATCATGCACTGATCACGTGGCTGATCATGCACTGATCACGTGGCTGATCATGCACTGATCACGTGACTGATCATGCACTGATCACGTGACTGATCATGCACTGATCACGTGGCTATCATGCACTGATCACGTGGCTGATCATGCACTGATCACGTGGCTGATCATGCACTGATCACGTGACTGATCATGCACTGATCACGTGACTGATCATGCACTGATCACGTGGCTGATCATGCACTGATCACGTGGCTGATCATGCACTGATCACGTGGCTGATCATGCACTGATCACGTGACTGATCATGCACTGATCACGTGGCTGATCATGCACTGATCACGTGGCTGATCATGCACTGATCACGTGACTGATCATGCACTGATCACGTGACTGATCATGCACTGATCACGTGGCTGATCATGCACTGATCACGTGACTGATCATGCACTGATCACGTGGCTGATCATGCACTGATCACGTGACTGATCATGCACTGATCACGTGGCTGATCATGCACTGATCACGTGGCTGATCATGCACTGATCACGTGGCTGATCATGCACTGATCACGTGGCTGATCATGCACTGATCACGTGACTGATCATGCACTGATCACGTGGCTATCATGCACTGATCACGTGACTGATCATGCACTGATCACGTGACTGATCATGCACTGATCACTGGCTATCATGCACTGATCACGTGGCTATCATGCACTGATCACGTGGCTGATCATGCACTGATCACGTGACTGATCATGCACTGATCACGTCTATATCATGCACTGATCACGTGACTGATCATGCACTGATCACGTGGATGATCATGCACTGATCACGTGACTGATCATGCACTGATCACGTGGCTATCATGCACTGATCACGTGGCTGATCATGCACTGATCACGTAGCTATCATGCACTGATCACGTGACTGATCATGCACTGATCACGTGACTGATCATGCACTGATCACGTGACTGATCATGCACTGATCACGTGACTGATCATGCACTGATCACGTGGCTATCATGCACTGATCACGTGGCTGATCATGCACTGATCACGTAGCTACCATGCACTGATCACGTGACTGATCATGCACTGATCACGTGATTGATCATGCACTGATCACGTGGCTGATCATGCACTGATCACGTGGCTGATCATGCACTGATCACGTGACTGATCATGCACTGATCACGTGACTGATCATGCACTGATCACGTGGCTATCATGCACTGATCACGTGGCTGATCATGCACTGATCACGTGCCTGATCATGCACTGATCACATGACTGATCATGCACTGATCACGTGACTGATCATGCACTGATCACGTGGCTATCATGCACTACTCACGTGGCTGATCATGCAATGATCATGTAGCTACCATGTACTGGTCACGTGACTGATCATACACCCATCAGGTGACTGATCATGCACTGATCACGTGGCTATCATGCACTGATCACGTGGCTGATCATGCACTGATCACGTGCCTGATCATGCACTGATCACGTGACTGATCATGCACTGATCACGTGGCTGATCATGCACTGATCACGTGGCTGATCATGCACTGATCACGTGGCTGATCATGCACTGATACCGTGACTGAGCATGGACTGATCACATGACTATCATGTAGTGATCACGTGACTTAATGGCGCTGATCATGTGACTGATCATGCGCTGATCATGTTTGCTATCATACACTGATCATGTGCCTCTGGAGGCAATAAACAAAGAGCTGAGTAGGCACGAATCAAACAGTCAGCAGGCAATAATCATGGAACTCAGCTGTGAGGAATCATGCTGCTCAGCTGGCAATAATCAAGCAGCTGAGCAGGCAGGAATTACGCAGCACAGCTGGCAATTGTCAAGCAGATGACAGGCAGGAATCGTGCAGCTCAGCTGGCAATTGTCAAGCAGATGAGCAGACAGTAATCACGCAGCTCAGCAGGCCCAGATCACGTGACTGAGCATGCACTGTTCACGTGGCTGATCATACACTGATCACGTGATTGATCATGCACTGATCACTTGGATATCATGCACTGATCACGTGGCTGATCATACACTGTTCACGTGTCTGACCATGCACTGATCACGTGGCTGATCATACACTGCTCACGTAACTGATCATGCACTGATCACGTGGCTATCATGCACTGATCACGTGGCTGAACATGCACTGTTCACGTGGCTGATCACACACCTGTCACGTGACATATCATGCACTGATCACGTGGCTGATCATGCACTGATCACGTGGCTGATCATGCACTGATCACGTGACTGATCATGCACTGATCACGTGGCTATCATGCACTGATCACGTGGCTGATCATGCACTGATCACGTGACTGATCATGCACTGATCACGTGGCTGATCATGCACTGATCACGTGACTGATCATGCACTGATCACGTGGCATCATGCACTGATCACGTGGCTGATCATGCACTGATCACGTGACTGATCATGCACTGATCACGTGGCTATCATGCACTGATCACGTGGCTGATCATGCACTGATCACGTAGCTACCATGCACTGATCACGTGACTGATCATGCACTGATCACGTGGCTGATCATGCACTGATCACGTGACTGATCATGCACTGATCACGTGACTGATCATGCACTGATCACGTGGCTGATCATGCACTGATCACGTGACTGATCATGCACTGATCACGTGGCTGATCATGCACTGATCACGTGGCTGATCATGCACTGATCACGTGACTGATCATGCACTGATCACGTGACTGATCATGCACTGATCACGTGGCTATCATGCACTGATCACGTGGCTGATCATGCACTGATCACGTGGCTGATCATGCACTGATCACGTGACTGATCATGCACTGATCACGTGACTGATCATGCACTGATCACGTGGCTGATCATGCACTGATCACGTGGCTGATCATGCACTGATCACGTGGCTGATCATGCACTGATCACGTGACTGATCATGCACTGATCACGTGGCTGATCATGCACTGATCACGTGGCTGATCATGCACTGATCACGTGACTGATCATGCACTGATCACGTGACTGATCATGCACTGATCACGTGGCTGATCATGCACTGATCACGTGACTGATCATGCACTGATCACGTGGCTGATCATGCACTGATCACGTGACTGATCATGCACTGATCACGTGACTGATCATGCACTGATCACGTGGCTATCATGCACTGATCACGTGGCTGATCATGCACTGATCACGTGACTGATCATGCACTGATCACTGGCTATCATGCACTGATCACGTGGCTATCATGCACTGATCACGTGGCTGATCATGCACTGATCACGTGACTGATCATGCACTGATCACGTCTATATCATGCACTGATCACGTGACTGATCATGCACTGATCACGTGGATGATCATACACTGATCACGTGACTGATCATGCACTGATCACGTGGCTATCATGCACTGATCACGTGGCTGATCATGCACTGATCACGTAGCTATCATGCACTGATCACGTGACTGATCATGCACTGATCACGTAACTGATCATGCACTGATCACGTGACTGATCATGCACTGATCACGTGACTGATCATGCACTGATCACGTGACTGATCATGCACTGATCACGTGGCTATCATGCACTGATCACGTGGCTGATCATGCACTGATCACGTAGCTACATATACTGATCACGTGACTGATCATGCACTGATCACGTAACTGATCATGCACTGATCACGTGGCTGATCATGCACTGATCACGTGACTGATCATGCACTGATCACGTGACTGATCATGCACTGATCACGTGGCTATCATGCACTGATCACGTGGCTGATCATGCACTGATCACGTGGCTGATCATGCACTGATCACGTGACTGATCATGCACTGATCTCGAGTCTGGTCATGCACTGATCACGTGGCTATCATGCACTGCTCACGTGGCTGATCATGCACTGATCACGTGACTGATCATGCACTGATCACGTGACTGATCATGCACTGATCACGTGGCTGATCATACTCTGCTCACGTAACTCATTATGCACATATCACGTGGCTATCATACACTGCTCACGTGGCTCGTCATGGAATGATCACATAGCTAAAATATACTGGTCACGTGACTGATCATGCACAGATCACGTAAATGATCATGCACTGTTCACGTGACTGATCATGTACTGATCACGTGACTGATCATGCACTGATCACGTGGCTATCATGCACTGATCACATGGCTGATCATACACTGATCAAGTGACTGGTCATGCACAGATTACATGACTGATCATGTACTGAACACGTGACTGATCATGCACTGATCACGTGGCTATCATGCACTGATCACGTGGCTGATCATGCACTGATCATATGGCTGACCATGTACAGGTCTCGTGAATGATCATACACCCATCAGGTGTCTGATCATGCACTGATCACGTGGCTGATCATGCACTGATCACGTGACTGATCATGCACTGATCACGTGACTGATCATGCACTGATCACGTGACTGATCATGCACTGATCACGTGGATGATCATACACTAATCATGTGGCAGATAATGCACTGATCACGTGGCTGATCATGCACTGATACCGTGACTGAGCATGGACTGATCACATGACTGATCATGTACTGATCATGTGACTATAATGCACTGATCATGTGACTGATCATGCGCTGATCATGTGACTGATCATGCACTGATCATGTGCCTGATCATGCACTGATCACGTGGCTATCATGCACTGATCAGGTGGCTGATCAAACACTGATCACGTAGCTGATCATGCCCAGATCACGTGACTGAGCATGCACTGTTCACGTGGCTATCATGCACTGCTCACGTAACTGATAATACACTGATCACGTGGCTGATCATACACTGATAAGTTGGCTGATCATGCACTGATCACGTGGCTGATCATGCACTGATCACGTGACTGATAATGCACTGATCATCTGGCTATCGTGCACTCATTAACTGGCTATCGTGCACTGATCATGTGGTTGATCATACACTGATCACGAGACTGATCATGCACTAATCACGTGACTGATCATGCACTGATCACGTGGCTATCATGCACTGATACCGTGACTGATCATGTACAGATCACGTGAATAATCATGAAGTGATCACGTGACTGATCATGCACTGATCACGTGGATATCATGCACTGATCACGTGGCTATCACACACGTATCACGTAACTGATCATGCATGATCACGTAGCTATCATGCACTGATCACATGACTGATCATGCACTGATCACGTGACTGATCATGCAATGATCACGTGGCTATCATGCACTGATCACGTGACTGATCATTCAGTGATCACGTAGCTATCATGCACAGATCACGTGACTGATCATGCACACATCACGTGACTGATCATGCACTGATCACGTGGCTGATCATGCACTCATCACGTGGCTGATCATGCACTGCTCACGTGGCTGATCATGCAATGATCACATGACTGATCATGCACTGATCACATAATTGATCATGCACTGATCACCTGGCTTATCATGGCATTGATCATGTGACTGATTATGTGCTGATCATGTTTGGTGTCACACACTGATCATGTGCTTCTGGAGGCAAAGAACATAGAGCTGAGTAGGCAGGAATCAGTCAGCAGGCTATAATCATGGAACTCAGCTCTGAGAAATCATGCTGCTCAGCTGGCAATAATCAAGCAGATGAGCAGGCAGGAATTATGCAGCACAGCTGGCAATTGTCAAGCAGATGACAGGCAGGAATCGTGCAGCTCAGCTGGCAATTGTCAAGCAGATGAGCAGACAGTAATCACGCAGCTCAGCAGGCCCTGATCACGTGACTGAGCATGCACTGTTCACGAGGCTTATCATACACTTATCACGTGATTGATCATGCACTGATCACTTGGATATCATGCACTGATCACGTGGCTGATCATACACTCTTCACGTGTCTGACCATGCACTGATCACGTGACTGACCATGCACTGATCACGTGACTGATCATGCACTGATCACGTGACTATCATGCACTGATCACGTGTCTATCATGCACTGATCACTTGGCTGATCACACACCTGTCACGTGACATATCATGCACTGATCACTGGCACTCATGCACTGATCACGTGGCTGATCATACTCTGATCACGTAACTCATCATGCACAGATCACGTGGCTATCATGCACTGATCACGTGGCTCGTCATGGAATGATCACGTAGCTACCATATACTGGTCACGTGACTGATCATGCACTGATCACGTAAATGATCATGCACTGATCACGTGACTGATCATGCACTGATCACATGACTGATCATGCACTGATCACGTGGCTATCATGCACTGATCACGTGGCTGATCATGCACTGATCACGTGGCAACCATGTACTGGTCACGTGACTGATCATGCACTGATCAAGTGACTAATCATGCACTGATCACGTGGCTGGACATGCACTGATCACGTGGCTGGTCATGCACGGATCACGTGACTGATCATGCACTGATCACGTGACTGATCATGCACTGATCACGTGTCTATCATGCACTGATCACGTGGCTATCATGCACTGATCACGTGGCTGATCACACGATCACGCGTCTGACCATGTACTGATCAAGTGGCTATCATGCACTGATCATGTGACTGATCATGCAGTGATCACGTGGCTGATCATGCACTACTCACGTGGCTGATCGTGCAATGATCATGTAGCTACCAGGTACAGGTCACGTGAATGATCATATACCCATCAGGTGACTGATCATGCACTGATCACGTGGCTATCATGCACTGATCACGTGAATGATCATGCACTGATCACGTGCCTGATAATGCACTGACACATGACTGATAATGCACTGATCACATGACTGCCCATGCACTGATCACATGGATGATCATACACTAATCATGTGACAGATCATGCACTGATCATGTGGCTACCATGTACTGGTCTCGTGAGTGATCATGCACCCATCACGTGACTGATCATGCACTGATCACGTGGCTATCATGCACTGATCACGTGGCTGATCATGCACTGAACACGTGACTGATCATGCACTGATCACGTGACTGATCATGCACTGATCACGTGGCTATCATGCACTGCTCACGTGGCTGATCATGCAGTGATCTCGCAGCTACCATGTAGTGGTCTCGTGAGTGATCATGCACTGATCACGTAATTGATCATGCACTGATCACCTGGCTTATCATGCATTCATCATGTGACTGATCATGTGCTGATTATGTTTGGTGTCACACACTGATCATGTGCATCTGGAAGCAATGAACAAAGAGCTGAGTAGGAAGGAATCAGTCAGCAGGCTATAATCATGGAACTCAGCTCTGAGAAATCATGCTGCTCAGCTGGCAATAATCAAGTAGATGAGCAGGGAGGAATTATGCAGCTCAGCAGGCCCTGATCACGTGACTGAGCATGAATCATGCACTGATCACTTGGCAACTGTCACGTGGCTGATCATACACTCTTCACGTGTCTGACCATGCACTGACCACGTGACTGAACATGCACTGATCACGTGACTGATCATGCACTGATCACGTGACTGATCATGCACTGATCACGTGTCTATCATGCACTGATCACTTGGCTGGACATACACTGATCACGTGCCTGATCATGCAATGATCACGTGGCTGACCATGCACTGATCACGTGACTGATCATGCACTGATCACGTGGTTATCATGCACTGATCACCTGGCTATCATGCACAGATCACGTGACTGATCATGCACTGATCAAATGACTGATCATGCACTGATCACGTGGCTATCATGCACTGATCACTTGGCTGGACATACACTGATCACGTGCCTGATCATGCAATGATCACGTGGCTGATCATGCACTGATCACGTGGCTGTCATGCACTGATCACGTGCTATCATGCACTGATCACCTGACTGATCATGCACAGATCACGTGACTGATCATGCACTGATCACGTGACTGATCATGCACTGATCACGTGACTGATCATGCACTGATCACGTGGCTATCATGCACTGATCACGTGGCTGATCATGCACTGATCACGTGGCTGATCATGCAAAGATCACGTAGACTGATCATGCACAGATCACGTGACTGATCATGCACTGATCACGTGGCTATCATGCACAGCTGACGTGGCTGATCATGCAATGATCACACAGCTACCATGTACTGGTCACATGACTGATCATGCACTGATCACGTAATTGATCATGCACTGATCACCTGGCTTATCATGCATTGATCATGTGACTGATTATGTGCTGATCATGTTTGGTGTCACACACTGATCATGTGCCTCTGGAGGCAATGAACATAGAGCTGAGTAGGCTCGAATCAGTCAGCAGGCTATAATCATGGAACTCAACTCTGAGAAATCATGCTGCTCAGCTGGCAATAATCAAGTAGATGAGCAGGCAGGAATTATGCAGCACAGGTGGCAATTGTCAAGGAGATGACAGGCAGCAATCGTGCAGCTCAGCTGCCAATTGTCAAGCAGATGAGCAGACAGTAATCACGCAGTTCAGAAGGCCCTGATCACGTGACTGAGCATGCACTGTTCACATGGCTGACCACACACTTATCACGTGACTGATCATGCACTGATCATGTGACTGATCATGCACTAATCACGTTGCTATCTTGTACTGATCACTTGGCTGATCATACACTCATCACGGGACTGATCGTGCAATGATCATGGCGCCATTATATTGACTACATGACTACACATGCACTGATCACGTGGAGGATCATGCACTGATCACGTGACTGACCATGCACTGATCAGGTGACTGATAATGCACTGATCACGTGGCTGATCATGCACTGATCATGTGGCTATCATGCACTGCTCACGTCGCTGATCTGGCAATGATCACGTAGCTACCATGTACTGATACGTGACTGATCATGCACTGATCACGTAATTGATCATGCACTGATCATGTGGCTGATCATGCACTGATCACGTGGCTGATCATACACTGATCACGTGACTGACCATGCACTGATCACGTGACTGACCATGCACTGATCACGTGACTGATCATGCACTGATCACGTGACTGATCATGCACTGATCACGTGTCTATCATGCACTGATCACTTGGCTGGACATACACTGATCACGTGCCTGGTCATGCACTGATCACGTGGCTGATCATGCACTGATCACGTGACTGATCATGCACTGATCACGTGGCTATCATGCACTGATCACCTGGCTATCATGCACAGATAACGTGACTGATCATGCACTGATCACGTGACTGATCATGCACTGATCACGTGGCTATCATGCACTGATCACTTGGCTGGATATACACTGATCACATGCCTGGTCATGCACTGATCACGTGGCTGATCATGCACTGATCACGTGACTGATCATGCACTGATCTCGTGTCTGATCATGCACTGATCACGTGGCTATAATGCACTGCTCACGTGGCTGATAATGCGATGATCACGCAGCTACCATGTACTGGTCACTTGACTGATCATGCACTGATCATGTGACTGATCATGCAGTGATCACGTGGCTATCATTCACTACTCACGTGGCTGATCATGCAATGTTCATGTAGCTACCATGTACAGGTCATGTGAATGATCATACACCCATCAGGTGACTGATCATGCACTGATCACGTGGCTATCATGCACTGATCACGAGACTGATCATGCACTGATAACGTCTATATCATGCACTGATCACATGACTGCCCATGCACTGATCACGTGGATGATCATACACTAATCATGTGACAGATCATGCACTGATCACGTGGCTAATCATGCACTGATACTGTGACTGAGCATGGACTGATCACATGACTATCATGTAGTGATCACGCGACTTAATAGCGCTGATCATGTGACTGATCATGCGCTGATCATGTTTGCTATCATACACTGATCATGTGCCTCTGGAGGCAATAAACAAAGAGCTGAGTGGGCACGAATCAAACAGTCAGCAGGCAATAATCATGGAACTCAGCTGTGAGGAATCATGCTGCTCAGCTGGCAATAATCAAGCAGCTGAGCAGGCAGGAATTACGCAGCACAGCTGGCAATTGTCAAGCAGATGACAGGCAGGCATCGTGCAGCTCAGCTGGCAATTGTCAAGCAGATGAGTAGACAGTAATCACGCAGCTCAGCAGGCCCAGATCACGTGACTAAGCATGCACTGTTCACGTGGCTGATCATACACTGATCACATGATTGATCATGCACTGATCACTTGGATATCATGCACTGATCACGTGACTGATCATACACTGTTCACGTGTCTGACCATGCACTGTTCACGTGGCTGATCACACACCTGTCACGTGACATATCATGCACTGATCACGTGGCACTCATGCACTGATCACGTGGCTGATCATACTCTGCTCTCGTAACTCATCATGCACACATCACGTTTCTATCATGCACTGCTCACGTGGCTCGTCATGGAATGATCACGTAGATACCATATACTGGTCACGTGACTGATCATGCACAGATCACGTAAATGAGCACGCACTGTTCACGTGACTGATCATGTAATGATCACGTGACTGATCATGCACTGATCACGTGGCTGATCATGCACTGATCACGTGACTGATCATGCACTGATCACGTGTCTATCATGCACTGATCACTTGGCTGGACATACACTGATCACCTGCCTGGTCATGCACTGATCACGTGGCTGATCATGCACTGATCACGTGACTGATCATGCACTGATCACGTGGCTATCATGCACTGCTCACCTGGCTATCATGCACAGATCACGTGACTGATCATGCACTGATCACGTGACTGATCATGCACTGATCACGTGGCTATCATGCACTGATCACTTGGCTGGATATACACTGATCACGTGCCTGGTCATGCACTGATCACGTGGCTGATCATGCACTGATCACGTGACTGATCATGCACTGATCTCGTGTCTGATCATGCACTGATCACGTGGCTATAATGCACTGCTCACGTGGCTGATAATGCGATGATCACGCAGCTACCATGTACTGGTCACATGACTGATCATGCACTGATCATGTGACTGATCATGCAGTGATCACGTGGCTATCATGCACTACTCACGTGGCTGATCATGCAATGTTCATGTAGCTACCATGTACAGGTCACGTGAATGATCATACACCCATCAGGTGACTGATCATGCACTGATCACGTGGCTATCATGCACTGATCACGAGACTGATCATGCACTGATAACGTCTATATCATGCACTGATCACATGACTGCCCATGCACTGATCACGTGGATGATCATACACTAATCATGTGACAGATCATGCACTGATCACGTGGCTGATCATGCACTGATACTGTGACTGAGCATGGACTGATCACATGACTATCATGTAGTGATCACGCGACTTAATAGCGCTGATCATGTGACTGATCATGCGCTGATCATGTTTGCTATCATACACTGATCATGTGCCTCTGGAGGCAATAAACAAAGAGCTGAGTAGGCACGAATCAAACAGTCAGCAGGCAATAATCATGGAACTCAGCTCTGAGGAATCATGCTGCTCAGCTGGCAATAATCAAGCAGCTGAGCAGGCAGGAATTACGCAGCACAGCTGGCAATTGTCAAGCAGATGACAGGCAGGTCGTGCAGCTCAGCTGGCAATTGTCAAGCAGATGAGCAGACAGTAATCACGCAGCTCAGCAGGCCCAGATCACGTGACTAAGCCTGCACTGTTCACGTGGCTGATCATACACTGATCACATGATTATCATGCACTGATCACGTGACTGATCATACACTGTTCACGTGTCTGACCATGCACTGTTCACGTGGCTGATCACACACCTGTCACGTGACATATCATGCACTGATCACGTGGCACTCATGCACTGATCACGTGGCTGATCATACTCTGCTCTCGTAACTCATCATGCACACATCACGTTTCTATCATGCACTGCTCACGTGGCTCGTCATGGAATGATCACGTAGATACCATATACTGGTCACGTGACTGATCATGCACAGATCACGTAAATGATCACGCACTGTTCACGTGACTGATCATGTAATGATCACGTGACTGATCATGCACTGATCACGTGGCTGATCATGCACTGATCACGTAATTGATCATGCACTTATCATTTGGCTGATCATGCACTGATCACGTGGCTGATCATACACTGATCACGTGACTGATCATGCACTGATCACGTGACTGATCATGCACTTATCACGTGGCTATCATGCACTGATCACTTGGCTGGTCATACACTGATCACATGACTGATCATGCACTGTTCCCGTGACTGATCATGTACTGATCACGTGACTGATCATGCACTGATCATGTAATTGATCATGCACTGATCACATGGCTGATCATGCAATGATCACGTGACTGACCATGCAGTGATCACGTGACGGATCATCCACTGATCAGTTGGCTATCATGCACTGATTACTTGGCTGATCATACACTGATCACGTGACTGATAATGCACTGATCATCTGGCTATCGTGCACTCATTACCTGGCTATCGTGCACTGATCATGTGGTTGATCATACACTGATCACGAGACTGATCATGCTCTGATCACGTCTATATCATGCACTGATCACATGACTGCCCATGCACTGATCACCCGGATGATCATACACTGATCATGCGACAGATCATGCACTGATCACGTGGCTATCATGCACTGCTCACGTGGCTGTTCATGCAATGATCACGTAGCTACCATGTACTGGTCACGTGACTGATCATGCACTGATCACGTAATTGTTCATGCACTGATCAGGTGACTTATCATGCACTGTTAACGTGAGTGATCATGCACTGATCACGTGACTGATCATGCACTGATCTCGTGGCTATCATGCACGGCTCATGTGGCTGATCATGCAATGATCACCTAGCTACCATATACTGGTCACGTGACTGATCATGCACTGATCACGTAATTGATCATGCAATGATCATGTGGCTGATCATGCACTGATCACGTGGCTGATCATCCACTGATCACGTGACTGATCATGCACTGATCACGTGACTGATCATGCACTGATCACGTGGCTATCATGCACTGATCACTTGGCTGGTCATACACTGATCACGTGCCTGGTCATGCACAGATTACATGACTGATCATGCACTGAACACGTGACTGATCATGCACTGATCACATGGCTATCATGCACTACTCACGTGGCTGATCATGCAATGCTCATATAGCTACCATGTACCGGTCAGGTGACTGATCATACACCCATCAGGAACGGATCATGCACTGATCACGTGGCTATCCTGCACTGTTCACGTGGCTGATCATACACTGATCACCTGCCTGGTCATGCACAGATGACGTGACAAATCATGAACTGATCACATAGCTATCATGAACTGATCACCTGGCTGATCATGCACTGATCACGTGGCTGATCATGCACTGATACCGTGACTGAGCATGGACTGATCACATGAACTATCATGTAGTGATCACGTGACTTAATGGCTCTGATCATGTGACTGATCATGCGATGATCATGTTTTCTATCATACACTGATCATGTGCCTCTGGAGGCAATAAACAAAGAGCTCAGTAGGCACGAATCAAACAGTCAGCAGGCAATAATCATGGAACTCAGCTGAAAGGAATCATGCTGCTCAGCTGGCAATAATCAAGCAGCTGAGCAGGCAGGAATTAGGCAGCACAGCTGGCAATTGTCAAGCAGATGTCAGGGAGGAATTGTGCAGCTCAGCTGGCAATTGTCAAGCAGATGAGCAGACAGTAATCACGCAGCTCAGCAGGCCCAGATCACGTGACTGAGCATGCACTGTTCACGTGGCTGATCATACACTGATCACGTGATTGATCATGCACTGATCACTTGGATATCATGCACTGATCACGTGGCTGATCATACACTGTTCTCGTGTCTGACCAGGCACTGCTCACGTGGCTGATCATACACTGCTCACGTAACTGATCATGCACTGATCACGTGGCTATCATGCACTGATCACGTGGCTGAACATGCACTGTTCACGTGGCTGATCACACACCTGTCACGTGACATATCATGCACTGATCACGTGGCTGATCATCCACTGATCACGTGACTGATCATGCACTGATCACGTGACTGATCATGCACTGATCACTTGGATATCATGCACTGATCACGTGGCTGATCATACACTGTTCACGTGTCTGACCATGCACTGTTCACGTGGCTGATCACACACCTGTCACGTGACATATCATGCACTGATCACGTGGCACTCATGCACTGATCACGTGGCTGATCATACTCTGCTCACGTAACTCATCATGCACACATCACGTTTCTATCATGCACTGGTCAAGTGGCTCGTCATGGAATGATCACGTAGCTACCATATACTGGTCATGTGACTGATCATGCACAGATCACGTAAATGATCACGCACTGTTCACGTGACTGATCATGTACTGATCACGTGACTGATCATGCACTGATCACGTGGCTGATCATGCACTGATCACGTAATTGATCATGCACTTATCATTTGTCTGATCATGCACTGATAACGTGGCTGATCATACACTGATCACGTGACTGATCATGCACTGATCACGTGACTGATCATGCACTGATCACGTGGCTGATCATGCACTGATCACGTGGCTATCATTCACTGATTACTTGGCTGGTCATACACAGATCACGTAAATGATCATGCACTGATCACGTGACTGATCATGTACTGATCACGTGACTGATCATGCACTGATCACGTGGCTGATCATGCACTGATCACGTGGCTGATCATGCACTGATCACGTGGCTGATCATGCACTGATCACGTAATTGATCATGCACTTAACATTTGGCTGATCATGCACAGATCACGTAAATGATCACGCACTCTTCACGTGACTGATCATGTACTGATCACGTGACTGATCATGCACTGATCACGTGGCTGATCATGCACTGATCACGTAATTGATCATGCACTTATCATTTGGCTGATCATGCACTGATCACGTGACTGATCATGCGCTGATCACGTGGCTGGTCATGCACTGATCACGTAATTGATCATGCACTGATCACGTGGCTGATCATCCAATGATCACGTGACTGACCATGCACTGATCACGTGACTGATCATCCACTGATCAGTTGGCTATCAGGCACTTATTACTTGACTGATCATACACTGATCACGTGACTGATAATGCACTGATCATCTGGCTATCGTGCACTCATTACCTGGCTATCGTGCACTGATCACGTGGTTGATCATACACTGATCACGAGACTGATCATGCACTAATCACGTCTATATCATGCACTGATCACATTACTGCCCATGCACTGTTCACCCAGATGATCATACACTGATCATGCGACAGATCATGCACTGATCACGTGGCTATCATGCACTGCTCACGCGGCTGTTCATGCAATGATCACGTAGCTACCATGAACTGGTCACGTGAGTGATCATGCACTGATCAGGTGACTTATCATGCACTGTTCACGTGAGTGATCATGCACTGATCACGTGACTGATCATGCACTGATCACGTGACTGATCATGCACTGATCTCGTGGCTATCATGCACGGCTCATGTGGCTGATCATGCAATGATCACCTAGCTACCATATACTGGTCACGTGACTGATCATGCACTGATCACGTAATTGATCATGCAATGATCATGTGGCTGATCATGCACTGATCACGTGGCTGATCATGCACTGATCACGTGACTGATCATGCACTGATCACGTGGCTATCATGCACTGATCACTTGGCTGGTCATACACTGATCACGTGCCTGGTCATGCACAGATTACATGACTGATCATGCACTGAACACGTGACTGATCATGCACTGATCACGTGGCTATCATGCACTACTCACGTGGCTGATCATGCAATGCTCATATAGCTGACCATGTACTGATCAGGTGACTGATCATGTACCGATCAGGAGACGGATCATGCACTGATCACGTGGCTGATCCTGCACTGTTCACGTGGCTATCATGCACTGATCACCTGCCTGGTCATGCACAGATGATGTGACAAATCATGCACTGATCACATAGCTGATCATGAACTGATCACCTGGCTGATCATGCACTGATCACGTGGCTGATCATGCACTGATACCGTGACTGAGCATGGACTGATCACATGACTATCATGTAGTGATCACGTGACTTATCATGGCTCTGATCATGTGACTGATCATGCGCTGATCATGTTTCTGATCATACACTGATCATGTGACTGATCATGCACTGATCACGTGGCTATCATGCACTGATCACGTGGCTATCATGCACTGATCACGTGACTGATCATGCACTGATCACGTGACTGATCATGCACTGATCACGTGGCTGATCATGCACTGATCACGTGACTGATCATGCACTGATCACGTGACTGATCATGCACTGATCACGTGACTGATCATGCACTGATCACGTGACTGATCATGCACTGATCACGTGGCTATCATGCACTGATCACGTGGCTGATCATGCACTGATCACGTGGCTGATCATGCACTGATCACGTGACTGATCATGCACTGATCACGTGACTGATCATGCACTGATCACGTGGCTATCATGCACTGATCACGTGGCTATCATGCACTGATCACGTGACTGATCATGCACTGATCACGTGACTGATCATGCACTGATCACGTGGCTATCATGCACTGATCACGTGGCTGACATGCACTGATCACGTGGCTGATCATGCACTGATCACGTGACTGATCATGCACTGATCACGTGGCTATCATGCACTGATCACGTGGCTGATCATGCACTGATCACGTGGCTGATCATGCACTGATCACGTGGCTGATCATGCACTGATCACGTGACTGATCATGCACTGATCACGTGGCTGATCATGCACTGATCACGTGGCTGATCATGCACTGATCACGTGACTGATCATGCACTGATCACGTGGCTGATCATGCACTGATCACGTGACTGATCATGCACTGATCACGTGACTGATCATGCACTGATCACGTGGCTATCATGCACTGATCACGTGGCTGATCATGCACTGATCACGTGCCTGATCATGCACTGATCACATGACTGATCATGCACTGATCACGTGACTGATCATGCACTGATCACGTGGCTATCATGCACTGATCACGTGGCTGATCATGCATGATCACGTAGCTACCATGTACTGGTCACGTGACTGATCATGCACTGATCACGTGACTGATCATGCACTGATCACGTGGCTATCATGCACTGATCACGTGGCTGATCATGCACTGATCACGTAGCTATCATGCACTGATCACGTGAATGATCATGCACTGATCACGTGACTGATCATGCACTGATCACGTGGATGATCATACACTAATCATGTGACAGATCATGCACTGATCACGTGGCTGATCATGCACTGATACCGTGACTGAGCATGGACTGATCACATGACTATCATGTAGTGATCACGTGACTTAATGGCGCTGATCATGTGACTGATCATGCGCTGATCATGTTTGCTATCATACACTGATCATGTGCCTCTGGAGGCAATAAACAAAGAGCTGAGTAGGCACGAATCAAACAGTCAGCAGGCAATAATCATGGAACTCAGCTGTGAGGAATCATGCTGCTCAGCTGGCAATAATCAAGCAGCTGAGCAGGCAGGAATTACGCAGCACAGCTGACAATTGTCAAGCAGATGACAGGCAGGAATCGTGCAGCTCAGCTGGCAATTGTCAAGCAGATGAGCAGACAGTAATCACGCAGCTCAGCAGGCCCAGATCACGTGACTGAGCATGCACTGTTCACGTGGCTGATCATACACTGATCACGTGATTGATCATGCACTGATCACTTGGATATCATGCACTGATCACGTGGCTGATCATACACTGTTCACGTGTCTGACCATGCACTGATCACGTGGCTGATCATACACTGCTCACGTAACTGATCATGCACTGATCACGTGGCTATCATGCACTGATCACGTGGCTGAACATGCACTGTTCACGTGGCTGATCACACACCTGTCACGTGACATATCATGCACTGATCACTGGCACTCATGCACTGATCACGTGGCTGATCATACTCTGCTCACGTAACTCATCATGCACACATCACGTGGCTATCATGCACTGCTCACGTGGCTCGTCATGGAATGATCACGCTACCATATACTGGTCACGTGACTGATCATGCACAGATCACGTAAATGATCATGCACTGTTCACGTGACTGATCATGTACTGATCACGTGACTGATCATGCACTGATCACGTGGCTATCATGCTCTGCTCACGTGGCTGATCATGCAATGATCACGTAGCAACCATGTACTGGTCACGTGACTGATCATGCACTGATCACGTAATTGATCCTGCACTGATCACGTGGCTCATCATGCACTGATCACGTGGCTGATCACACACGTATCACGTGACTGATCATGCACTGATCACGTGACTGATCATGCACTGATCACGTGGCTATCATGCACTGATCACGTGGATATCATGCACTGATCACGTGGCTGATCACACGATCACGTGACTGATCATGCACTGATCACGTGGCTATCATGCACTGATCACGTGACTGATCATGCACTGATCACGTGACTGATCATGCACTGATCACGTGACTGATCATGCACTGATCACGTGGCTGATCATGCACTGATCACGTGACTGATCATGCACTGATCACGTGACTGATCATGCACTGATCACGTGGCTATCATGCACTGATCACGTGGCTGATCATGCACTGATCACGTGCCTGATCATGCACTGACACATGACTGATCATGCACTGATCACGTGACTGATCATGCACTGATCACGTGGCTATCATGCACTACTCACGTGGCTGATCATGCAATGATCATGTAGCTACCATGTACTGGTCACGTGACTGATCATACACTGATCAGGTGACTGATCATGCACTGATCACGTGGCTATCATGCACTGATCACGTGGCTGATCATGCACTGATCACGTGCCTGGTCATGCACTGATCACGTGACTGATCATGCACTGATCACGTGGCTATCATGAACTGATCACGTGGCTGATCATGCACTGATCACGTGGCTGATCATGCACTGATACCGTGACTGAGCATGGACTGATCACATGACTATCATGTAGTGATCACGTGACTTAATGGCGCTGATCATGTGACTGATCATGCGCTGATCATGTTTGCTATCATACACTGATCATGTGCCTCTGGAGGCAATAAACAAAGAGCTGAGTAGGCACGAATCAAACAGTCAGCAGGCAATAATCATGGAACTCAGGTGTGAGGAATCATGCTGCTCAGCTGGCAATAATCAAGCAGCTGAGCAGGCAGGAATTACGCAGCACAGCTGGCAATTGTCAAGCAGATGACAGGCAGGAATCGTGCAGCTCAGCTGGCAATTGTCAAGCAGATGAGCAGACAGTAATCACGCAGCTCAGCAGGCCCAGATCACGTGACTGAGCATGCACTGTTCACGTGGCTGATCATGCACTGATCACGTGATTGATCATGCACTGATCACTTGGATATCATGCACTGATCACGTGGCTGATCATACACTGTTCACGTGTCTGACCATGCACTGATCACGTGGCTGATCATACACTGCTCACGTAACTGATCATGCACTGATCACGTGGCTATCATGCACTGATCACGTGGCTGAACATGCACTGTTCACGTGGCTGATCACACACCTGTCACGTGACATATCATGCACTGATCACGTGGCACTCATGCACTGATCACGTGGCTGATCATACTCTGCTCACGTAACTCATCATGCACACATCACGTGGCTATCATGCACTGCTCACGTGGCTCGTCATGGAATGATCACGAGCTACCATATACTGGTCACGTGACTGATCATGCACTGATCACGTAAATGATCATGCACTGATCACGTGACTGATCATGTACTGATCACGTGACTGATCATGCACTGATCACGTGGCTATCATGCACTGATCACGTGGCTGATCATGCACTGATCACGTGGCTGATCATGCACTGATCACGTGCTATCATGCACTGATCACGTGACTGATCATGCACTGATCACGTGGCTATCATGCACTGATCACGTGGCTGATCATGCACTGATCACGCAGCTATCATGCACTGATCACGTGACTGATCATGCACTGATCACGTGACTGATCATGCACTGATCACGTGGCTTATCATGCACTGATCATGTGACTGATCATGCACTGATCATGTTTGGTGTCATACACTGATCATGTGCCTCTGGAGGCAATGAACATAGAGCTGAGTAGGCAGGAAACAGTCAGCAGGCTATAATCATGGAACTCAGCTCTGAGAAATCATGCTGCTCAGCTGGCAATAATCAAGCAGATGAGCAGGCAGGAATTACGCAGCACAGCTGGCAATTGTCAAGCAGATGACAGGCAGGAATCGTGCAGCTCAGCTGGCAATTGTCAAGCAGATGAGCAGACAGTAATCACGCAGCTCAGCAGGCCCTGATCACGTGACTGAGCATGCACTGTTCACGTGGCTGATCATACACTGATCACGTGACTGATCATGCACTGATCACGTGACTGATCATGCACTGATCACGTGGCTATCATGCACTGATCACGTGGCTGATCATGCACTGATCACGGGACTGATCATGCACTGATCATGGCGCCATCATATTGACTACATGACTACACATGCACTGATCACGTGGCTGATCATGCACTGATCACGTGACTGATCATGCACTGATCACGTGACTGATCATGCACTGATCACGTGGCTGATCATGCACTGATCACGTGGCTATCATGCACTGATCACGTGGCTGATCATGCAATGATCACGTAGCTACCATGCACTGATCACGTGACTGATCATGCACTGATCACGTAACTGATCATGCACTGATCACGTGGCTGATCATGCACTGATCACGTGGCTGATCATGCACTGATCACGTGACTGATCATGCACTGATCACGTGACTGATCATGCACTGATCACGTGACTGATCATGCACTGATCACGTGACTGATCATGCACTGATCACGTGGCTATCATGCACTGATCACGTGGCTGATCATGCACTGATCACGTGACTGATCATGCACTGATCACGTGGCTGATCATGCACTGATCACGTGACTGATCATGCACTGATCACGTGGCTATCATGCACTGATCACGTGGCTGATCATGCACTGATCACGTGACTGATCATGCACTGATCACGTGACTGATCATGCACTGATCACGTGGCTATCATGCACTGATCACGTGGCTGATCATACACTGATCACGTGCCTGATCATGCACTGATCACGTGGCTGATCATGCACTGATCACGTGACTGATCATGCACTGATCACGTGTCTGATCATGCACTGATCACGTGGCTATCATGCACTGCTCACGTGGCTGATCATGCATGATCACGCAGCTACCATGTACTGGTCACGTGACTGATCATGCACTGATCACGTGACTGATCATGCAGTGATCACGTGGCTATCATGCACTACTCACGTGGCTGATCATGCAATGATCATGTAGCTACCATGTACAGGTCACGTGAATGATCATACACCCATCAGGTGACTGATCATGCACTGATCACGTGGCTATCATGCACTGATCACGAGACTGATCATGCACTGATCACGTCTATATCATGCACTGATCACATGACTGCCCATGCACTGATCACGTGGATGATCATACACTAATCATGTGACAGATCATGCACTGATCACGTGGCTGATCATGCACTGATACCGTGACTGAGCATGGACTGATCACATGACTATCATGTAGTGATCACGTGACTTAATGGCGCTGATCATGTGACTGATCATGCGCTGATCATGTTTGCTATCATACACTGATCATGTGCCTCTGGAGGCAATAAACAAAGAGCTGAGTAGGCACGAATCAAACAGTCAGCAGGCAATAATCATGGAACTCAGCTGTGAGGAATCATGCTGCTCAGCTGGCAATAATCAAGCAGCTGAGCAGGCAGGAATTACGCAGCACAGCTGGCAATTGTCAAGCAGATGACAGGCAGGAATCGTGCAGCTCAGCTGGCAATTGTCAAGCAGATGAGCAGACAGTAATCACGCAGCTCAGCAGGCCCAGATCACGTGACTGAGCATGCACTGTTCACGTGGCTGATCATACACTGATCACGTGATTGATCATGCACTGATCACTTGGATATCATGCACTGATCACGTGGCTGATCATACACTGTTCACGTGTCTGACCATGCACTGATCACGTGGCTGATCATACACTGTCACGTGACTGATCATGCACTGATCACGTGGCATCATGCACTGATCACGTGGCTGATCATACACTGATCACGTGACTGATCATGCACACATCACGTGGCTATCATGCACTGATCACGTGGCTGTCATGCACTGATCACGTGGCTATCATATACTGGTCACGTGACTGATCATGCACTGATCACGTAAATGATCATGCACTGATCACGTGACTGATCATGCACTGATCACGTGACTGATCATGCACTGATCACGTGGCTGATCATGCACTGATCACGTGACTGATCATGCACTGATCACGTGACTATCATGCACTGATCACGTGGCTGATCATGCACTGATCACGTGGCTGATCATGCACTGATCACGTGGCTGATCATGCACTGATCACGTGGCTGATCATGCACTGATCACGTGGCTGATCATGCACTGATCACGTGACTGATCATGCACTGATCACGTGGCTATCATGCACTGATCACGTGGCTGATCATGCACTGATCACGTGACTGATCATGCACTGATCACGTGACTGATCATGCACTGATCACGTGGCTATCATGCACTGATCACGTGGCTGATCATGCACTGATCACGTGCCTGATCATGCACTGATCACGTGGCTGATCATGCACTGATCACGTGACTGATCATGCACTGATCACGTGACTGATCATGCACTGATCACGTGGCTATCATGCACTGCTCACGTGGCTGATCATGCGATGATCACGCAGCTACCATGCACTGGTCACATGACTGATCATGCACTGATCACGTGACTGATCATGCAGTGATCACGTGGCTATCATGCACTACTCACGTGGCTGATCATGCAATGATCATGTAGCTACCATGTACAGGTCACGTGAATGATCATACACCCATCAGGTGACTGATCATGCACTGATCACGTGGCTATCATGCACTGATCACGAGACTGATCATGCACTGATCACGTCTATATCATGCACTGATCACATGACTGCCCATGCACTGATCACGTGGATGATCATACACTAATCATGTGACAGATCATGCACTGATCACGTGGCTGATCATGCACTGATACCGTGACTGAGCATGGACTGATCACATGACTATCATGTAGTGATCACGTGACTTAATGGCGCTGATCATGTGACTGATCATGCGCTGATCATGTTTGCTATCATACACTGATCATGTGCCTCTGGAGGCAATAAACAAAGAGCTGAGTAGGCACGAATCAAACAGTCAGCAGGCAATAATCATGGAACTCAGCTGTGAGGAATCATGCTGCTCAGCTGGCAATAATCAAGCAGCTGAGCAGGCAGGAATTACGCAGCACAGCTGGCAATTGTCAAGCAGATGACAGGCAGGAATCGTGCAGCTCAGCTGGCAATTGTCAAGCAGATGAGCAGACAGTAATCACGCAGCTCAGCAGGCCCAGATCACGTGACTGAGCATGCACTGTTCACGTGGCTGATCATACACTGATCACGTGATTGATCATGCACTGATCACTTGGATATCATGCACTGATCACGTGGCTGATCATACACTGTTCACGTGTCTGACCATGCACTGATCACGTGGCTGATCATACACTGTCACGTGACTGATCATGCACTGATCACGTGGCATCATGCACTGATCACGTGGCTGATCATGCACTGATCACGTGACTGATCATGCACACATCACGTGACTATCATGCACTGATCACGTGGCTGTCATGCACTGATCACGTGGCTATCATATACTGGTCACGTGACTGATCATGCACTGATCACGTGGCTGATCATGCACTGATCACGTGACTGATCATGCACTGATCACGTGACTGATCATGCACTGATCACGTGGCTGATCATGCACTGATCACGTAACTGATCATGCACTGATCACGTGGATGATCATGCACTGATCACGTGGCTGATCATGCACTGATCACGTGACTGATCATGCACTGATCACGTGACTGATCATGCACTGATCACGTGGCTATCATGCACTGATCACGTGGCTGATCATGCACTGATCACGTGACTGATCATGCACTGATCACGTGACTGATCATGCACTGATCACGTGACTGATCATGCACTGATCACGTGGCTGATCATGCACTGATCACGTGGCTGATCATGCACTGATCACGTGACTGATCATGCACTGATCACGTGACTGATCATGCACTGATCACGTGGCTATCATGCACTGATCACGTGGCTGATCATGCACTGATCACGTGACTGATCATGCACTGATCACTGGCTATCATGCACTGATCACGTGGCTATCATGCACTGATCACGTGGCTGATCATGCACTGATCACGTGACTGATCATGCACTGATCACGTATATCATGCACTGATCACGTGACTGATCATGCACTGATCACGTGGATGATCATGCACTGATCATGTGACTGATCATGCACTGATCACGTGGCTATCATGCACTGATCACGTGGCTGATCATGCACTGATCACGTAGCTATCATGCACTGATCACGTGACTGATCATGCACTGATCACGTGATTGATCATGCACTGATCACGTGACTGATCATGCACTGATCACGTGACTGATCATGCACTGATCACGTGACTGATCATGCACTGATCACGTGGCTATCATGCACTGATCACGTGGCTGATCATGCACTGATCACGTAGCTACCATGCACTGATCACGTGACTGATCATGCACTGATCACGTGATTGATCATGCACTGATCACGTGGCTGATCATGCACTGATCACGTGGCTGATCATGCACTGATCACGTGACTGATCATGCACTGATCACGTGACTGATCATGCACTGATCACGTGGCTATCATGCACTGATCACGTGGCTGATCATGCACTGATCACGTGCCTGATCATGCACTGATCACATGACTGATCATGCACTGATCACGTGACTGATCATGCACTGATCACGTGGCTATCATGCACTACTCACGTGGCTGATCATGCAATGATCATGTAGCTACCATGTACTGGTCACGTGACTGATCATACACCCATCAGGACTGATCATGCACTGATCACGTGGCTATCATGCACTGATCACGTGGCTGATCATGCACTGATCACGTGCCTGATCATGCACTGATCACGTGACTGATCATGCACTGATCACGTGGCTATCATGCACTGATCACGTGGCTGATCATGCACTGATCACGTGGCTGATCATGCACTGATACCGTGACTGAGCATGGACTGATCACATGACTATCATGTAGTGATCACGTGACTTAATGGCGCTGATCATGTGACTGATCATGCGCTGATCATGTTTGCTATCATACACTGATCATGTGCCTCTGGAGGCAATAAACAAAGAGCTGAGTAGGCACGAATCAAACAGTCAGCAGGCAATAATCATGGAACTCAGCTGTGAGGAATCATGCTGCTCAGCTGGCAATAATCAAGCAGCTGAGCAGGCAGGAATTACGCAGCACAGCTGGCAATTGTCAAGCAGATGACAGGCAGGAATCGTGCAGCTCAGCTGGCAATTGTCAAGCAGATGAGCAGACAGTAATCACGCAGCTCAGCAGGCCCTGATCACGTGACTGAGCATGCACTGTTCACGTGGCTGATCATACACTGATCACGTGACTGATCATGCACTGATCACTTGGATATCATGCACTGATCACGTGGCTGATCATACACTGTTCACGTGTCTGACCATGCACTGATCACGTGGCTGATCATACACTGATCACGTAACTGATCATGCACTGATCACGTGGCTATCATGCACTGATCACGTGGCTGATCATGCACTGATCACGTGGCTGATCACACACTGTCACGTGACTATCATGCACTGATCACGTGGCTGATCATGCACTGATCACGTGGCTGATCATGCACTGATCACGTGACTGATCATGCACTGATCACGTGGCTATCATGCACTGATCACGTGGCTGATCATGCACTGATCACGTGACTGATCATGCACTGATCACGTGGCTGATCATGCACTGATCACGTGACTGATCATGCACTGATCACGTGGCATCATGCACTGATCACGTGGCTGATCATGCACTGATCACGTGACTGATCATGCACTGATCACGTGGCTATCATGCACTGATCACGTGGCTGATCATGCACTGATCACGTAGCTACCATGCACTGATCACGTGACTGATCATGCACTGATCACGTGATCATGCACTGATCACGTGACTGATCATGCACTGATCACGTGACTGATCATGCACTGATCACGTGGCTGATCATGCACTGATCACGTGGCTGATCATGCACTGATCACGTGGCTGATCATGCACTGATCACGTGGCTGATCATGCACTGATCACGTGACTGATCATGCACTGATCACGTGACTGATCATGCACTGATCACGTGGCTATCATGCACTGATCACGTGGCTGATCATGCACTGATCACGTGGCTGATCATGCACTGATCACGTGACTGATCATGCACTGATCACGTGACTGATCATGCACTGATCACGTGGCTGATCATGCACTGATCACGTGGCTGATCATGCACTGATCACGTGGCTGATCATGCACTGATCACGTGGCTGATCATGCACTGATCACGTGGCTGATCATGCACTGATCACGTGACTGATCATGCACTGATCACGTGACTGATCATGCACTGATCACGTGGCTGATCATGCACTGATCACGTGACTGATCATGCACTGATCACGTGGCTGATCATGCACTGATCACGTGACTGATCATGCACTGATCACGTGGCTGATCATGCACTGATCACGTGGCTGATCATGCACTGATCACGTGGCTGATCATGCACTGATCACGTGACTGATCATGCACTGATCACGTGACTGATCATGCACTGATCACGTGGCTATCATGCACTGATCACGTGACTGATCATGCACTGATCACGTGACTGATCATGCACTGATCACTGGCTATCATGCACTGATCACGTGGCTATCATGCACTGATCACGTGGCTGATCATGCACTGATCACGTGACTGATCATGCACTGATCACTATATCATGCACTGATCACGTGACTGATCATGCACTGATCACGTGGATGATCATACACTGATCACGTGACTGATCATGCACTGATCACGTGGCTATCATGCACTGATCACGTGGCTGATCATGCACTGATCACGTAGCTATCATGCACTGATCACGTGACTGATCATGCACTGATCACGTGACTGATCATGCACTGATCACGTGACTGATCATGCACTGATCACGTGACTGATCATGCACTGATCACGTGGCTATCATGCACTGATCACGTGGCTGATCATGCACTGATCACGTAGCTATCATGCACTGATCACGTGACTGATCATGCACTGATCACGTAATTGATCATGCACTGATCACGTGGCTGATCATGCACTGATCACGTGGCTGATCATGCACTGATCACGTGACTGATCATGCACTGATCACGTGACTGATCATGCACTGATCACGTGGCTATCATGCACTGATCACGTGGCTGATCATGCACTGATCACGTGCCTGATCATGCACTGATCACATGACTGATCATGCACTGATCACGTGACTGATCATGCACTGATCACGTGGCTATCATGCACTACTCACGTGGCTGATCATGCAATGATCATGTAGCTACCATGTACTGGTCACGTGACTGATCATACACCCATCAGGTGACTGATCATGCACTGATCACGTGGCTATCATGCACTGATCACGTGGCTGATCATGCACTGATCACGTGCCTGATCATGCACTGATCACGTGACTGATCATGCACTGATCACGTGGCTATCATGCACTGATCACGTGGCTGATCATGCACTGATCACGTGGCTGATCATGCACTGATACCGTGACTGAGCATGGACTGATCACATGACTATCATGTAGTGATCACGTGACTTAATGGCGCTGATCATGTGACTGATCATGCGCTGATCATGTTTGCTATCATACACTGATCATGTGCCTCTGGAGGCAATAAACAAAGAGCTGAGTAGGCACGAATCAAACAGTCAGCAGGCAATAATCATGGAACTCAGCTGTGAGGAATCATGCTGCTCAGCTGGCAATAATCAAGCAGCTGAGCAGGCAGGAATTACGCAGCACAGCTGGCAATTGTCAAGCAGATGACAGGCAGGAATCGTGCAGCTCAGCTGGCAATTGTCAAGCAGATGAGCAGACAGTAATCACGCAGCTCAGCAGGCCCTGATCACGTGACTGAGCATGCACTGTTCACGTGGCTGATCATACACTGATCACGTGATTGATCATGCACTGATCACTTGGATATCATGCACTGATCACGTGGCTGATCATACACTGTTCACGTGTCTGACCATGCACTGATCACGTGGCTGATCATACACTGCTCACGTAACTGATCATGCACTGATCACGTGGCTATCATGCACTGATCACGTGGCTGAACATGCACTGATCACGTGGCTGATCACACACCTGTCACGTGACATATCATGCACTGATCACGTGGCTGATCATGCACTGATCACGTGACTGATCATGCACTGATCACGTGACTGATCATGCACTGATCACGTGGCTATCATGCACTGATCACGTGGCTGATCATGCACTGATCACGTGACTGATCATGCACTGATCACGTGGCTGATCATGCACTGATCACGTGACTGATCATGCACTGATCACGTGGCATCATGCACTGATCACGTGGCTGATCATGCACTGATCACGTGACTGATCATGCACTGATCACGTGGCTATCATGCACTGATCACGTGGCTGATCATGCACTGATCACGTAGCTATCATGCACTGATCACGTGACTGATCATGCACTGATCACGTGACTGATCATGCACTGATCACGTGACTGATCATGCACTGATCACGTGACTGATCATGCACTGATCACGTGGCTGATCATGCACTGATCACGTGGCTGATCATGCACTGATCACGTGGCTGATCATGCACTGATCACGTGGCTGATCATGCACTGATCACGTGACTGATCATGCACTGATCACGTGACTGATCATGCACTGATCACGTGGCTATCATGCACTGATCACGTGGCTGATCATGCACTGATCACGTGACTGATCATGCACTGATCACGTGACTGATCATGCACTGATCACGTGACTGATCATGCACTGATCACGTGGCTGATCATGCACTGATCACGTGGCTGATCATGCACTGATCACGTGGCTGATCATGCACTGATCACGTGACTGATCATGCACTGATCACGTGGCTGATCATGCACTGATCACGTGGCTGATCATGCACTGATCACGTGACTGATCATGCACTGATCACGTGACTGATCATGCACTGATCACGTGGCTGATCATGCACTGATCACGTGCTGATCATGCACTGATCACGTGGCTGATCATGCACTGATCACGTGACTGATCATGCACTGATCACGTGGCTGATCATGCACTGATCACGTAACTGATCATGCACTGATCACGTGGCTGATCATGCACTGATCACGTGACTGATCATGCACTGATCACGTGACTGATCATGCACTGATCACGTGGCTATCATGCACTGATCACGTGACTGATCATGCACTGATCACGTGACTGATCATGCACTGATCACTGGCTATCATGCACTGATCACGTGGCTATCATGCACTGATCACGTGGCTGATCATGCACTGATCACGTGACTGATCATGCACTGATCACGTCTATATCATGCACTGATCACGTGACTGATCATGCACTGATCACGTGGATGATCATACACTGATCACGTGACTGATCATGCACTGATCACGTGGCTATCATGCACTGATCACGTGGCTGATCATGCACTGATCACGTAGCTATCATGCACTGATCACGTGACTGATCATGCACTGATCACGTGACTGATCATGCACTGATCACGTGACTGATCATGCACTGATCACGTGACTGATCATGCACTGATCACGTGGCTATCATGCACTGATCACGTGGCTGATCATGCACTGATCACGTAGCTACCATGCACTGATCACGTGACTGATCATGCACTGATCACGTAATTGATCATGCACTGATCACGTGGCTGATCATGCACTGATCACGTGGCTGATCATGCACTGATCACGTGACTGATCATGCACTGATCACGTGACTGATCATGCACTGATCACGTGGCTATCATGCACTGATCACGTGGCTGATCATGCACTGATCACGTGCCTGATCATGCACTGATCACATGACTGATCATGCACTGATCACGTGACTGATCATGCACTGATCACGTGGCTATCATGCACTACTCACGTGGCTGATCATGCAATGATCATGTAGCTACCATGTACTGGTCACGTGACTGATCATACACCCATCAGGTGACTGATCATGCACTGATCACGTGGCTATCATGCACTGATCACGTGGCTGATCATGCACTGATCACCTGCCTGATCATGCACTGATCACGTGACTGATCATGCACTGATCACGTGGCTGATCATGAACTGATCACGTGGCTGATCATGCACTGATCACGTGGCTGATCATGCACTGATACCGTGACTGAGCATGGACTGATCACATGACTATCATGTAGTGATCACGTGACTTAATGGCGCTGATCATGTGACTGATCATGCGCTGATCATGTTTGCTATCATACACTGATCATGTGCCTCTGGAGGCAATAAACAAAGAGCTGAGTAGGCACGAATCAAACAGTCAGCAGGCAATAATCATGGAACTCAGCTGTGAGGAATCATGCTGCTCAGCTGGCAATAATCAAGCAGCTGAGCAGGCAGGAATTACGCAGCACAGCTGGCAATTGTCAAGCAGATGACAGGCAGGAATCGTGCAGCTCAGCTGGCAATTGTCAAGCAGATGAGCAGACAGTAATCACGCAGCTCAGCAGGCCCAGATCACGTGACTGAGCATGCACTGTTCACGTGGCTGATCATACACTGATCACGTGATTGATCATGCACTGATCACTTGGATATCATGCACTGATCACGTGGCTGATCATACACTGTTCACGTGTCTGACCATGCACTGATCACGTGGCTGATCATACACTGCTCACGTAACTGATCATGCACTGATCACGTGGCTATCATGCACTGATCACGTGGCTGAACATGCACTGTTCACGTGGCTGATCACACACCTGTCACGTGACATATCATGCACTGATCACGTGGCTGATCATGCACTGATCACGTGGCTGATCATGCACTGATCACGTGACTGATCATGCACTGATCACGTGGCTATCATGCACTGATCACGTGGCTGATCATGCACTGATCACGTGACTGATCATGCACTGATCACGTGGCTGATCATGCACTGATCACGTGACTGATCATGCACTGATCACGTGGCATCATGCACTGATCACGTGGCTGATCATGCACTGATCACGTGACTGATCATGCACTGATCACGTGGCTATCATGCACTGATCACGTGGCTGATCATGCACTGATCACGTAGCTACCATGCACTGATCACGTGACTGATCATGCACTGATCACGTGGCTGATCATGCACTGATCACGTGACTGATCATGCACTGATCACGTGACTGATCATGCACTGATCACGTGGCTGATCATGCACTGATCACGTGACTGATCATGCACTGATCACGTGGCTGATCATGCACTGATCACGTGGCTGATCATGCACTGATCACGTGACTGATCATGCACTGATCACGTGACTGATCATGCACTGATCACGTGGCTGATCATGCACTGATCACGTGGCTATCATGCACTGATCACGTGGCTGATCATGCACTGATCACGTGACTGATCATGCACTGATCACGTGACTGATCATGCACTGATCACGTGGCTATCATGCACTGATCACGTGGCTGATCATGCACTGATCACGTGGCTGATCATGCACTGATCACGTGACTGATCATGCACTGATCACGTGACTGATCATGCACTGATCACGTGGCTGATCATGCACTGATCACGTGGCTGATCATGCACTGATCACGTGGCTGATCATGCACTGATCACGTAATTGATCATGCACTTAACATTTGGCTGATCATGCACAGACCACGTAAATGATCACGCACTCTTCACGTGACTGATCATGTACTGATCACGTGACTGATCATGCACTGATCACGTGGCTGGTCATGCACTGATCACGTAATTGATAATTCACTGATCACGTGGCTGATCATCCAATGATCACTTGACTGACCATGCACTGATCACGTGACTGATCATCCACTGATCAGTTGGCTATCAGGCACTTATTACTTGGCTGATCATACACTGATCACGTGACTGATAATGCACTGATCATCTGGCTAGCGTGCACTCATTACCTGGCTATCGTGCACTGATCACGTGGTTGATCATACACTGATCACGAGACTGATCATGCACTAATCACGTCTATATCATGCACTGATCACATTACTGCCCATGCACTGTTCACCCGGATGATCATACACTGATCATGCGACAGATCATGCACTGATCACGTGGCTATCATGCACTGCTCATGCGGCTGTTCATGCAATGATCACGTAGCTACCATGTACTGGTCACGTGAGTGATCATGCACTGATCACGTAATTGATCATGCACTGATCAGGTGACTTATCATGCACTGTTAACGTGAGTGATCATGCACTGATCACGTGCCTGATCATGCAATGATCTCGTGGCTATCATGCACGGCTCATGTGGCTGATCATGCAATGATCACCTAGCTACTATATACTGGTCACGTGACTGATCATGCACTGATCACGTAATTTATCATGCACTGATCACGTGGCTGATCATCCACTGATCACGTGACTGATCATGCACTGATCACGTGACTGATCATGCACTGATCACGTGGCTATCATGCACTGATCACTTGGCTGGTCATACAATGATCACGTGCCTGGTCATGCACAGATTACATGACTGATCATGCACTGAACACGTGACTGATCATGCACTGATCACGTGGCTATCATGCACTGCTCACGTGGCTGATCATGCACTGATCACGTGACTGATCATGCACTGATCACGTGACTGACCATGCACTGATCACGTGACTGATCATGCACTGATCACGTGACTGATCATGCACTGATCACGTGTCTATCATGCACTGATAACTTGGCTGGACATACACTGATCACGTGCCTGGTCATGCACTGATAACGTGGCTGATCATGCACTGATCACGTGACTGATCATGCACTGATCACGTGACTGATCATGCACTGATCACGTGACTGATCATGCACTGATCACGTGTCTATCATGCACTGATAGCTTGGCTGGACATACACTGATCACGTGCCTGGTCATGCACTGATGACGTGGCTGATCATGCACTGATCACGTGACTGATCATGCACTGATCACGTGGCTATCATGCACTGATCACCTGGCTATCATGCACAGATAACGTGACTGATCATGCACTGATCACGTGACTGATCATGCACTGCTCACGTGGCTGATCATGCACTGATCACGTGACTGACCATGCACTGATAACGTGACTGACCATGCACTGATCACGTGACTGATCATGCACTGATCACGTGACTGATCATGCACTGATCACGTGTCTATTATGCACTGATAACTTGGCTGGACATACACTGATCACGTGCCTGGTCATGCACTGATCACGTGACTGATCATGCACTGATCACGTGACTAATCATGCACTGATCACGTGGCTATCATGCACTGATCACCTGGCTATCATGCACAGATCACGTGACTGATTATGCACTGATCACGTGACTGATCATGCACTGATCACGTGGCTATCATGCACTGATCACTTCGCTGCACATACACTGATCATGTGCCTGGTCATGCACTGATCACGTGATTGATCATGCACTGATCACTTGGATATCATGCACTGATCACGTGGCTGATCATACACTGTTCTCGTGTCTGACCAGGCACTGCTCACGTGGCTGATCATACACTGCTCACGTAACTGATCATGCACTGATCACGTGGCTGAAATTGCACTGTTCACGTGGCTGATCACACACCTGTCACGTGACATATCATGCACTGATCACGTGGCGGATCATCCACTGATCACGTGACTGATCATGCACTGATCACGTGACTGATCATGCACTGATCACGTGGCTATCATGCACTGATCACTTGGCTGGTCATACACTGATCACGTGCCTGGTCATGCACAGATTACATGACTGAACATGCACTGAACACGTGACTGATCATGCACTGATCACGTGGCTATCATGCACTGCTCACGTGGCTGATCATGCGATGATCACGCAGCTACCATGTACTGGTCACATGACTGATCATGCATTGATCACGTGACTGATCATTTAGTGATCACGTGGCTATCATGCACTACTCACGTGGATGATCATGCAATGATCATGTAGCTACCATGTACAGTCACGTGAATGATCATACACACATCAGGTGACTGATCATGCACTGATCACGTGGATGATCATACACTAATCATGTGACAGATCATGCACTGGTCACGTGGCTGATCATGCACTGATACCGTGACTGAGCATGGACTGATCACATGACTATCATGTAGTGATCACGTGACTTAATGGCGCTGATCATGTGACTGATCATGCGCTGATCATGTTTGCTATCATACACTGATCATGTGCCTCTGGAGGCAATAAACAAAGAGCTGAGTAGGCACGAATCAAACAGTCAGCAGGCAATAATCATGGAACTCAGCTGTGAGGAATCATGCTGCTCAGCTGGCAATAATCAAGCAGCTGAGCAGGCAGGAATTACGCAGCACAGCTGACAATTGTCAAGCAGATGACAGGCAGGAATCGTGCAGCTCAGCTGGCAATTGTCAAGCAGATGAGCAGACAGTAAACACGCAGCTCAGCAGGCCCAGATCACGTGACTGAGCATGCACTGTTCACGTGGCTGATCATACACTGATCATGTGATTGATCATGCACTGATCACTTGGATATCATGCACTGATCACGTGGCTGATCATACACTGTTCACGTGTCTGACCATGCACTGATCACGTGGCTGATCATACACTGCTCACGTAACTGATAATGCAGTGATCACGTGGCTATCATGCACTGAATACGTGGCTGAACATGCACTGTTCACGTGGCTGATCACACACCTGTCACCTGACATATCATGCACTGATCAACTGGTACTCATGCACTGATCACGTGGCTGATCATACTCTGCTCACGAAACTCATCATGCACACATCACGTGGCTATCATGCACTGCTCACGTGGTTCGTCATGGAATGATCACGAAGCTACCATATACTGGTCACGTGACTGATCATGCACAGGTCACGTAAATGATCATGCACTGTTCACGTGACTGATCATGTACTGAACACGTGACTGATAATTCACTGATCACGTGGCTATCATGCTCTGCTCACGTGGCTGATCATGCAAGGATCACGTAGCAACCATGTACTGGTCTCGTGACTGATCATGCACTGATCAAGTAATTGATCCTGCACTGATCACGTGGCTCATCACGCACTGATCCAGTGGCTGATCACACACGTATCACGTGACTGATCATGTACAGATCACGTGACTAATCATGAAGTGATCACGTGGCTATCCTGCACTGATCACGTGGATATCATGCACTGATCACGTGGCTGATCACACGTATCACGTGACTGATCATGCACTGATCACGTGGCTATCATGCACTGATCACGTGACTGATCATGCACAGATCACGCGACTGATCATGCACAGATCACGTGACTGATCATGCACTGATCACGTGGCTATCATGCACTGTTCACGTGACTGATCATGTACTGATCACGTGACTGATCATGCACTGATCACGTGGCTATCATGCACTGATCACTTGGCTGGTCATACACTGATCACGTGCCTGGTCATGCACAGACTACATGACTGATCATGCACTGAACACGTGACTGATTATGCACTGATCACGTGGCTATCATGCACTACTCACGTGGCTGATCATGCAATGATCATGTAGCTACCATGTACCGGTCAGGTGACTGATCATACACCCCTCAGGTGACGGATCATGCACTGATCACGTGGCTATCATGCACTGTTCACGTGGCTGATCAAACACTGTTCACCTGCCTGGTCATGCACAGATCACGTGACAAATCATCAACTGATCACATAGCTATCATGAACTGATCACCTGGCTGATCATGCACTGATCACGTGGCTGATCATGCACTGATACCGTGACTGAGCATGGACTGATCACATGACTATCATGTAGTGATCACGTGACTTAATGGCGCTGATCATGTGACTGATCATGCGCTGATCATGTTTGCTATCATACACTGATCATGTGCCTCTGGAGGCAATAAACAAAGAGCTGAGTAGGCACGAATCAAACAGTCAGCAGGCAATAATCATGGATCTCAGGTGTGAGGAATCATGCTGCTCAGCTGGCAATAATGAAGCAGCTGAGCAGGCAGGAGTTATGCAGCACAGCTGGCAATTGTCAAGCAGATGACAGGCAGGAATCGTGCAGCTCAGCTGGCAATTGTCAAGCAGATGAGCAGACAGTAATCACGCAGCTCAGCAGGCCCAGATCACGTGACTGAGCATGCACTGTTCACGTGGCTGATCATACAGTGATCACGTGATTGATCATACACTGATCACTTGGATATCATGCACTGATCACGTGGCTGATCATACACTGTTCACGTGTCTGACCATGCAATGCTCACGTGGCTGATCATACAATGCTCACGTAACTGATCATGCACTGATCACGTGGCTATCATGCACTGAATACGTGGCTGAACATGCACTGTTCACGTGGCTGATCACACACCTGTCACCTGACATATCATGCACTGATCAAGTGGCACTCATGCACTGATCACGTGGCTGATCATACTCTGCTCACGTAACTCATCATGCACACATCACGTGGCTATCATGCACTGCTCACGTGGTTCGTCATGGAACGATCACGAGGCTACCATATACTGGTCACGTGACTGATCATGCACAGATCACGTAAATGATCATGCACTGTTCACGTGACTGATCATGTACTGATCACATGACTAATTATTAAGTGATCACGTGGCTATCCAGCACTGATCACGTGGATATCATGCACTTATCACGTGGCTGATCATCCAATGATCACCTAGCTACAATGCACTGGTCACGTGACTGATCATGCACTGATCACGTGGCTATCATGCACTGCTCACGTGGCTGATCATGCAATGATCACGCAGCTACCATGTACTGGTCACATGACTGATCATGCACTGATCACGTGGCTGATCATGCGCTGATCACGTGGCTGATCATGCACTGATCACGTGGCTGATCATGCACTGATCACGTAATTGATCATGCACTTAACATTTGGCTGATTATGCACAGACCACGTAAATGATCACGCACTCTTCAGGTGACTGATCATGTACTGATCACGTGACTGATCATGCACTGATCACGTGGCTGGTCATGCACTGATCACGTAATTGATCATTCACTGATCACGTGGCTGATCATCCAATGATCACTTGACTGACCATGCACTGATCACGTGACTGATCATCCACTGATCAGTTGGCTATCAGGCACTTATTACTTGGCTGATCATACACTGATCACGTGACTGATAATGCACTGATCATCTGGCTAGCGTGCACTCATTACCTGGCTATCGTGCACTGATCACGTGGTTGATCATACACTGATCACGAGACTGATCATGCACTAATCACGTCTATATCATGCACTGATCACATTACTGCCCATGCACTGTTCACCCGGATGATCATACACTGATCATGCGACAGATCATGCACTGATCACGTGGCTATCATGCACTGCTCATGCGGCTGTTCATGCAATGATCACGTAGCTACCATGTACTGGTCACGTGAGTGATCATGCACTGATCACGTAATTGATCATGCACTGATCAGGTGACTTATCATGCACTGTTAACGTGAGTGATCATGCACTGATCACGTGCCTGATCATGCAATGATCTCGTGGCTATCATGCACGGCTCATGTGGCTGATCATGCAATGATCACCTAGCTACTATATACTGGTCACGTGACTGATCATGCACTGATCACGTAATTTATCATGCACTGATCACGTGGCTGATCATCCACTGATCACGTGACTGATCATGCACTGATCACGTGACTGATCATGCACTGATCACGTGGCTATCATGCACTGATCACTTGGCTGGTCATACACTGATCACGTGCCTGGTCATGCACAGATTACATGACTGATCATGCACTGAACACGTGACTGATCATGCACTGATCACGTGGCTATCATGCACTGCTCACGTGGCTGATCATGCACTGATTACGTGACTGATCATGCACTGATCACGTGACTGACCATGCACTGATCACGTGACTGATCATGCACTGATCACGTGACTGATCATGCACTGATCACGTGTCTATCATGCACTGATAACTTGGCTGGACATACACTGATCACGTGCCTGGTCATGCACTGATAACGTGGCTGATCATGCACTGATCACGTGACTGATCATGCACTGATCACGTGACTGATCATGCACTGATCACGTGACTGATCATGCACTGATCACGTGTCTATCATGCACTGATAACTTGGCTGGACATACACTGATCACGTGCCTGGTCATGCACTGATGACGTGGCTGATCATGCACTGATCACGTGACTGATCATGCACTGATCACGTGGCTATCATGCACTGATCACCTGGCTATCATGCACAGATCACGTGACTGATCATGCACTGATCACGTGACTGATCATGCACTGCTCACGTGGCTGATCATGCACTGATCACGTGACTGACCATGCACTGATAACGTGACTGACCATGCACTGATCACGTGACTGATCATGCACTGATCACGTGACTGATCATGCACTGATCACGTGTCTATTATGCACTGATAACTTGGCTGGACATACACTGATCACGTGCCTGGTCATGCACTGATCACGTGACTGATCATGCACTGATCACGTGACTAATCATGCACTGATCACGTGGCTATCATGCACTGATCACCTGGCTATCATGCACAGATCACGTGACTGATTATGCACTGATCACGTGACTGATCATGCACTGATCACGTGGCTATCATGCACTGATCACTTCGCTGCACATACACTGATCATGTGCCTGGTCATGCACTGATCACGTGATTGATCATGCACTGATCACTTGGATATCATGCACTGATCACGTGGCTGATCATACACTGTTCTCGTGTCTGACCAGGCACTGCTCACGTGGCTGATCATACACTGCTCACGTAACTGATCATGCACTGATCACGTGGCTGAAATTGCACTGTTCACGTGGCTGATCACACACCTGTCACGTGACATATCATGCACTGATCACGTGGCTGATCATCCACTGATCACGTGACTGATCATGCACTGATCACGTGACTGATCATGCACTGATCACGTGGCTATCATGCACTGATCACTTGGCTGGTCATACACTGATCACGTGCCTGGTCATGCACAGATTACATGACTGAACATGCACTGAACACGTGACTGATCATGCACTGATCACGTGGCTATCATGCACTGCTCACGTGGCTGATCATGCGATGATCACGCAGCTACCATGTACTGGTCACATGACTGATCATGCATTGATCACGTGACTGATCATTTAGTGATCACGTGGCTATCATGCACTACTCACGTGGATGATCATGCAATGATCATGTAGCTACCATGTACAGGTCACGTGAATGATCATACACACATCAGGTGACTGATCATGCACTGATCACGTGGATGATCATACACTAATCATGTGACAGATCATGCACTGGTCACGTGGCTGATCATGCACTGATACCGTGACTGAGCATGGACTGATCACATGACTATCATGTAGTGATCACGTGACTTAATGGCGCTGATCATGTGACTGATCATGCGCTGATCATGTTTGCTATCATACACTGATCATGTGCCTCTGGAGGCAATAAACAAAGAGCTGAGTAGGCACGAATCAAACAGTCAGCAGGCAATAATCATGGAACTCACCTGTGAGGAATCATGCTGCTCAGCTGGCAATAATCAAGCAGCTGAGCAGGCAGGAATTACGCAGCACAGCTGACAATTGTCAAGCAGATGACAGGCAGGAATCGTGCAGCTCAGCTGGCAATTGTCAAGCAGATGAGCAGACAGTAAACACGCAGCTCAGCAGGCCCAGATCACGTGACTGAGCATGCACTGTTCACGTGGCTGATCATACACTGATCATGTGATTGATCATGCACTGATCACTTGGATATCATGCACTGATCACGTGGCTGATCATACACTGTTCACGTGTCTGACCATGCACTGATCACGTGGCTGATCATACACTGCTCACGTAACTGATAATGCAGTGATCACGTGGCTATCATGCACTGAATACGTGGCTGAACATGCACTGTTCACGTGGCTGATCACACACCTGTCACGTGACATATCATGCACTGATCAACTGGTACTCATGCACTGATCACGTGGCTGATCATACTCTGCTCACGAAACTCATCATGCACACATCACGTGGCTATCATGCACTGCTCACGTGGTTCGTCATGGAATGATCACGAAGCTACCATATACTGGTCACGTGACTGATCATGCACAGGTCACGTAAATGATCATGCACTGTTCACGTGACTGATCATGTACTGAACACGTGACTGATAATTCACTGATCACGTGGCTATCATGCTCTGCTCACGTGGCTGATCATGCAAGGATCACGTAGCAACCATGTACTGGTCTCGTGACTGATCATGCACTGATCAAGTAATTGATCCTGCACTGATCACGTGGCTCATCACGCACTGATCCAGTGGCTGATCACACACGTATCACGTGACTGATCATGTACAGATCACGTGACTAATCATGAAGTGATCACGTGGCTATCCTGCACTGATCACGTGGATATCATGCACTGATCACGTGGCTGATCACACGTATCACGTGACTGATCATGCACTGATCACGTGGCTATCATGCACTGATCACGTGACTGATCATGCACAGATCACGTGACTGATCATGCACAGATCACGTGACTGATCATGCACTGATCACGTGGCTATCATGCACTGTTCACGTGACTGATCATGTACTGATCACGTGACTGATCATGCACTGATCACGTGGCTATCATGCACTGATCACTTGGCTGGTCATACACTGATCACGTGCCTGGTCATGCACAGACTACATGACTGATCATGCACTGAACACGTGACTGATTATGCACTGATCACGTGGCTATCATGCACTACTCACGTGGCTGATCATGCAATGATCATGTAGCTACCATGTACCGGTCAGGTGACTGATCATACACCCCTCAGGTGACGGATCATGCACTGATCACGTGGCTATCATGCACTGTTCACGTGGCTGATCATACACTGTTCACCTGCCTGGTCATGCACAGATCACGTGACAAATCATGAACTGATCACATAGCTATCATGAACTGATCACCTGGCTGATCATGCACTGATCACGTGGCTGATCATGCACTGATACCGTGACTGAGCATGGACTGATCACATGACTATCATGTAGTGATCACGTGACTTAATGGCGCTGATCATGTGACTGATCATGCGCTGATCATGTTTGCTATCATACACTGATCATGTGCCTCTGGAGGCAATAAACAAAGAGCTGAGTAGGCACGAATCAAACAGTCAGCAGGCAATAATCATGGATCTCAGGTGTGAGGAATCATGCTGCTCAGCTGGCAATAATGAAGCAGCTGAGCAGGCAGGAGTTATGCAGCACAGCTGGCAATTGTCAAGCAGATGACAGGCAGGAATCGTGCAGCTCAGCTGGCAATTGTCAAGCAGATGAGCAGACAGTAATCACGCAGCTCAGCAGGCCCAGATCACGTGACTGAGCATGCACTGTTCACGTGGCTGATCATACAGTGATCACGTGATTGATCATACACTGATCACTTGGATATCATGCACTGATCACGTGGCTGATCATACACTGTTCACGTGTCTGACCATGCAATGCTCACGTGGCTGATCATACAATGCTCACGTAACTGATCATGCACTGATCACGTGGCTATCATGCACTGAATACGTGGCTGAACATGCACTGTTCACGTGGCTGATCACACACCTGTCACCTGACATATCATGCACTGATCAAGTGGCACTCATGCACTGATCACGTGGCTGATCATACTCTGCTCACGTAACTCATCATGCACACATCACGTGGCTATCATGCACTGCTCACGTGGTTCGTCATGGAACGATCACGAGGCTACCATATACTGGTCACGTGACTGATCATGCACAGATCACGTAAATGATCATGCACTGTTCACGTGACTGATCATGTACTGATCACATGACTAATTATTAAGTGATCACGTGGCTATCCAGCACTGATCACGTGGATATCATGCACTTATCACGTGGCTGATCATCCAATGATCACCTAGCTACAATGCACTGGTCACGTGACTGATCATGCACTGATCACGTGGCTATCATGCACTGCTCACGTGGCTGATCATGCAATGATCACGCAGCTACCATGTACTGGTCACATGACTGATCATGCACTGATCACGTAATTGATCATGCACTGATCACCTGGCTTATCATGCATTGATCATGTGACTGATCATGTGCTGATCATGTTTGGTGTCACACACTGATCATGTGCCTCTGGAGGCAAAGAACATAGAGCTGAGTAGGCAGGAAACAGTCAGCAGGCTATAATCATGGAACGCAGCTCTGAGAAATCATGCTGCTCAGCTGGCAATAAACAAATAGATGAGCAGGCAGGAATTACGCAGCACAGCTGGCAATTGTCAAGGAGATGGCAGGGAGGAATCGTGCAGCTCAGCTGGCAATTGTCAAGCAGATGAGCAGACAGTAATCACGCAGCTCAGCAGGCCCTGATCACGTGACTGAGCATGCACTGTTCATATGGCTGATCACACACCTATCACGTGACTGATCATGCACTGATCACGTGGCTCTCATGCACTGATCACGTGATTGCGCATGCATTGTTCACATAATAGTATGCACTGATCACGTGTCTATCATGCACTGATGACGTGGCTAATCATGCACTGATCATATGACAGAGCATGCACTGATCACGTAGCTATCTTGCACTGATCACTTGGCTGATCATACACTCATCACGGGACTGATCGTGCACTGATCAAGGCGCTATCATGCATTGATTACATGACTCCACATGCACTGATCACGTGGATGATCATGCACTGATCACGTGCCTGATCATGCACTGATCACGTGACTGATCATGCACTGATCATGTGACTGATCATGCACTGATCACGTAGCTATCTTGCACTTATCTCTTGGCTGATCATACACTCATCACGGGACTGATCGTGCACTGATCAAGGCGCTATCATGCATTGATTACATGACTCCACATGCACTGATCACGTGGATGATCATGCACTGATCACGTGCCTGATCATGCACTGATCACGTGACTGATCATGCACTGATCACGTGGCTATCATGCACTGATCACCTGGCTATCATGCACAGATCACGTGACTGATCATGCACTGATCACGTGACTGATCATGCACTGATCACTTGGCTATCATGCACTGATCACTTGGCTGGACATACACTGATCACGTGCCTGGTCATGCACTGATCACGTGGCTGATCATGCACTGATCACGTGGCTATCATGCACTGATGACTTGACTGCGCATACACTGATGACGTGGCTGATCAGGCACTGATCACATGGCTCATCATGCACTGATCACGTGTTTATCAGGCAATGATCAGTGACTGACAGGCGCTGATCATGGGACTGTTCACGCACTGATCACGTGGCTATCATGCACTGATCACGTGACTGCGCATGCACTGATGACGTGGCTGTTCGGGCACTGATCACGTGTTTATCAGGCAGTGATCAGTGACTGACAGGCGCTGATCAGGGGACTGTGCACGCACTGATCAGGTGGCTGATCAGGAAATGACCACCTGACTGCGCATGCAGTGATCACGTGGCTCGTAGTTCACTGATCACGTGTTTATCATATGGTGATCACGTGACTGAGAGACGCTGATCACGTGACTGTGCCGTCAGTGATCACGTGGCTGAGCAGGCACTGATATCGTGACTGAGCATGCACTGATCATGTGCCGGGAGCCGGGGAGGCCTTCCACTCTGGACAAAGGTCATGAGGAAGGAGGCTCGGCATACGCAAATGCGGGATCGAGCCTCAGGAGTCCACCCGGATATTCTCGAGCATCTCCCCCACAAAAAAACCGGACTCTGCCTACTGTATTGCTTTGTGCTCTCACCTCTGATTTCACTGGGGGCTGTCCCCCACCACCATCTCGCTCTCTCTGTCAAAGAGTTAACTTACAGCTCCAATTCATAAAGTTCCTTGTCATTCGTCCCTTTACCTTCCAGCTGAGTCTCCATCTGGAGCGCGGAACCCACCACGCTTACTAATTATGCCTGGGCTGCTAAGACCCACTCGAGAAGGTGTCTAAGGTGAGGCACCTTTCGCTATTCGAGAGGGCGCCTGCGGCCTACGTAAGTGGTGCAAACTTCTTATCTTGAAGTTTGATTGGTCTTCCACGTAAACCAAGCTACTCAGTCTCTTTTCTCCACCGAATTTTCCTACTGAGCTCTCCTCATACTATTATTCTTGACATCTCTGATTAGCATATAAATAGTCGCCTAGGCCATCTCTCCTTCGAATACCCTGGATCAGTTGGGCCTGGTCCCCGGCAGGTGGCGACCGAACGGGGAACTCAGGAGGCGATACTCAAAGAGCTGAGCAGACACGAACCACGCAATCAGCAGGCAATAAGCATGGAGCTCAGCAGTGACGAATCATGCTGCTCAACTGGCAATAATCAAGCACGTGACCAGGCAGGAATCACACAGCTCAGCTGGCAATTGTCAAGCAGATGAGCCGACAGGAATCACGCAGCTCAGATGGCAATTGTCATGCAGATGAGCCGGCAGGAATCACGCAGCTCAGCAGGCCCTGATCACGTGACTCTGCAGGCACTGATCACGTGGCTGATCAAGTACAGATCACGTGAATGAGCATGCACTGATCACGTGGCTATCATGGACTGATGACGTGGCTTGTCAGGCACTGATCACATGGCTCATCATGCACTGATCACGTGTTTATCAGGCAATGATCAGTGACTGACAGGCGCTGATCATGGGACTGTGCACGCACTGATCACGTGGCTATCATGCACTGATCACGTGACTGCGCATGCACTGATGACGTGGCTGTTCGGGCACTGATCACGTGTTTATCAGTCAGAGATCAGTGACTGACAGGCGCTGATCAGGGGACTTTGCACGCACTGATCAGGTGGCTGATCAGGAACTGACCACCTGACTGCGCATGCAGTGATCATGTGGCTGGTCGTTCACTGATCACGTGTTTATCATATGGTGGTCACGTGAGTGAGAGGCGCTGATCACGTGACTGTGCCGTCAGTGATCACGTGGCTGAGCAGGCACTGATATCATGACTGAGCATTCACTGATCATGTGCCGGGAGCCCGGGAGGCCTTCCACTCTGGACAAAGGTCATGAGGAAGGAGGCTCGGCATACGCAAATGCGGGATCGAGCCTCAGGAGTCCACCCGGATATTCTCGAGCTTCCCCCCCAAAAAAAAACCAGAGTCTGCCTACTGTATTGCTTTGTGCTCTCACCTCTGATTTCACTGGGGGCTGTCCCCCACCACCATCTCGCTCTCTCTGTCAAAGAGTTCACTTACAGCTCCAATTCATAAAGTTCCTTGTCATTCTTCCCTTTACCTTCCAGCTGAGTCTCCATCTGGAGCGCGGAACCCGCCACGCTTACTAATTATGCCTGGGCTGCTAAGACCCACTCGAGAAGGTGTCTAGGGTGAGGCACCTTTCGCTATTCGAGAGGGCGCCTGTGGCCTACGTAAGTGGTGCAAACTTCTTGTCTTGAAGTTTGATTGGTCTTCCGCGTAAACCAAGCTACTCAGTCTCTTTTCTCCACCGAATTTTCCTTCTGAGCTCTCCTCATACTATTATTCTTGACATCTCTGATTAGCATATAAATAGTCGCCTAGGCCATCTCTCCTTCGAATACCCTGGATCAGTTGGGGCTGGTCCCCGGCAGGTGGCGACCGAACAGGGACCTCAGGAGGCGATACTCAAAGAGCTGAGCAGACACGAACCACGCAATCAGCAGGCAATAAGCATGGAGCTCAGCAGTGACGAATCATGCTGCTCAACTGGCAATAATCAAGCACGTGACCAGGCAGGAATCACGCAGCTCAGCTGGCAATTGTCAAGCAGATGAGCCGACAGGAATCACGCAGCTCAGATGGCAATTGTCATGCAGATGAGCTGGCAGGAATCACGCAGCTCAGCAGGCCCTGATCACGTGACTCTGCAGGCACTGATCACGTGGCTGATCAAGTACAGATCACGTGAATGAGCATGCACTGATCACGTGGCTATCATGGACTGATGACGTGGCTGATCAGGCACTGATCACATGGCTCATCATGCACTGATCACGTGTTTATCAGGCAGTGATCAGTGACTGACAGGCGCTGATCAGGGGACTGTGCACGCACTGATCAGTTGGCTGATCAGGAACTGACAACCTGACCGCGCATGCAGTGATCACGTGGCTGGTCGTTCACTGATCACGTGTTTATCATCCGGTGATCACGTGATTGAGAGGCGCTGATCACGTGACTGTGCCGTCAGTGATCACCTGGCTGAGCAGGCACTGATATCGTGACTGAGCATGCACTGATCATGTGCCGGGAGCCGGGGAGGCCTTCCACTCTGGACAAAGGTCATGAGGACGGAGGCTCGGCATACGCAAATGTGGGATCGAGCCTCAGGAGTCCACCCGGATATTCTCGAGCATCCCCCCCCAAAAAAACCAGAGTCTGCCTACTGTATTGCTTTGTGCTCTCACCTCTGAATTCACTGGGGGCTGTCCCCCACCACCATCTCGCTCTCTCTGTCAAAGAGTTAACTTACAGCTCCAATTCATAAAGTTCCTTGTCATTCTTCCCTTTACCTTCCAGCTGAGTCTCCATGTGGAGCGTGGAACCCACCACGCTTACGAATTATGCCTGGGCTGCTAAGACCCACTCGAGAAGGTGTCTAGGGTGAGGCATCTTTCGCTATTCGAGAGGGCGCCTGCGGCCTACGTAAGTGGTGCAAACTTCTTGTCTTGAAGTTTGATTGGTCTTCCGCGTAAACCAAGCTACTCAATCTCTTTTCTCCATCGAATTTTCCTACTGAGCTCTCCTCATACTATTATTCTTGACATCTCTGATTAGCATATAAATAGTCGCCTAGGCCATCTCTCCTTCGAATACCCTGGATCAGTTGGGGCTGGTCCCCGGCAGGTGGCGACCGAACAGGGACCTCAGGAGGCGATACTCAAAGAGCTGAGCAGACACGAACCACGCAATCAGCAGGCAATAAGCATGGAGCTCAGCAGTGACGAATCATGCTGCTCAACTGGCAATAATGAAGCACGTGACCAGGCAGGAATCACGCAGCTCAGCTGGCAATTGTCAAGCAGATGAGCCGACAGGAATCACGCAGCTCAGATGGCAATTGTCATGCAGATGAGCCGGCAGGAATCACGCAGCTCAGCAGGCCCTGATCACGTGACTCTGCAGGCACTGATCACGTGGCTGATCAAGTACAGATCACGTGACTGAGCATGCACTGATCACGTGGCTATCATGCACTGATGACATGACTGCGCATGCACTGATGACGTGGCTGATCAAGCACTGATCACGTGTTTATCAGGCAGTGATCAGTGACTGACAGGCGCTGATCATGGGACTGTGCAAGCACTGATCACGTGGCTATCATGCACTGATCACGTGACTGCGCATGCACTGATGACGTGGCTGTTCGGGCACTGATCACGTGTTTATCAGGCAGTGATCAGTGACTGACAGGCGCTGATCAGGGGACTGTGCACGCACTGATCAGGTGGCTGATCAGGAACTGACCACCTGACTGCGCATGCAGTGATCACGTGGCTGGTCGTTCACTGATCACGTGTTTATCATATGGTGATCACGTGACTGAGAGGCGCTGATCATGTGACTGGGCCGTCAGTGATCACGTGGCTGAGCAGGCACTGATATCATGACTGAGCATGCACTGATCATGTGCCGGGAGCCGGGGAGGCCTTCCACTCTGGACAAAGGTCATGAGGAAGGAGGCTCGGCATACGCAAATGCGGGATCGAGCCTCAGGAGTCCACCCGGATATTCTTCAGCATCTCCCCCCAAAAAAAACAGAGTCTGCCTACTGTATTGCTTTGTGACCTCACCTCTGATTTCACTGGAGGCTGTCCCCCACCACCATCTCGCTCTCTGTGTCAAAGATTTAACTTACAGCTCCAATTGATAAAATTCCTTTTCATTCTTCTCTTTAACTTCCAGCTGAGTCTCCATCTGGAGCGCGGAACCCACCACACTTACTAATTATGCCTGGGCTGCTAAGACCCACTCGAGAAGGTGTCTAGGGTGAGGCACCTTTCGCTATTCGAGAGGGCGCCTGCGGCCTACGTAAGTGGTGCAAACTTCTTGTCTTGAAGTTTGATTGGTCTTCCGCGTAAACCAAGCTACTCAGTCTCTTTTCTCCACCGAATTTTCCTACTGAGCTCTCCTCATACTATTATTCTTGACATCTCTGATTAGCATATAAATAGTCGCCTAGGCCATCTCTCCTTCGAATACCCTGGATCAGTTGGGGCTGGTCCCCGGCAGGTGGCGACCGAACAGGGACCTCAGGAGGCGATACTCAAAGAGCTGAGCAGACACGAACCACGCAATCAGCAGGCAATAAGCATGGAGCTCAGCAGTGACGAATCATGCTGCTCAACTGGCAATAATCAAGCACGTGACCAGGCAGGAATCACGCAGCTCAGCTGGAAATTGTCAAGCAGATGAGCCGACAGGAATCACGCAGCTCAGATGGCAATTGTCATGCAGATGAACCGGCAGGAATCACGCAGCTCAGCAGGCCCTGATCACGTGACTCTGCAGGCACTGATCACCTGGCTGATCAAGTACAGATCACGTGACTGAGCATGCACTGATCACGTGGCTATCATGCACTGATGACGTGGCTGATCAGGCACTGATCACACGGCTCATCATGCACTGATCACGTGTTTATCAGGCAATGATCAGTGGCTGACAGGCGCTGATCATGGGACTGTGCACGCACTGATCACGTGGCTATCATGCACTGATCATGTGACTGCGCATGCACTGATGACGTGGGTGTTCGGGCACTGATCACGTGTTTATCAGGCAGTGATCAGTGACTCACAGGCGCTGATCAGGGGACTGTGCACCCACTGATCAGGTGGCTGATCAGGAACTGACCACCTGACCGCGCATGCAGTGATCACGTGGCTGGTCGTTCACTGATCACGTGTTTATCATACGGTGATCACGTGACTGAGAGGCGCTGATCACGTTACTGTGCCGTCAGTGATCACGTGCCTGAGCAGGCACTGATATCGTGACTGAGCATGCACTGATCATGTGCCAGGAGCCGGGGAGGCATTTCACTCTGGACAAAGGTCATGAGGAAGGAGGCTCGGCATACGCAAATGCGGGATCGAGCCTCAGGAGTCCACCCGGATATTCTCCAGCATCTCCCCCCCCAAAAAACCAGAGTCTGCCTACTGTATTGCTTTGTGCCCTCACCTCTGATTTCACTGGAGGCTGTCCCCCACCACCATCTCGCTCTCCCTGTCAAAGATTTAACTTACAGCTCCAATTGATACAGTTCCTTGTCATTCTTCTCTTTAACTTCCAGCTGAGTCTGCATCTGGAGCGCGGAACCCACCACACTTACTAATTATGCCTGGGCTGCTAAGACCCACTCGAGAAGCTGTCTAGGGTGAGGCACCTTTCGCTATTCGAGAGGGCGCCTGCGGCCTACGTAAGTGGTGCAAACTTCTTGTCTTGAAGTTTGATTGGTCTTCCGCGTAAACCAAGCTACTCAGTCTCTTTTCTCCACCGAATTTTCCTACTGAGCTCTCCTCATACTATTATTCTTGACATCTCTGATTAGCATATAAATAGTCGCCTAGGCCATCTCTCCTTCGAATACCCTGGATCAGTTGGGGCTGGTCCCCGGCAGGTGGCGACCGAACAGGGACCTCAGGAGGCGATACTCAAAGAGCTGAGCAGACACGAACCACGCAATCAGCAGGCAATAAGCATGGAGCTCAGCAGTGACGAATCATGCTGCTCAACTGGCAATAATCAAGCACGTGACCAGGCAGGAATCACGCAGCTTAGCTGGCAATTGTCAAGCAGATGAGCCGACAGGAATCACGCAGCTCAGATGGCAATTGTCATGCAGATGAGCCGGCAGGAATCACGCAGCTCAGCGGGCCCTGATCACGTGACTCTGCAGGCACTGATCACCTGGCTGATCAAGTGCAGATCACGTGACTGAGCATGCACTGATCACGTGGCTATCATGCACTGATGACGTGACTGCGCATGCACTGATGACGTGGCTGATCAGGCACTGATCACATGGCTCATCATGCACTGATCACGTGTTTATCAGGCAATGATCAGTGACTGACAGGCGCTGATCATGGGACTGTGCATGCACTGATCACGTGGCTATCGTGCACTGATCACGTGCCTGCGCATGCACTGATGACGTGGCTTTTCGGGCACTGATCACGTGTTTATCAGGCAGCGATCAGTGACTGACAGGCGCTGATCAGGGGACTGTGCACGCACTGATCAGGTGGCTGATCAGGAACTGACCACCTGACCGCGCATGCAGTGATCACGTGGCTGGTCGTTCACTGATCACGTGTTTATCATACGGTGATCTCGTGACTGAGAGGCGCTGATCACGTGACTGTGCCATCAGTGATCACGTTGCTGAGCAGGCACTGATCATGTGCCGGGAGCCAGGGAGGCATTCCACTCTGGACAAAGTTCATGAGGAAGGAGGCTCGGCATACGCAAATGCGGGATCGAGCCTCAGGAGTCCACCCGAATATTCTCCAGCATCTCCCCCCGCAAAAAAACAGAGTCTGCCTACTGTATTGCTTTGTGCCCTCACCTCTGATTTCACTGGAGGCTGTCCCCCACCACCATCTCGCTCTCTCTGTCAAAGATTTAACTTACAGCTCCAATTGATAAAATTCCTTGTCATTCTTCTCTTTAACTTCCAGCTGAGTCTCCATCTGGAGCGCGGAACCCACCACGCTTACTAATTATGCCTGGGCTGCTAAGACCCACTCGAGAAGGTGTCTAGGGTGAGGCACCTTTCGCTATTCGAGAGGGCGCCTGCGGCCTACGTAAGTGGTGCAAACTTCTTGTCTTGAAGTTTGATTGGTCTTCCGCGTAAACCAAGCTACTCAGTCTCTTTTCTCCACCGAATTTTCCTACTGAGCTCTCCTCATACTATTATTCTTGATGTCTCTGATTAGCATATAAATAGTCGCCTAGGCCATTTCTCCTTCGAATACCCTGGATCAGTTGGGGCTGGTCCCCGGCAGGTGGCGACCGAACAGGGACCTCAGGAGGCGATACTCAAAGAGCTGAGCAGACACGAACCACGCAATCAGCAGGCAATAAGCATGGAGCTCAGCAGTGACGAATCATGCTGCTCAACTGGCAATAATCAAGCACGTGACCAGGCAGGAATCACGCAGCTCAGCTGGCAATTGTCAAGCAGATGAGCCGACAGGAATCACGCAGCTCAGATGGCAATTGTCATGCAGATGAGCCGGCAGGAATCACGCAGCTCAGCAGGCCCTGATCACGTGACTCTGCAGGCACTGATCACGTGGCTGATCAAGTACAGATCACGTGACTGAGCATGCACTGATCACGTGGCTATCATGCACTGCTCACGTGGCTGATCATGTGATGATCACGCAGCTACCATGTACTGGTCACATGACTGATCATGCACTGATCACGTGACTGATCATGCAGTGATCACGTGGCTATCGTGCACTACTCACGTGGCTGATCATGCAATGATCATGTAGCTACCATGTACAGGTCACGTGAATGATCATACACCCATCAGGTGACTGATCATGCACTGATCACGTAATTGATCATGCACTGATCACGTGGCTGATCATGCACTGATCACGTGACTGATCATGCACTGATCACGTGGCTGATCATGCACTGATCACGTGGCTATCATGCACTGATCATTTGGCTGGTCATACACTGATCATGTGCCTGATCATGCACTGATCACGTGGCTATCATGCACAGATCACGTGGCTGATCATGCAATGATCACGTAGCTACCATGTACTGGTCACGTGACTGATCATGCACTGATCACGTGGCTGATCATGCAATGATCACGTGACTGGTCATGCACTGATCACGTGGCTGATCATGAACTGAACACGTGGCTATCATGCACTGCTCACGTGGCTGATCATGCAATGATCACGCAGCTACCATGTACTGGTCACATGACTGATCATGCACTGATCACGTACTTGATCATGCACTGATCACCTGGCTTATCATGCATTCATCATGTGACTCATCATGTGCTGATCATGTTTGGTGTCATACACTGATCATGTGCCTCTGGAGGCAATGAACACAGAGCTGAGTAGGCAGGAATCAGTCAGCAGGCAATAATCATGGAACTCAGCTCTGAGAAATCATGCTGCTCAGCTGGCAATAATCAAGTAGATGAGCAGGCAGGAATTATGCAGCACAGGTGGCAATTGTCAAGGAGATGACAGGCAGGAATTGTGCAGCTCAGCTGGCAATTGTCAAGCAGATGAGCAGACAGTAATCACGCAGCTCAGCAGGCCCTGATCACGTGACTGAGCATGCACTGTTCACGTGGATGATCACACACCTATCACGTGACTGATCATGCACTTATCACGTGGCTCTCATGCACTGATCATGTGATTGCACATGCACTGATCACATAATTGTATGCACTGATCACGTGGCTATCATGCACTGATGACGTGGCTGATCATGCACTGATCATGTGACTGATCATGCACTGATCACGTATCTATCTTGCACTGATCACTTGGCTGATCATAGACTCATCACGGGACTGATCATGCACTGATCTCGGCGCTATCATGCATTGATTACATGACTCAACATGCACTGATCACCTGGATGATCATACACTGATCACGTGACTGATCATGCACTGAACACGTGACTGAACATGCACTGATCACGTGACTGATCATGCACTGATGAGTTGGCAATCATGCACTGATTACTTGGCTGATCATACACTGATCACATGACTGATAATGCACTGATCATCTGGCTATCGTGCACTCATTACCTGGCTATCGTGCACTGATCACGTGGTTGATCATACACTGATCACGAGACTGATCTTGCACTGATCACGTCTGTATCATGCACTGATCACCTGACTGCCCATGCACTGATCATGTGACAGATCATGAAGTGATCACGCGGCTATCATGCACTGCTCACGTGGCTGATCATGCAATGATCACGTAGATACCATGTACTGGTCACGTGAGTGATCATGCACTGATCACGTAATTGATCATACACTGATCAGGTGACTTATCATGCACTGTTCACGTGACTGATCATGCACTGATCACGTGACTGATCATGCACTGATCTCGTTGCTATCATCCACGGTTCACATGGCTGATCATGCACTGATCACGTGGATATCATGCACTGATCACGTGGCTGAACGTGCACTGTTCACGTGGCTGATCACACACCTGTCATGTGACTGATCATGCACTGATCACGTGGCACTCATGCACTGATCACGTGGCTGATCATATTCTGCTCATGTAACTGATCATGCACACATCAGGTGGCTATCATGCACTTCTCACCTGGCTGGTCATGCAATGTTCACGTAGCTAGCATATACTGGTCACGTGACTGATCATGCACAGATCACGTAAATGATCATGCACTGTTCACGTGACTGATCATGTACTGATCACATGACTAATCACGCACTGATCACGTGACTATCATGCACTGCTCACGTGGCTGATCATGCAATGGTAACGTAGCACCCATGTACTGGTCACGTGACTGATCATGCACTGATCACGTAATTAATCCTGCACTGATCACCTGACTCATCATGCACTGATCACCTGGCTGATCATGCACTGATCTCGTTGCTATCATCCCCGGTTCACATGGCTGATCATGCAATGATCACGTAGCTACCATGTACTGGTCACGTGACTATCATGCACTGATCACTTGACTGTTCTCGCACTGATCACTTGACTGATCATGCACTGATCACGTGGCTATAATGCCCTGATTACGTGGCTGATCATACACTTTTCACGTGCCTGGTCATGCACAGATCACGTGACGAATCATGAACTTATCCCGTGGCTATAATGCACTGATCACGTGGCTGATCATACACTGTTCAAGTTCCTGATCATGCACAGATCACGTGACTAATCATGAACTTATCACGTGGCTATAATTCACTGATCACGTGAATATCATGCACTGATTATGTGCTTGTCAGGCACAGATCACGTGACTAATCATGAACTGATCACGTAGGTATCATGCACTGATCACGTGGCTGATCATACACTGTTCACCTGTCTGATCATGCACTGATCACGTGGCTGATCAGACACTGCTCACGTAGCTGATCATGCACTGATCACGTGTCTATCATGCAGTGCTCACGTGTCTGATCCTGTAATAATCACGTAGCTTACATGTACTGGTCACGTGCCTGATCATGCAATGGTAATGTAATTGATCATGCACTGATCACGTGACTGATCATGGACTGATCACGTGATTGATCATGCACTGATCACGTGTGTATCATGCACTGCTTATGTGGCTGATCATACAATGTTCACATAACTACCATATACTGGTCACATGACTGATCATACACTGATCATGTAATTGATCATGCACTGATCAAGTGGCTGATCATACACTGATCACGTGACTGATCATGCACTCTTCACGAGACTCATCATGCACTGATCACGTGGCTATCAAGCACTGATCACGTGGCTGATCATACACTGATCACTTGACTGATCATGCACTGTTCACGAGACTGATCATGCACTGATCACGTGGATATCATGCACTGATCACGTGTTTGATCATACACTGTTCACGTGTCTGACCATGCACTGCTCACGTGGCTGCTCATACACTGTTCACGTAACTGATCATGCACTGATCACGTGGATATCATGCACTGATCACGTGGCTGAACATGCACTGATCACGTGGCTATCATGCACTGCTCACGTGGCTGATCATGCAATGATCACGCAGCTACGATGTACTAGTCAAATGACTGATGATGTACAGATCACGTGACTAATCATGAATTGATCACGTGGCTATCCTGCACTGATCACGTGGATATCATGCACTGATCACGTGGCTGATCACACACCTATCACGTGACTGATCATGCAATGATCACGTGACTGATCATGCACTGATCACATGGCTGATCATGCACTGATCACGTGGCTATCATGCACTGCTCACGTGGCTGATCACACACCTATCACGTGGCTGATCATGCACTGATACCGTGACTGAGCATGGACTGATCACATGACTATCATGTAGTGATCACGTGACTTAATGGCGCTGATCATATGACTGATCATGCGCTGATCATGTTTGCTGTCATACACTGATCAGGTGCCTCTGGAGGCAATAAACAAAGAGCTGAGTAGGCACGAATCAAACAGTCAGCAGGCAATAATCATGGAACTCAGCTGTGAGGAATCATGCTGCTCAGCTGGCAATAATCAAGCAGCTGAGCAGGCAGGAATTACACAGCAGAGCTGGCAATTGTCAAGCAGATAACAGGCAGGAATCGTGCAGCTCAGCTGGCAATTGTCAAGCAGATGAGCAGACAGTAATCACGCAGCTCAGCAGGCCCTGATCACGTGACTGAGCATGCACTGTTCACCTGGCTGATCATACACTGATCACGTGATTGCTCATACACTGATCACTTGGATATCATGCACTGATCATGTGGCTGATCATACACTGTTCACGTGTCTGACCATGCACTGATCACGTGGCTGATCATGCAATGATCACGTGACTGACCATGCACTGATCAGGTGACTGTTCATCCACTGATCAGTTGGCTATCATGCACTGATTACTTGGCTGATCATACACTGATCACGTGACTGATAATGCACTGATCATCTGGCTATCCTGCACTCATTACCTGGCTATCGTGCACTGATCATGTGGTTGATCATACACTGGTCACGAGACTGATCATGCACTGATCACGTCTATATCATGCACTGATCACATGACTGCCCATGCACTAATCACGTGGATGATCATACAGTGATCATGTGACAGATCATGCAGTGATCACATGGCTATCATGCACTGATCAATTGGCTGATCATACTCTGTCCCGAAACTGATCATGCACTGATCACGTGGCTATCATGCACTGCTGATGCGGCTGATCATGCAATGATCACGTAGCTACCATGTACTAGTCACGTGAGTGATCATGCACTGATCACGTAATTGATCATGAACTGATCAGGTGACTTATCATGCACTGTTCACGTGAGTGATCATGCACTGATCACGTGACTGATCATGCACTGATCTCGTGGCTATCATGCACGGCTCACGTGGCTGATCATGCAATGATCACCTAGCTACCATGTACTGGTCACGTGACTGATCATGCACTGATCACGTAATTGATCATGCACTGATCATGTGGCTGATCATGCACTGATCACGTGGCAGATCATACAATGATCACGTGACTGATCATGCACTGATCCCTTGGCTGGTCATACACTGATCAATTGCCTGGTCATGCACAGCTTACATGACTGATCATGCACTGAACACGTTACTGATCATGCACTGATCACGTGGCTATCATGCACTACTCACGTGGCTGATAATGCAATGATCATGTAGCTACCATGTACCGGTCAGGTGACTGATCATACACCCATCAGGTGACGGATCATGCACCGATCACGTGGCTATCATGCACTGTAACGTGGCTGATCATACACTGATCACCTGCCTGGTCATGCACAGATCACGTGACAAATCATGAACTGATCACATAGCTATCATGCACTGTTCACCTGGCTGATCATGCACTGATCACGTTGCTATCATGCAATGATGACGTGGCTATCGTGCACTGATCACGTGGCTGATCATGCACTGATACCGTGACTGAGCATGGACTGATCACATGACTATCATGTAGTGATCACGTGACTTAATGGCTCTGATCATGTGACTGATCATGCGCTGATCATGTTTGCTATCATACACTGATCATGTGCCTCTCGAGGCAATAAACAAAGAGCTGAGTAGGCACGAATCAAGCAGTCAGCAGGCAATAATCATGGAACTCAGCTGTGAGGAATCATGCTGCTCAGCCGGCAATAATCAAGCAGTTGAGCAGGCAGGAATTATGCAGCACAGCTGGCAGTTGTCAAGCAGATGACAGGCAGGAATCGTGCAGCTCAGCTGGCAATTGTCAAGCATATGAGCAGACAGTAATCACGCAGCTCAGCAGGCCCTGATCACGTGACTGAGCATGCACTGTTCACGTGGCTGATCATACACTGATTACGTGATTGATCATGCACTGATCACTTGGATATCATGCACTGATCACGTGGCTGATCATACACTGTTCATGTGTCTGACCATGCATTGATCACGTGGCTGATCATACACTGCTCACGTAACTGATCATGCACTGATCACGTGGCTATCATGCACTGATCACGTGGCTGAACATGCACTGTTCACGTGGCTGATCACACACCTGTCACGTGACATATCATGCACTGATCACGTGGCACTCATGGACTGATCACGGGACTGATCATACTCTGCTCATGTAACTGATCATGCACACATCACGTGGCTATCATGCACTGCTCACGTGGCTCGTCATGTAATGATCACGTACCTACCATATACTGGTCACGTGACTGATCATGCACAGATCATGTAAATGATCATGCACTGCTCACGTGACTGATCGTGTACTGATCACATGACTGATCATGCACTGATCACGTGGCTATCATGCTCTGCTCACGTGGCTGATCATGCAACGATCACGTAGAAACCATGTACTGGTCACGTGACTGATCATGCACTGATCAAGTCATTGATCCTGCACTGATCACGTGGCTCATATGCACTGATTACCTGGCTGATCACACATGTATCACGTGACTGATCATGCACTGATCACGTGGCTCTCATGCACTGATCACGTGGCTCTCATGCACTGATCACGTGGCTCTCATGCAGTGATCACGTGGTTATCATGCACTGTATCATGCACTGATCACGTGGCTGATCACACACATATCACGTGACTGATCATGCACTGATTACGTGACTATCATGCACTGATCACGTGGCTGATCATGCAATGATCACGTAGCTACCATGTACTGGTCACGTGACTGATCATGCACTGTTCATTTAATTGACCCTGCACTGATCACTTGGCTCATCACGCACTGATCACGTGGCTGATCACACACGTATCAGATGACTGATCATGTACAGATCACGTGACTAATCATGAAGTGATCACGTGGCTATCCTTCTCTCATCACGTGGATATCATGCACTGATCACGTGGCTGATCACACACGTATCACGTGACTGATCATGCACTGATCACGTGGATATCATGCACTGATCACGTGGCTGATCATGCACTGATACCGTGACTGACAATGGACTGATCACATGACTATCATGTAGTGATCACGTGACTTAATGGTGCTGATCATGTGCTGATCATGTTTGCTATCATAAACTGATCATGTGCCTCTGGAGGCAATAAACAAAGAGCTGAGTAGGCACGAATCAAACAGTCAGCAAGCAATAATCATGGAACTCAGCTGTGAGGAATCATGCTGCTCAGCTGGCAATAATCAAGCAGCTGAGCAGGCAGGAATTACACAGCACAGCTGGCAATTGTCAAGCAGATGAGCAGACAGTAATCACGCAGCTCATCAGGCCCTGATCACTTGACTGAGCATGCACTGTTCACGTGGCTGATCATACACTGATCACGTGATTGATCATGCACTGATCACGTGGCTATCATGCACTACTCACGTGGCTGATCATACACTGATCACCTGCCGGGTCATGCACAGATCACGTGACTAATCATGAACTGATCACGTAGCTATCATGCACTGATGTCCTGGCTGATCATGCACTGATCACGTGGCTATAATGCAATGATCACGTGGCTATCATGCACTGATGACGTGGCTGATCATGCACTGATACCGTGACTGAGCATGGACTGATCACATGACTATCATGTAGTGATCACGTGACTTAATGGTGCTGATCATGCGCTGATCATGTTTGCTATCATACACTGATCATGTGCCTCTGGAGGCAATAAACAAAGAGCTGAGTAGGCACGAATCAAACAGTCAGCAGGCAATAATCATGGAACTCAGCTGTGAGGAATCATGCTGCTCAGCTGGCAATAATCAAGCAGCTGAGCAGGCAGGAATTACACAGCACAGCTGGCAATTGTCAAGCAGATGAGCAGACAGTAATCCCGAAGCTCAGCAGGCCCTGATCACGTGACTGAGCATGCACTGTTCACGTGGCTGATCACACACCTATCACGTGACTGATCATGCACTGATCATGTGACTGATCATGCACTGATCACGTAGCTATCTTGCACTGATCACTTGGCTAATCATACACTCATCACGGGACTGATCGTGCACTGATCACGGCGCTATCATGCATTGACTACATGACTCCACATGCTCTGATCACGTGGATGAACATGCAATGATCACGTGACTGACCATGCACTGATCACGTGACTGATCATGCACTGATCACATGTCTGATCATGCACTGACCACGTGGCTATCATGCACTGCTCACGTGGCTGATCTGGCAATGATCACATAGCTACCATGTACTGGTCACGTGACTGATCATGCACTGATGACGTAATTGATCATGCACTGATCATGTGGCTGATCATGCACTGACCACGTGGCTGATCATACACTGATCACGTGACTGATCATGCACTGATCACGTGACAGACCATGCACTGATCACGTGGCTATCATGCACTGATCACTTGGCTGGACATACACTGATCACGTGCCGGGTCATGCACTGATCACGTGGCTGATCATGCACTGATCACGTGACTGATCATGCACTGATCTCGTGTCTGATCATGCACTGATCACCTGGCTATCGTGCACTACTCACGTGGCTGATCATGCAATGATCACGCAGCTACCATGTACTGGTCACATGACTGATCATGCACTGATCACGTGACTGATCATGCAGTGATCACGTGGCTGTCATGCACTACTCACGTGGCTGATCATGCAATGATCATGTAGCTACCATGTACAATTCACGTGAATGATCGTACACCCATCAGGTGACTGATCATGCACTGATCACGTGGCTATCAAGCACTGATCACGAGACTGATCATGCACTGATCACGTCTATATCATGCACTGATCACATGACTGCCCATGCACTGATCACGTGGATGATCATACACTAATCATGTGACAGATCATGCACCGATCACGTGGCTGATCATGCACTGATACCGTGACTGAGCATGGATTGATCACATGACTATCATGTAGTGATCACGTGACTTAATGGCGCTGATCATGTGACTGATCATGCGCTGATCATGTTTGCTATCATACACTGATCATGTGCCTCTGGGGGCAATAAACAAAGAGCTGAGTAGGCACGATCAAACAGTCAGCAGGCAATATCATGGAACTCATATGTGAGGAATCATGCTGCTCAGCTGGCAATAATCAAGCAGCTGAGCAGGCAGGAATTATGCAGCACAGCTGGCAATTGTCAAGCAGATGACAGGCAGGAATCGTGCAGCTCAGCTGGCAATTGTCAAGCAGATGAGCAGACAGTAATCACGCAGCTCAGCAGGCCCTGATCACGTGACTGAGCATGCACTGTTCCCGTGGCTGATCATACACTGATCACGTGATTGATCATGCACTGATCACTTGGATATCATGCACTGATCACGTGGCTGATCATACACTGTTCACGTGTCTGACCATGCACTGATCACGTGGGTATCATGCACTGATCACGTGGCTGAACATGCACTGTTCACGTGGCTGATCACACACCTGTCACGTGACATATCATGCACTGATCACGTGGCACTCATGCACTGATCACGTGGCTGATCATACTCTGCTCACGTAACTCATCATGCACACATCACGTGGCTATCATGCACTGCTCACGTGGTTCATCATGGAATGATCACGAAGCTACCATATACTGGTCACGTGACTGATCATGCACAGATCACGTAAATGATCATGCACTGTTCACGTGACTGATCATGTACTGATCACGTGACTGATAATGCACTGATCACGTGGCTATCATGGTCTGCTCACGTGGCTGATCATGCAACGATCACGTAGCAACCATGTACTGGTCTCGTGAACTGATCATGCACTGATCACGTGGCTATCATGCACTGTTCACGTGGCTGATCATACACTGATCACCTGCCTCGTCATGCACAGATCAGGTGACTAATCATGAACTGATTACGTAGCTATCATGTACTGATCACCTGGCTGATCATGCACTGATCACGTGGCTATCATGCAATGATCACGTGGCTATCATGCACTGATCACGTGGCTGATCATGCACTGATACCGTGACTGAGCATGGACTGATCACATGACTATCATGTAGTGGTCACGTGACTTAATGGTGCTGATCATGCGCTGATCATGTTTGCTATCATACACTGATCATGTGCCTCTGGAGGCTATAAACAAAGAGTTGAGTAGGCACGAATCAAACAGTCAGAAGGTAATAATCATGGAACTCACCTGTGAGGAATCATGCTGCTCAGCTGGCAATAATCAAGCAGCTGAGCAGGTAGGAATTACGCAGCACAGCTGGCAATTGTCAAGCAGATGAGCAGACAGTAATCACGCACCTCAGCAGGCCCTGATCACGTGACTGAGCATGCACTGTTCACGTGGCTGATCATACACTGATCACGTGATTGATCATGCACTGATCACTTGGATATCATGCACTGATCACGTGGCTGATCATACAGTGTTCTCGTGTCTCACCATGCACTGATCACGTGGCTGATCATACACTGCTCAAGTAACTGATCATGCACTGATTACGTGGCTATCATACACTCATCAAGTGGCTGAACATGCTCTGTTCACGTGGCTGAACACACACCTGTCACGTGACTGATCATGCAGTGATCACGTGGCACTCATGCACTGATCACGTAGCTATCTTGAACCGATCACTTGGCTGATCATACACTCATCACGGGACTGATCGTGCACTGATCACGGCGCTATCATGCATTGACTACATGACTCCACATGCACTGATCACGTGGATGATCATGCACTGATCACGTGCTTGACCATGCACTGATCACGTGACTGATCATGCAATGATCACGTGACTGATCATGCACTGATCACGTAGCTATCTTGAACTGATCACTTGGTTGATCAGGCAATGATCACGTAGCTACCATGTACTGGTCACGTGACTGATCATGCACTGATCACGTAATTAATCCTGCACTGATCACCTGACTCATCATGCACTGATCACGTGGCTATCATGCATTGATGACGTGACTGCGCATGCACTGATGACGTGGCTGATCGGGCACTGATCACATGGCTCATCATGCACTGATCACGTGTTTATCAGGCAATGATCAGTGACTGACAGGCGCTGATCATGGGACTGTGCACGCACTGATCACCTGGCTATCATGCACTGATACGTGACTGCGCATGCACTGATGACGTGGCTGTTCGGGCACTGATCACGTGTTTATCAGGCAGTGATCAGTGACTGACAGGCGCTGATCAGGGGACTGTGCACGCACTGATCAGGTGGCTGATCAGGAACTGACCACCTGACCTCGCATGTAGTGATCACGTGGCTGGTCGTTCACTGATCACGTGTTTATCATCCGGTGATCACGTGACTGAGAGGCGCTGATCACGTGACTGTGCCGTCAGTGATCACGTGGCTGACCAGGCACTGATCATATGCCGGGAGCCGGGGAGGCATTCCACTCTGGACAAAGGTCATGAGGAAGGAGGCTCGGCATACGCAAATGCGGGATCGAGCCTCAGGAGTCCACCCGGATCTTCTCGAGCATCTCCCCCCCCCAAAAAAAAAACCAGAGTCTGCCTACTGTATTGCTTTGTGCTCTCACCTCTGATTTCACTGGGGGCTGTCCCCCACCACCATCACGCTCTCTCTGTCAAAGAGTTAACTTACAGCTCCAATTCATAAAGTTCCTTGTCATTCTTCCCTTTAACTTTCAGCTGAGTCTCCATCTGGAGTGCGGAACCCACCACGCTTACTAATTATGCCTGGGCTGCTAAGACCCACTCGAGAAGGTGTCTAGGGTGAGGCACTTTTCGCTATTCTAGAGGGTGCCTGCGACCTATGTAATTGGTGCAAACTTCTTGTCTTGAAGTTTGATTGGTCTTCCGCGTAAACCAAGCTACTCAGTCTCTTTTCTCCACCGAATTTTCCTACTGAGCTCTCCTCATACTATTATTCTTGACATCTCTGATTAGCATATAAATAGTCGCCTAGGCCATCTCTCCTTCGAATACCCTGGATCAGTTGGGGCTGGTCCCCGGCAGGTGGCGACCGAACAGGGACCTCAGGAGGCGATACTCAAAGAGCTGAGCAGACACGAACCACGCAATCAGCAGGCAATAAGCATGGAGCTCAGCAGTGACGAATCATGCTGCTCAACTGGCAATAATCAAGCACGTGACCAGGCAGGAATCACGCAGCTCAGCTGGCAATTGTCAAGCAGATGACCCGACAGGAATCACGCAGCTCAGATGGCAATTGTCATGCAGATGAGCCGGCAGGAATGACGCAGCTCAGCAGGCCCTGATCACGTTTCTCTGCAGGCACTGATCACGTGGCTGATCAAGTCCAGATCACGTGACTGAGCATGCACTGATCACGTGGCTATCATGCACTGATGACGTGACTGCGCATGCACTGATGACGTGGCTAATCGGGCACTGATCACATGGCTCATCATGCACTGATCACGTGTTTATCAGGCAATGATCAGTGACTGACAGGTGCTGATCAGGGGACTGTGCACACACTGATCACCTGGCTATCATGCACTGATCACGTGACTGAGCATGCACTGTTCACGTGGTTGATCATACACTGATCACGTGATTGATCATGCACTGATCACGTGGATATCATGCACTGATCACGTGGCTGATCATACAGTGTTCTCGTGTCTCACCATGCACTGATCACGTGGCTGATCATACACTGCTCACGAAACTGATCAAGCACTGATTATGTGGCTATCATAGACTGATCACGTGGCTGAACCTGCACTGTTCACGTGGCTGATCATGCAATGATCACGTAGCTACCATGTACTGGTCACGTGACTGATCATGCACTGATCACGTAATTGATCATGCACTGATCACGTGGCTGATCATGCACTAATCACGTGACTGGTCATGCACTGATCACGTGGCTGATCATGCACTGATCACGTGACTGATCATGCACACATCACGTGGCTATCATGCACTGCTCACGTAGCTGGTCATGCAATGATCACGTTGTTACCATATACTGGTCACGTGACTGATCATGCACAGATCACGTTAATGATCATGCACTGTTCCCGTGACTGATCATGTACTGATCATGTGATTGCGCATGCACTGATCATGTAATTGTATGCACTGCTCACGTGGCTATCATGCACAGATGACGTGGCTGATCATGCACTGATCACATAGCTATCTTGCACTGATCACTTGGCTGATCATGCACTCATCACGGGACTGATCGTGCACTGATCACGGCGCTATCATGCATTGTCTACATGACTCCACATGCACTGATCACGTGGATGATCATGCACTGATCACTTGGCTGGTCATACACTGATCACGTGCCTGGTCATGCACAGATTACATGACTGATCATGCACTGAACACGTGACTGATCATGCACTGATCACGTGGCTATCATGCACTACTCAGGTGGCTGATCATGCAATGATCATGTAGCTATCATGTACCGGTCAGGTGACTGATCATACACCCATCAGGTGACGGATCATGCACTGATAACGTGGCTGATCATACACTGATCACCTGCCTGGTCATGCACAGATCACGTGTCATATCATGAACTGATCACATAGCTATCATGAACTGAACACCTGGCTGATCATGCACTGATCACGTGGCTGATCATGCACTGATACCGTGACTGAGCATGGACTGATCACATGACTATCATGTAGTGATCACGTGACTTAATGGCGCTGATCATGTGACTGATCATGCGCTGTTCATGTTTGCTATCATACACTGATCATGTGCCTCTGGAGGCAATAAACAAAGAGCTGAGTAGGCACGAATCAAACAGTCAGCAGGCAATAATCATGGAACTCAGGTGTGAGGAATCATGCTGCTCAGCTGGCAATAATCAAGCAGCTGAGCAGGCAGGAATTACGCAGCACAGCTGGCAATTGTCAAGCAGATGACAGGCAGGAATCGTGCAGCTCAGCTGGCAATTGTCAAGCAGATGAGTAGACAGTAATCACGCAGCTCAGCAGGTCCAGATCACGTGACTGAGCATGCACTGTTCACGTGGCTGATCATACACTGATCATGTGACTGATCATGCACTAATCACTTGGATATCATGCACTGTTCACTTGGCTGGACATACACTTATCACGTGCCTGGTCATGCACTGATCACGTGGCTGATCATGCACTGATCACGTGAATGATCATGAACTGATCACGTGGCTATCATGCACTGATCATCTGGCTATCATGCACAGATCACGTGACTGATCATGCACTGATCACGTGACTGATCATGCACTGATCAAATGGCTATCATGCACTGATCACTTGGCTGGACATACACTGATCACGTGCCTGGTCATGCACTGATCACGTGGCTATCAAGCACTGCTCACATGCCTCATCATGCAATGATCACGTAGCAACGATGTACTGGTCACGTGACTGATCATGCACTGATCATGTAATTAATCCTGCACTGATCACCTGACTCATCATGCACTGATCACATTGCTGATCACACACGTATCACGTGACTGATCATGCACTGATCACGTGGCTATCATGCACTGATCACTTGGCTATCATGCACTGATCACGTGGCTGATCATGCAATGATCACGTAGCTACCATGCACTGGTCACGTGACTGATCTTGCACTGATCACGTAATTGATCATGCACTGATCACGTGGCTGATCCAGCACTGATCAGGTGGCTACCATGCACTACTAACGTGGCTGATCATGCAATGATCATGAAGCTACCATGTACTGGTCACGTGACTGATCATGCACTGATCATGTGTCTGATCATGCACTGATCACGTGACTGATCATGCACTGATCACGTGACTGATCATGCACTGATCACGTGGCTATCATGCACTAATCACTTGGCTGGTCATACACTGATCACGCAGCTACCATGTACTGGTCAAGTGATGGATCATGCACTGATGATGTAATTGATCATGCACTGATCATGTGGCTGATCATGCACTGATCACGTGACTGATCATGCACTGATCACGTGACTGATCATGCACTGATCACGTGGCTAACATGCACTGATCACATGGCTGGTCATACACTGATCACGTGCCTGGTCATGCACAGATTACATGACTGATCATGCACTGATCACCTCACTGATCACGCACTGATCACGTGGCTATCATGCACTACTCACGTGGCTGATCATGCAATGATCATGTAGCTACCATGTACCGGTCACGTGACTGATCATACACCCATCAGGTGACTGATCATGCACTGATCACGTGGCTATCATGCACTGTTCACGTGGCTGATCATACACTGATCACCTGCCTGGTCATGCACAGATCACGTGACTAATCATGAACTGATCACCTAGCAATCATTCACTGATCACCTGGCTGATCATGCACTGATCACGTGGCTATCATGCAATGATCACGTGGCTATCATGCACTGATCACGTGGCTGATCATGCACACATCACGTGGCTATCATGCACTGCTCACGTAGCTGGTCATGCAATGATCACGTTGTTACCATATAGTGGTCACGTGACTGATCATGCACAGATCACGTAAATGATCATGCACTGTTCCCGTGACTGATCATGTACTGATCATGTGATTGCGCATGCACTGATCATGTAATTGTATGCACTGCTCACGTGGCTATCATGCACAGATGACGTGGCTGATCATGCACTGATCACATAGCTATCTTGCACTGATCACTTGGCTGATCATGCACTCATCACGGGACTGATCGTGCACTGATCACGGTGCTATCATGCATTGTCTACATGACTCCACATGCACTGATCACGTGGATGATCATGCACTGATCACTTGGCTGGTCATACACTGATCACGTGCCTGGTCATGCACAGATTACATGACTGATCATGCACTGAACACGTGACTGATCATGCACTGATCACGTGGCTATCATGCACTACTCAGGTGGCTGATCATGCAATGATCATGTAGCTATCATGTACCGGTCAGGTGACTGATCATACACCCATCAGGTGACGGATCATGCACTGATCACGTGGCTGATCATACACTGATCACCTGCCTGGTCATGCACAGATCACGTGTCATATCATGAACTGATCACATAGCTATCATGAACTGAACACCTGGCTGATCATGCACTGATCACGTGGCTGATCATGCACTGATACCGTGACTGAGCATGGACTGATCACATGACTATCATGTAGTGATCACGTGACTTAATGGCGCTGATCATGTGACTGATCATGCGCTGTTCATGTTTGCTATCATACACTGATCATGTGCCTCTGGAGGCAATAAACAAAGAGCTGAGTAGGCACGAATCAAACAGTCAGCAGGCAATAATCATGGAACTCAGGTGTGAGGAATCATGCTGCTCAGCTGGCAATAATCAAGCAGCTGAGCAGGCAGGAATTATGCAGCACAGCTGGCAATTGTCAAGCAGATGACAGGCAGGAATCGTGCAGCTCAGCTGGCAATTGTCAAGCAGATGAGTAGACAGTAATCACGCAGCTCAGCAGGTCCAGATCACGTGACTGAGCATGCACTGTTCACGTGGCTGATCATACACTGATCATGTGACTGATCATGCACTAATCACTTGGATATCATGCACTGTTCACTTGGCTGGACATACACTTATCACGTGCCTGGTCATGCACTGATCACGTGGCTGATCATGCACTGATCACGTGAATGATCATGAACTGATCACGTGGCTATCATGCACTGATCATCTGGCTATCATGCACAGATCACGTGACTGATCATGCACTGATCACGTGACTGATCATGCACTGATCAAATGGCTATCATGCACTGATCACGTGGCTGATCATACACTGATCACGTGCCTGATCATGCACTGATCACGTGGCTATCATGCACTGCTCACGTGGCTGATCATGCAATGATCACGTAGCAACATGTACTGGTCACGTGACTGATCATGCACTGATCACGTAATTGATCATGCACTGATCACGTGACTGATCATGCACTGATCACGTGGCTGATCACACACGTATCACGTGACTGATCATGCACTGATCACGTGGCTATCATGCACTGATCACGTGGCTATCATGCACTGATCACGTGGCTGATCATGCACTGATCACGTAGCTATCATGCACTGGTCACGTGACTGATCATGCACTGATCACGTAACTGATCATGCACTGATCACGTGGCTGATCATGCACTGATCACGTGGCTACCATGCACTGATCACGTGGCTGATCATGCACTGATCATGAAGCTATCATGCACTGATCACGTGACTGATCATGCACTGATCACGTGACTGATCATGCACTGATCACGTGACTGATCATGCACTGATCACGTGACTGATCATGCACTGATCACGTGGCTATCATGCACTGATCACGTGGCTGATCATGCACTGATCACGCAGCTACCATGTACTGATCACGTGATGATCATGCACTGATCACGTAATTGATCATGCACTGATCACGTGGCTGATCATGCACTGATCACGTGACTGATCATGCACTGATCACGTGACTGATCATGCACTGATCACGTGGCTATCATGCACTGATCACGTGGCTGATCATGCACTGATCACGTGCCTGATCATGCACTGATCACGTGACTGATCATGCACTGATCACGTGACTGATCATGCACTGATCACGTGGCTATCATGCACTACTCACGTGGCTGATCATGCAATGATCATGTAGCTACCATGTACTGGTCACGTGACTGATCATGCACCCATCACGTGACTGATCATGCACTGATCACGTGGCTATCATGCACTGATCACGTGGCTGATCATGCACTGATCACGTGCCTGGTCATGCACTGATCACGTGACTGATCATGCACTGATCACGTGGCTATCATGCACTGATCACGTGGCTGATCATGCACTGATCACGTGGCTATCATGCACTGATCACGTGGCTATCATGCACTGATCACGTGGCTGATCATGCACTGATACCGTGACTGAGCATGGACTGATCACATGACAATCATGTAGTGATCACGTGACTTAATGGCGCTGATCATGTGACTGATCATGCACTGATCATGTTTGCTATCATACACTGATCATGTGCCTCTGGAGGCAATAAACAAAGAGCTGAGTAGGCACGAATCAAACAGTCAGCAGGCAATAATCATGGAACTCAGCTGTGAGGAAGCATGCTGCTCAGCTGGCAATAATCAAGCAGCTGAGCAGGCAGGAATTACGCAGCACAGCTGGCAATTGTCAAGCAGATGACAGGCAGGAATCATGCAGCTCAGCTGGCAATTGTCAAGCAGATGAGCAGACAGTAATCACGCAGCTCAGCAGGCCCTGATCACGTGACTGAGCATGCACTGTTCACGTGGCTGATCATACACTGATCACGTGACTGATCATGCACTGATCACGTGACTATCATGCACTGATCACGTGGCTGATCATGCACTGATCACGTGGCTGATCATGCACTGATCACGTGACTGATCATGCACTGATCACGTGGCTATCATGCACTGATCACGTGGCTGATCATGCACTGATCACGTGGCTGATCATGCACTGATCACGTGACTGATCATGCACTGATCACGTGGCTGATCATGCACTGATCACGTAGCTACCATGCACTGATCACGTGACTGATCATGCACTGATCACGTAACTGATCATGCACTGATCACGTGGCTGATCATGCACTGATCACGTGACTGATCATGCACTGATCACGTGGCTGATCATGCACTGATCACGTGACTGATCATGCACTGATCACGTGGCTATCATGCACTGATCACGTGGCTGATCATGCACTGATCACGTGGCTACCATGCACTGATCACGTGACTGATCATGCACTGATCACGTGAATGATCATGCACTGATCACGTGACTGATCATGCACTGATCACGTGATTGATCATGCACTGATCACGTGATTGTCATGCACTGATCACGTGGCTATCATGCACTGATCACGTGGCTGATCATGCACTGATCACGTGGCTATCATGCACTGATCACGTGGCTGATCATGCACTGATCACGGGACTGATCATGCACTGATCACGGCGCTATCATGCACTGTCACATGACTGATCATGCACTGATCACGTGGCTGATCATGCACTGATCACGTGGCTGATCATGCACTGATCACGTGGCTGATCATGCACTGATCACGTGACTGATCATGCACTGATCACGTGACTGATCATGCACTGATCACGTGGCTGATCATGCACTGATCACCTGACTGGTCATGCACTGATCACGTGACTATCATGCACTGATCACATGGCTATCATGAACTGATCACCTGGCTGATCATGCACTGATCACGTGGCTGATCATGCACTGATACCGTGACTGAGCATGGACTGATCACATGACTATCATGTAGTGATCACGTGACTTAATGGCGCTGATCATGTGACTGATCATGCGCTGATCATGTTTGCTATCATACACTGATCATGTGCCTCTGGAGGCAATAAACAAAGAGCTGAGTAGGCACGAATCAAACAGTCAGCAGGCAATAATCATGGAACTCAGGTGTGAGGAATCATGCTGCTCAGCTGGCAATAATCAAGCAGCTGAGCAGGCAGGAATTACGCAGCACAGCTGGCAATTGTCAAGCAGATGACAGGCAGGAATCGTGCAGCTCAGCTGGCAATTGTCAAGCAGATGAGCAGACAGTAATCACGCAGCTCAGCAGGCCCAGATCACGTGACTGAGCATGCACTGTTCACGTGGCTGATCATACACTGATCACGTGACTGATCATGCACTGATCACTTGGATATCATGCACTGATCACGTGGCTGATCATACACTGATCACGTGTCTGATCATGCACTGATCACGTGGCTGATCATGCACTGATCACGTGAATGATCATGCACTGATCACGTGGCTATCATGCACTGATCACGTGGCTGATCATGCACTGATCACGTGGCTGATCATGCACTGATCACGTGACTGATCATGCACTGATCACGTGGCTATCATGCACTGATCACGTGGCTGATCATACACTGATCACGTGACTGATCATGCACTGATCACGTGGCTATCATGCACTGATCACGTGGCTGATCATGCAATGATCACGTAGCAACATGTACTGGTCACGTGACTGATCATGCACTGATCACGTAATTGATCATGCACTGATCACGTGACTGATCATGCACTGATCACGTGCTGATCATGCACTGATCACGTGACTGATCATGCACTGATCACGTGGCTATCATGCACTGATCACGTGGCTATCATGCACTGATCACGTGGCTGATCATGCACTGATCACGTAGCTACCATGCACTGGTCACGTGACTGATCATGCACTGATCACGTAACTGATCATGCACTGATCACGTGGCTGATCATGCACTGATCACGTGGCTATCATGCACTGATCACGTGGCTGATCATGCACTGATCACGTAGCTACCATGCACTGATCACGTGACTGATCATGCACTGATCACGTGGCTGATCATGCACTGATCACGTGACTGATCATGCACTGATCACGTGACTGATCATGCACTGATCACGTGGCTATCATGCACTGATCACGTGGCTGATCATGCACTGATCACGTAGCTACCATGCACTGATCACGTGATGATCATGCACTGATCACGTAATTGATCATGCACTGATCACGTGGCTGATCATGCACTGATCACGTGACTGATCATGCACTGATCACGTGACTGATCATGCACTGATCACGTGGCTATCATGCACTGATCACGTGGCTGATCATGCACTGATCACGTGCCTGATCATGCACTGATCATGACTGATCATGCACTGATCACGTGACTGATCATGCACTGATCACGTGGCTATCATGCACTACTCACGTGGCTGATCATGCAATGATCACGTAGCTACCATGTACTGGTCACGTGACTGATCATACACCGATCACGTGACTGATCATGCACTGATCACGTGGCTATCATGCACTGATCACGTGGCTGATCATGCACTGATCACGTGCCTGATCATGCACTGATCACGTGACTGATCATGCACTGATCACGTGGCTATCATGCACTGATCACGTGGCTGATCATGCACTGATCACGTGGCTGATCATGCACTGATCACGTGGCTATCATGCACTGATCACGTGGCTGATCATGCACTGATACCGTGACTGAGCATGGACTGATCACATGACAATCATGTAGTGATCACGTGACTTAATGGCGCTGATCATGTGACTGATCATGCGCTGATCATGTTTGCTATCATACACTGATCATGTGCCTCTGGAGGCAATAAACAAAGAGCTGAGTAGGCACGAATCAAACAGTCAGCAGGCAATAATCATGGAACTCAGCTGTGAGGAAGCATGCTGCTCAGCTGGCAATAATCAAGCAGCTGAGCAGGCAGGAATTACGCAGCACAGCTGGCAATTGTCAAGCAGATGACAGGCAGGAATCATGCAGCTCAGCTGGCAATTGTCAAGCAGATGAGCAGACAGTAATCACGCAGCTCAGCAGGCCCTGATCACGTGACTGAGCATGCACTGTTCACGTGGCTGATCATACACTGATCACGTGACTGATCATGCACTGATCACGTGACTATCATGCACTGATCACGTGGCTGATCATGCACTGATCACGTGGCTGATCATGCACTGATCACGTGACTGATCATGCACTGATCACGTGGCTATCATGCACTGATCACGTGGCTGATCATGCACTGATCACGTGGCTGATCATGCACTGATCACGTGACTGATCATGCACTGATCACGTGGCTGATCATGCACTGATCACGTGGCTATCATGCACTGATCACGTGACTGATCATGCACTGATCACGTAATTGATCATGCACTGATCACGTGGCTGATCATGCACTGATCACGTGACTGATCATGCACTGATCACGTGGCTGATCATGCACTGATCACGTGACTGATCATGCACTGATCACGTGGCTATCATGCACTGATCACGTGGCTGATCATGCACTGATCACGTTGCTACCATGCACTGATCACGTGACTGATCATGCACTGATCACGTAATGATCATGCACTGATCACGTGACTGATCATGCACTGATCACGTGACTGATCATGCACTGATCACGTGACTGTCATGCACTGATCACGTGGCTATCATGCACTGATCACGTGGCTGATCATGCACTGATCACGTGGCTATCATGCACTGATCACGTGGCTGATCATGCACTGATCACGGGACTGATCATGCACTGATCACGGGCTATCATGCACTGTCACATGACTGATCATGCACTGATCACGTGGCTGATCATGCACTGATCACGTGGCTGATCATGCACTGATCACGTGGCTGATCATGCACTGATCACGTGACTGATCATGCACTGATCACGTGACTGATCATGCACTGATCACGTGGCTGATCATGCACTGATCACGTGACTGATCATGCACTGATCACGTGACTATCATGCACTGATCACATAGCTATCATGCACTGATCACGTGGCTGATCATGCACTGATCACGTGGCTGATCATGCACTGATACCGTGACTGAGCATGGACTGATCACATGACTATCATGTAGTGATCACGTGACTTAATGGCGCTGATCATGTGACTGATCATGCGCTGATCATGTTTGCTATCATACACTGATCATGTGCCTCTGGAGGCAATAAACAAAGAGCTGAGTAGGCACGAATCAAACAGTCAGCAGGCAATAATCATGGAACTCAGGTGTGAGGAATCATGCTGCTCAGCTGGCAATAATCAAGCAGCTGAGCAGGCAGGAATTACGCAGCTCAGCTGGCAATTGTCAAGCAGATGAGCAGACAGTAATCACGCAGCTCAGCAGGCCAGATCACGTGACTGAGCATGCACTGTTCACGTGGCTGATCATACACTGATCACGTGACTGATCATGCACTGATCACGTGGATATCATGCACTGATCACGTGGCTGATCATACACTGATCACGTGTCTGATCATGCACTGATCACGTGGCTGATCATGCACTGATCACGTGAATGATCATGCACTGATCACGTGGCTATCATGCACTGATCACGTGGCTGATCATGCACTGATCACGTGGCTGATCATGCACTGATCACGTGACTGATCATGCACTGATCACGTGGCTATCATGCACTGATCACGTGGCTGATCATACACTGATCACGTGACTGATCATGCACTGATCACGTGGCTATCATGCACTGCTCACGTGGCTGATCATGCAATGATCACGTAGCTACCATGTACTGGTCACGTGACTGATCATGCACTGATCACGTAATTGATCATGCACTGATCACGTGACTGATCATGCACTGATCACGTGCTGATCATGCACTGATCACGTGACTGATCATGCACTGATCACGTGGCTGATCATGCACTGATCACGTGGCTATCATGCACTGATCACGTGGCTGATCATGCACTGATCACGTAGCTACCATGCACTGATCACGTGACTGATCATGCACTGATCACGTAACTGATCATGCACTGATCACGTGGCTGATCATGCACTGATCACGTGGCTATCATGCACTGATCACGTGGCTGATCATGCACTGATCACGTAGCTATCATGCACTGATCACGTGACTGATCATGCACTGATCACGTGGCTGATCATGCACTGATCACGTGACTGATCATGCACTGATCACGTGACTGATCATGCACTGATCACGTGGCTATCATGCACTGATCACGTGGCTGATCATGCACTGATCACGTAGCTACCATGCACTGATCACGTGATGATCATGCACTGATCACGTGACTGATCATGCACTGATCACGTGGCTGATCATGCACTGATCACGTGACTGATCATGCACTGATCACGTGACTGATCATGCACTGATCACGTGGCTATCATGCACTGATCACGTGGCTGATCATGCACTGATCACGTGCCTGATCATGCACTGATCACATGACTGATCATGCACTGATCACGCCACTGATCATGCACTGATCACGTGGCTATCATGCACTGATCACGTGGCTGATCATGCAATGATCACGTAGCTACCATGTACTGGTCACGTGACTGATCATGCACTGATCACGTGACTGATCATGCACTGATCACGTGGCTATCATGCACTGATCACGTGGCTGATCATGCACTGATCACGTGACTGATCATGCACTGATCACGTGACTGATCATGCACTGATCACGTGGCAATCATGCACTGATCACGTGGCTGATCATGCACTGATCACGTGGCTATCATGCACTGATCACGTGGCTGATCATGCACTGATCACGTGGCTGATCATGCACTGATCACGTGGCTATCATGCACTGATCACGTGGCTGATCATGCACTGATCACGTTGCTACCATGCACTGATCACGTGACTGATCATGCACTGATCACGTGGCTGATCATGCACTGATCACGTGACTGATCATGCACTGATCACGTGACTGATCATGCACTGATCACGTGGCTGATCATGCACTGATCACGTGGCTGATCATGCACTGATCACGTGGCTGATCATGCACTGATCACGTGGCTATCATGCACTGATCACGTGGCTGATCATGCACTGATCACGGACTGATCATGCACTGATCACGGGCTATCATGCACTGATCACGTGACTGATCATGCACTGATCACGTGGCTGATCATGCACTGATCACGTGGCTGATCATGCACTGATCACGTGCCTGATCATGCACTGATCACATGACTGATCATGCACTGATCACGTGACTGATCATGCACTGATCACGTGGCTATCATGCACTACTCACGTGGCTGATCATGCAATGATCATGTAGCTACCATGTACTGGTCACGTGACTGATCATACACCCATCAGGTGACTGATCATGCACTGATCACGTGGCTGATCATGCACTGATCACGTGACTGATCATGCACTGATCACGTGTCATATCATGCACTGATCACATAGCTATCATGAACTGATCACCTGGCTGATCATGCACTGATCACGTGGCTGATCATGCACTGATACCGTGACTGAGCATGGACTGATCACATGACTATCATGTAGTGATCACGTGACTTAATGGCGCTGATCATGTGACTGATCATGCGCTGATCATGTTTGCTATCATACACTGATCATGTGCCTCTGGAGGCAATAAACAAAGAGCTGAGTAGGCACGAATCAAACAGTCAGCAGGCAATAATCATGGAACTCAGGTGTGAGGAATCATGCTGCTCAGCTGGCAATAATCAAGCAGCTGAGCAGGCAGGAATTATGCAGCACAGCTGGCAATTGTCAAGCAGATGACAGGCAGGAATCGTGCAGCTCAGCTGGCAATTGTCAAGCAGATGAGCAGACAGTAATCACGCAGCTCAGCAGGCCCTGATCACGTGACTGAGCATGCACTGTTCACGTGGCTGATCATACACTGATCACGTGACTGATCATGCACTGATCACTTGGATATCATGCACTGATCACGTGGCTGATCATACACTGATCACGTGTCTGATCATGCACTGATCACGTGGCTGATCATGCACTGATCACGTGAATGATCATGCACTGATCACGTGGCTATCATGCACTGATCACGTGGCTGATCATGCACTGATCACGTGACTGATCATGCACTGATCACGTGACTGATCATGCACTGATCACGTGGCTATCATGCACTGATCACGTGGCTGATCATACACTGATCACGTGACTGATCATGCACTGATCACGTGGCTATCATGCACTGCTCACGTGGCTGATCATGCAATGATCACGTAGCAACCATGTACTGGTCACGTGACTGATCATGCACTGATCACGTAATTGATCATGCACTGATCACGTGACTGATCATGCACTGATCACGTGGCTGATCATGCACTGATCACGTGACTGATCATGCACTGATCACGTGGCTGATCATGCACTGATCACGTGGCTATCATGCACTGATCACGTGGCTGATCATGCACTGATCACGTGGCTATCATGCACTGATCACGTGACTGATCATGCACTGATCACGTGGCTGATCATGCACTGATCACGTGGCTGATCATGCACTGATCACGTGGCTACCATGCACTGATCACGTGGCTGATCATGCACTGATCACGAAGCTACCATGCACTGATCACGTGACTGATCATGCACTGATCACGTGGCTGATCATGCACTGATCACGTGACTGATCATGCACTGATCACGTGACTGATCATGCACTGATCACGTGGCTATCATGCACTGATCACGTGGCTGATCATGCACTGATCACGTAGCTACCATGCACTGATCACGTGATGATCATGCACTGATCACGTAATTGATCATGCACTGATCACGTGGCTGATCATGCACTGATCACGTGACTGATCATGCACTGATCACGTGACTGATCATGCACTGATCACGTGGCTATCATGCACTGATCACGTGGCTGATCATGCACTGATCACGTGCCTGATCATGCACTGATCACGTGACTGATCATGCACTGATCACGTGACTGATCATGCACTGATCACGTGGCTATCATGCACTACTCACGTGGCTGATCATGCAATGATCATGTAGCTACCATGTACTGGTCACGTGACTGATCATGCACTGATCACGTGACTGATCATGCACTGATCACGTGGCTATCATGCACTGATCACGTGGCTGATCATGCACTGATCACGTGCCTGATCATGCACTGATCACGTGACTGATCATGCACTGATCACGTAGCTATCATGCACTGATCACGTGGCTGATCATGCACTGATCACGTGGCTGATCATGCACTGATCACGTGGCTATCATGCACTGATCACGTGGCTGATCATGCACTGATACCGTGACTGAGCATGGACTGATCACATGACAATCATGTAGTGATCACGTGACTTAATGGCGCTGATCATGTGACTGATCATGCACTGATCATGTTTGCTATCATACACTGATCATGTGCCTCTGGAGGCAATAAACAAAGAGCTGAGTAGGCACGAATCAAACAGTCAGCAGGCAATAATCATGGAACTCAGCTGTGAGGAAGCATGCTGCTCAGCTGGCAATAATCAAGCAGCTGAGCAGGCAGGAATTACGCAGCACAGCTGGCAATTGTCAAGCAGATGACAGGCAGGAATCATGCAGCTCAGCTGGCAATTGTCAAGCAGATGAGCAGACAGTAATCACGCAGCTCAGCAGGCCCTGATCACGTGACTGAGCATGCACTGTTCACGTGGCTGATCATACACTGATCACGTGACTGATCATGCACTGATCACGTGACTATCATGCACTGATCACGTGGCTGATCATGCACTGATCACGTGGCTGATCATGCACTGATCACGTGGCTGATCATGCACTGATCACGTGGCTGATCATGCACTGATCACGTGGCTGATCATGCACTGATCACGTGGCTGATCATGCACTGATCACGTGACTGATCATGCACTGATCACGTGGCTGATCATGCACTGATCACGTGGCTATCATGCACTGATCACGTGACTGATCATGCACTGATCACGTAACTGATCATGCACTGATCACGTGGCTGATCATGCACTGATCACGTGACTGATCATGCACTGATCACGTGGCTGATCATGCACTGATCACGTGACTGATCATGCACTGATCACGTGGCTATCATGCACTGATCACGTGGCTGATCATGCACTGATCACGTGGCTATCATGCACTGATCACGTGACTGATCATGCACTGATCACGTAATGATCATGCACTGATCACGTGACTGATCATGCACTGATCACGTGACTGATCATGCACTGATCACGTGGCTGATCATGCACTGATCACGTGGCTATCATGCACTGATCACGTGGCTGATCATGCACTGATCACGTGGCTATCATGCACTGATCACGTGGCTGATCATGCACTGATCACGGGACTGATCATGCACTGATCACGGGCTATCATGCACTGATCACGTGACTGATCATGCACTGATCACGTGGCTGATCATGCACTGATCACGTGGCTGATCATGCACTGATCACGTGCCTGATCATGCACTGATCACATGACTGATCATGCACTGATCACGTGACTGATCATGCACTGATCACGTGGCTATCATGCACTACTCACGTGGCTGATCATGCAATGATCATGTAGCTATCATGTACTGGTCACGTGACTGATCATACACCCATCAGGTGACTGATCATGCACTGATCACGTGGCTGATCATGCACTGATCACGTGACTGATCATGCACTGATCACGTGACATATCATGCACTGATCACATGGCTATCATGCACTGATCACGTGGCTGATCATGCACTGATCACGTGGCTGATCATGCACTGATACCGTGACTGAGCATGGACTGATCACATGACTATCATGTAGTGATCACGTGACTTAATGGCGCTGATCATGTGACTGATCATGCGCTGATCATGTTTGCTATCATACACTGATCATGTGCCTCTGGAGGCAATAAACAAAGAGCTGAGTAGGCACGAATCAAACAGTCAGCAGGCAATAATCATGGAACTCAGGTGTGAGGAATCATGCTGCTCAGCTGGCAATAATCAAGCAGCTGAGCAGGCAGGAATTACGCAGCACAGCTGGCAATTGTCAAGCAGATGACAGGCAGGAATCGTGCAGCTCAGCTGGCAATTGTCAAGCAGATGAGCAGACAGTAATCACGCAGCTCAGCAGGCCCAGATCACGTGACTGAGCATGCACTGTTCACGTGGCTGATCATACACTGATCACGTGACTGATCATGCACTGATCACGTGGATATCATGCACTGATCACGTGGCTGATCATACACTGATCACGTGGCTGATCATGCACTGATCACGTGGCTGATCATGCACTGATCACGTGAATGATCATGCACTGATCACGTGGCTATCATGCACTGATCACGTGGCTGATCATGCACTGATCACGTGACTGATCATGCACTGATCACGTGACTGATCATGCACTGATCACGTGGCTATCATGCACTGATCACGTGGCTGATCATACACTGATCACGTGACTGATCATGCACTGATCACGTGGCTGATCATGCACTGATCACGTGACTGATCATGCACTGATCACGTGTCTGATCATGCACTGATCACGTGGCTATCATGCACTGCTCACGTGGCTGATCATGCGATGATCACGAAGCTACCATGTACTGGTCACATGACTGATCATGCACTGATCACGTGACTGATCATGCACTGATCACGTGGCTATCATGCACTACTCACGTGGCTGATCATGCAATGATCATGTAGCTACCATGTACAGGTCACGTGAATGATCATACACCCATCAGGTGACTGATCATGCACTGATCACGTGGCTATCATGCACTGATCACGAGACTGATCATGCACTGATCACGTCTATATCATGCACTGATCACATGACTGCCCATGCACTGATCACGTGGATGATCATACACTAATCATGTGACAGATCATGCACTGATCACGTGGCTGATCATGCACTGATACCGTGACTGAGCATGGACTGATCACATGACTATCATGTAGTGATCACGTGACTTAATGGCGCTGATCATGTGACTGATCATGCGCTGATCATGTTTGCTATCATACACTGATCATGTGCCTCTGGAGGCAATAAACAAAGAGCTGAGTAGGCACGAATCAAACAGTCAGCAGGCAATAATCATGGAACTCAGGTGTGAGGAATCATGCTGCTCAGCTGGCAATAATCAAGCAGCTGAGCAGGCAGGAATTACGCAGCACAGCTGGCAATTGTCAAGCAGATGACAGGCAGGAATCGTGCAGCTCAGCTGGCAATTGTCAAGCAGATGAGCAGACAGTAATCACGCAGCTCAGCAGGCCCAGATCACGTGACTGAGCATGCACTGTTCACGTGGCTGATCATACACTGATCACGTGATTGATCATGCACTGATCACTTGGATATCATGCACTGATCACGTGGCTGATCATACACTGTTCACGTGTCTGAGCATGCACTGATCACGTGGCTGATCATACACTGCTCAAGTAACTGATAATGCACTGATCACGTGGCTATCATGCACTGATCACGTGGCTGAACATGCACTGTTCACGTGGCTGATCACACACCTGTCACGTGACATATCATGCACTGATCACCTGGCACTCATGCACTGATCACGTGGCTGATCATACTCTGCTCACGAAACTCATCATGCACACATCACGTGGCTATCATGCACTGCTCACGTGGTTCATCATGGAATGATCACGTAGCTACCATATACTGGTCACGTGACTGATCATGCACAGATCACGTCAATGATCATGCACTGTTCAGTTGACTGATCATGTACTGATCACGTGACTGATCATGCACTGATCACGTGGCTATCATGCTCTGCTCACGTGGTTGATCATGCAAGGATCACGTAGCAACCATGTACTGGTCACGTGACTGATCATGCACTGATCATGTAATTGATCCTGTACTGATCACGTGGCTCATCATGCACTGATCACGTGGCTGATCACACACGTATCACGTGACTGATCATGCACTGATCACGTGACTAATCATGCACTGATCACGTGGCTATCATGCACTGATCACGTGGATATCATGCACTGATCACGTGGCTGATCACACTGTATCACGTGACTGATCATGCACTGATCACGTGGCTATCATGCACTGATCACGTGACTGATCATGCACTGATCACGTGACTGATCATGCACTGATCACGTGACTGATCATGCACTGATCACGTAGCTATCATGCACTGATCACGTGGCTGATCATGCACTGATCACGTGGCTACCATGCACTGATCACATGACTGATCATGCACTGATCACATAATTGATCATGCACTGATCACGTGGCTTATCATGCACTGATCATGTGACTGATCATGTTTGGTGTCACACACTGATCATGTGCCTCTGGAGGCAATGAACAAAGAGCTGAGTAGGCACGAATCAGTCAGCAGGCTATAATCATGGAACTCAGCTCTGAGAAATCATGCTGCTCAGCTGGCAATAATCAAGCAGATGAGCAGGCAGGAATTACGCAGCACAGGTGGCAATTGTCAAGCAGATGACAGGCAGGAATCGTGCAGCTCAGCTGGCAATTGTCAAGCAGATGAGCAGACAGTAATCACGCAGCTCAGCAGGCCCTGATCACGTGACTGAGCATGCACTGTTCACGTGGCTGATCACACACTGATCACGTGACTGATCATGCACTGATCACGTGACTGATCATGCACTGATCACGTGGCTATCATGCACTGATCACGTGGCTGATCATGCACTGATCACGGGACTGATCATGCACTGATCACGGGCTATCATGCACTGATACATGACTGACATGCACTGATCACGTGGCTGATCATGCACTGATCACGTGACTGATCATGCACTGATCACGTGACTGATCATGCACTGATCACGTGGCTGATCATGCACTGATCACGTGGCTATCATGCACTGATCACGTGGCTGATCATGCACTGATCACGTAGCTACCATGCACTGATCACGTGACTGATCATGCACTGATCACGTAATTGATCATGCACTGATCACGTGGCTGATCATGCACTGATCACGTGGCTGATCATGCACTGATCACGTGACTGATCATGCACTGATCACGTGACTGATCATGCACTGGTCATGTGGCTCTCATGCACTGATCACGTGGCTGATCATGCACTGATCACGTGGCTATCATGCACTGATCACGTGGCTGATCACGCAATGATCACGTAATTGATCCTGCACTGATCACATGGCTCATCACGCACTGATCAGGTGGCTGATCACACTCGTATCATGTGACTGATCATGTAGTGATCACGTGGCTATCCTGCACTGATCACGTGGATATAATGCACTGATCACGTGGCTGATCACACACGTATCACGTGACTGATCATGCACTGATCACGTGGCAATCATGCACTGCTCACGTGGCTATCATGCACTGATCACGTGGCTATCATGCACAGATAACGTGGCTGATCAGGCAATGATCACGTAGCTACCATGACTGGTCACGTGACTGATCACGCACTGATCACGTAATTGATCATGCACTGATCATGTGGCTGCTCATGCACTGATCACGTGGCTGATCATACATTGATCACGTGACTGATCATGCACTGGTCACGTGACTGATCATGCACTGATCACGTGGCTATCATGCACTGCTCACTTGGCTTGACATACACTGATCACGTGCTTGGTCATGCACTGATCACGTGGCTGATCATGCAATGATCACGTGACTAATCATGCACTAATCTCGTGTCTGATCATGAACTGATCACGTGGCTATCATGCACTGCTCACGTGGCTGATCATGCGATGATCATGCAGGTACCATGTACTGGTCACATGACTGATCATGCACTGATCACGTGACTGATCATGCAGTGATCACGTGGCTATCATGAACTACTCACGTGGCTGATCATGCAATGATCATGTAGCTACCATGTACAGGTCACGTGAATGATCATACACCCATCAGGTGACTGATCATGCACTAATCACGTGGCTATCATGCACTGATCTCGAGACTGATCATGCACTGATCACGTCTATATCATGCACTGATCACATGACTGCCCATGCACTGATCACGTGGATGATCATACACTAATCATGTGACAGATCATGCACTGATCACGTGGCTGATCATGCACTGATACCGTGACTGAGCATGGACTGATCACATGACTATCATGTAGTGATCACGTGACTTAATGGCGCTGATCATGTGACTGATCATGAGCTGATCATGTTTGCTATCATACACTGATCATGTGCCTCTGGATGCAATAAACAAAGAGCTGAGTAGGCACGAATCAAACAGTCAGCAGGCAATAATCATGGAACTCAGGTGTGAGGAATCATGCTGCTCAGCTGGCAATAATCAAACAACTGAGCAGGCAGGAATTACGCAGCACAGCTGACAATTGTCAAGCAGATGACAGGCAGGAATCGTGCAGCTCAGCTGGCAATTGTCAAGCAGATGAGCAGACAGTAATCACGCAGCTCAGCAGGCCCAGAGCACGTGACTGGGCATGCACTGTTCACGTGGCTGATCATACACTGATCACGTGATTGATCATGCACTGATCACTTGGATATCATGCACTGATCACGTGGCTGATCATACACTGTTCACGTGTCTGACCATGCACTGCTCACGTGGCCAATCATACACTGCTCACGTAACTGCTCATGCACTGATTACGTGGCTATCATGCACTGAATACGTGGCTGAACATGCACTGTTCACGTGGCTGATCACACACCTGTCACCTGACATATCATGCACTGATCACGTGTCACTCATGCACTGATCACGTGGCTGATCATACTCTGCTCTCGTAACTCATCATGCACACATCACGTGGCTATCATGCACTGCTCATGTGGTTCGTCATGGAATGATCAGGAAGCTATCATATACTGGTCACGTGACTGATCATGCACTGATCACGTAAATGATCATGCACTGTTCACGTGACTGATCATGTACTGATCAAGTGACTAATCATGAAGTGATCACGTGGCTATCCTGCACTGATCACGTGGATATCATGCACTGATCACGTGGCTGATCATGCAATGATCACGTAGCTGCAATGCACTGATCACGTGACTGATCATGCACTGATCATGTGGCTGATCATGCACTGATCACGTGGCTGATCATACACTGTTCACGTGACTGATCATGCACTGATCACGTGACTGATCATGCACTGATCTCGTGACTGATCATGCACTGATCACGTGACTTATCATGCACTGATCACGTGCCTATCATGCACGGATCACATGGCTGGTCATACACTGATCACGTGCCTGGTCATGCACAGATTACATGACAGATCATGCACTGATCACGTCACTGATTATGCACAGATCACGTGGCTATCATGCACTTCTCACGTGGCTGATCATGCAATGATCATGTAGCTACCATGTACTGATCACGTGGCTGATCATGCACTGATAACGTGACTGAGCATGGACTGATCACATGACTATCATGCAGTGATCACGTGACTTAATGGCGCTGATCATGCGCTGATCATGTTTGCTATCATACACTGATCATGTGCGTCTGGAGGCAATAAACAAAGAGCTGAGTAGGCACGAATCAAACAGTCAGCAGGCAATAATCATGGAACTCAGCTGTGAGGAATCATGCTGCTCAGCTGGCAATAATCAAGCAGCTGGCAATAATCATACACTGCTCACGTAACTGATCATGCACTGATCACGTAATTGATCATGCACTGATCACGTGGCTGATCATGCAATGATCACGTAGCTACCATGTACTTGTCCCGTGAGTGATCATGCACTGATCACTTAATTTATCATGCACTGATCACGTGGCTGATCATGCACTGAACACGTGACTGATCATGCACTGATCACGTGGCTGATCATGCACTGATCACGTGGCTATCATGCACTGCTCACGTGGCTGATCATGCAGTGATCACGCAGCTACCATGTACTGGTCACATGACTGATCATGCACTGATCACGTAATTGATCATGCACTGATCACCTGGCTTATCATGCATTGATTATGTGACTGATCATGTGCTGATCATGTTTGGTGTCACACACTGATCATGTGCCTCTGGAGGCAATGAACATAGAGCTGAGTAGGCAGGAATCAGTCAGCAGGCTATAATCATGGAACTCACTTCTGAGAAATCATGCTGCTCAGCTGGCAATAATCAAGTAGATGAGCAGGCAGGAATTACGCAGCACAGGTGGTAATTGTCAAGGAGATGACAGGCAGGAATCGTGCAGCTCAGCTGGCAATTGTCAAGCAGATGAGCAGACAGTAATCACGCAGCTCAGCAGGCCCTGATCACGTGACTGAGCATGCACTGTTCACGTGGCTGATCACACACCTATCACGTGACTGATCATGCACTGATCATGTGACTGATCATGCACTGATCACGTAGCTATCTTGCACTGATCACTTGGCTGATCATACACTCATCACGGGACTGATGGTGCACTGATCACGGCGCTATCATGCATTGACTACATGACTCCACATGCACTGATCACGTGGATGAACATGCACTGATCACGTGACTGACCATGCACTGATCACGTGACTGATCATGCACTGATCACATGTCTGATCATGCACTGATCACGTGGCTATCATGCACTGCTCACGTGGCTGATCAGGCAATGATCACGTAGCTACCATGTACTGGTCACGTGACTGATCATGCACTGATCACGTAATTGATCATGCACTTATCATGTGGCTGATCATGCACTGACCACGTTGCTGATCATACACTGATCACGTGACTGATCATGCACTGATCACGTGACTGACCATGCACTGATCACGTGGCTATCATGCACTGATCACTTGGCTGGACATACACTGATCACGTGCCGGGTCACGCACTGATCACGTGGCTGATCATGCACTGATCACGTGACTGATCATGCACTGATCTCGTGTCTTATCATGCACTGATTACGTGGCTATCATGCACTGCTCACGTGGCTTATCATGCAATGATCACGCAGCTACCATGTACTGGTCACATGACTGATCATGCACTGATCACGTGACTGATCATGCAGTGATCACGTGGCTATCATGCACTACTCACGTGGCTGATCATGCAATGATCATGTAGCTACCATGTACAGGTCACGTGAATGATCATACACCCTTCAGGTGACTGATCATGCACTGATCACGTGGCTATCATGCACTGACCACGAGACTGATCATGCACTGATCACGTCTATATCATGCACTGATCACATGACTGCCCATGCACTGATCACGTATATGATCATACACTAATCATGTGACAGATCATGCACTGATCACGTGGCTGATCATGCACTGATACCGTGACTGAGCATGGACTGATCACATGACTATCATGTAGTGATCACGTGACTTAATGGCGCTGATCATGTGACTGATCATGCGCTGATCATGTTTGCTATCATACACTGATCATGTGCCTCTGGAGGCAATAAACAAAGAGCTGAGTAGGCACGAATCAAACAGTCAGCAGGCAATAATCATGGAACTCAGGTGTGAGGAATCATGCTGCTCAGCTGGCAATAATCAAGCAGATGAGCAGGCAGGAATTATGCAACACAGCTGGCAATTGTCAAGCAGATGACAGGCAGGAATCGTGCAGCTCAGCTGGCAATTGTCAAGCAGATGAGCAGACAGTAATCACCCAGCTCAGCCGGCCCTGATAACGTGACTGAGCATGCACTGTTCACGTGGCTGATCATACACTGATCACGTGACTAATCATGCACTGATCACGTGGCTATCATGCTCTGCTCACGTGGCTGATCATGCAACGATCACATAGCAACCATGTACTGGTCACGTGACTGATCATGCACTGATCAAGTAATTGATCCTGCACTGATCACGTGGCTCATATGCACTGATTACGTGGCTGATCACACATGTATCACGAGACTGATCATGCACTGATCACGTGGCTCTGATGCACTGATCACGTGGCTATCATGCACTGATCACGTGGATATCATGCACTGATCACGTGGCTATCATGCACTGTATCATGCACTGATCACGTGGCTGATCACACACGTATCACGTGACTGATCATGCACTGATCACGTGGATATCATGCACTGCTCACGTGGCTGATCATGCACTGATACCGTGACTGAGCATGGACTGATCACATGACTATCATGTAGTGATCATGTAACTTAATGGTGCTGATCATGCGCTGATCATGTATGCTATCATACACTGATCATGTGCCTCTGGAGGCAATAAACAAAAAGCTGAGTAGGCACGAATCAAACAGTCAGCAGGCAATAATCATGGAACTCAGCTGTGAGGAATCATGCTGCTCAGCTGGCAATAATCAAGCAGCTGAGGAGGAAGGAATTACACAGCACAGCTGGCAATTGTCAAGCAGATGAGCAGACAGAAATCACGCAGCTCAGCAGGCCCTGATTACTTGACTGAGCATGCACTGTTAACGTGGCTGATCATACACTGATCACGTGATTGATCATGCACTGATCACGTGGCTATCATGCACTAATCACGTGGCTGATCATACACCGATCACCTGCCTGGTCATGCACAGATCACGTGACTAATCATGAACTGATCACGTAGCTATCATGCACTGATCTCCTTGCTGATCATGCACTGATCACGTGGCTATCATGCAAAGATCACGTGGCTATCATGCACTGATCACTTGGCTGATCATGCACTGATACCATGACTGAGCATGGACTGATCACATGACTATCATGTAGTGATCACGTGACTTAATGGTGCTGATCATGCGCTGATCATGTTTGCTATCATACACTGATCATGTGCGTCTGGAGGCAATAAACAAAGAGCTGAGTAGGCACGAATCAAACAGTCAGCAGGCAATAATCATGGAACTCAGCTGTGAGGAATCATGCTGCTCAGCTGGCAATAATCAAGCAGCTGAGCAGGCAGGAATTATGCAGCACAGCTGGCAATTGTCAAGCAGATGAGCAGAGTGTAATCACGCAGCTCAGCAGGCCCTGATCACGTGACTGAGCATGCACTGTTCACGTGGCTGATCATACACTGATCACGTGATTGATCATGCACTGATCACTTGGATATCATGCACTGATCACGTGGCTGATCATACAGTGTTCTCGTGTCTCACCATGCACTGATCACGTGGCTGATCATACACTGCTCACGTAACTGATCATGTACTGATTACGTGGCTATCATACACTGATCACGTGGCTGAACATGCACTGTTCACGTGGCTGATCACACACCTGTCACGTGACTGATCATGCAGTGATCACGTGGCACTCATGCACTGATCACGTGGCTGATCATACTCTGCTCACGTAACTGATCATGCACACATCACGTGGCTATCATGCACTGCTCACGTGGCTCGTCATGCAATGATCACGTAGCTACTATATACTGGTCACGTGACTCATCATGCACAGATGACGTAAATGATCATGCACTGTTCACGTGACTGATCATGTACTGATCACGTGGCTATCATGCCCTGCTCACGTGGCTGATCATGCAATGATCACGTAGCAACCATGTTCTGGTCAAGTGACTGATCATGCACTGATCACGTAATTGATCCTGCACAGATCACTTGGCTCATCATGCACTGATCACATGGCTTATCACACATGTATCACGTTACAGATCATGCACTGATCACGTGGATCTCATGCACTCATCACGTGGCTATCATGCACTGATCACGTGGATATCATGCACTGATCACGTGGCTATCATGCACTGATATCATGCACTGATCACGTGGCTGATAACACACGTATCACATGACTGATCATGCACTGATCACGTGACAATCACGCACTGATTTCGTGGCTATCATGCACTGATCACGTGGCTGATCATGCAATGATCACGTAGCTACCATGTACTGGTCACGTGACTGATCATGCACTGATCACGTAATTGATCCTGCACTGATCACGTGGCTCATCACGCACTGATCACGTGGCTGATCATGCACTGATCACGTGGTTCATCATGCACTGATCACGTGGATGATCATACACTGATCACGTGACTGATCATGCACTGATCACGTGGCTATCATGCACTGCTCACGTGGCTGATCATGCAATGATCACGCAGCTACGATGTACTAGTCAAATGACTGATGATGTACAGATCACGTGACTAATCATGAATTGATCACGTGGCTATCCTGCACTGATCACGTGGATATCATGCACTGATCACGTGGCTGATCACAGACCTATCACGTGACTGATCATGCAATTATCACGTGACTGATCACGTATCTATCTTGAACTGATCACTTGGATGATCATACACTCATCACGGGACTGATCGTGCACTTATCACGGCGCTATCATGCATTGACTACATGACTCCACATGCACTGATCACGTGGATGATCATGCACTGATCACGTGCCTGACCGTGCACTGATCATGTGACTGATCATGCACTGATCACATGGCTGATCACGCACTGATCACGTGGCTATCATGCACTGCTCACGTGGCTAATCAGGCAATGATCACGTAGCTACCATGTTCTGGTCACGTGACTGATCATGCACTGATGACGTGACTGCGCATGCACTGATGACGTGGCTGATCGGGCACTGATCACATGGCTCATCATGCACTGATCACGTTTTTATCAGGCAATGATCAGTGACTGACAGGCGCTGATCATGGGACTGTGCACGCACTGATCACCTGGCTATCATGCACTGATCACGTGACTGCGCATGCACTGATGACGTGGCTGTTCGGGCACTGATCACGTGTTTATAAGGCAGTGATCAGTGACTGACAGGCGCTGATCAGGGGACTGTGCACGCACTGATCAGGTGGCTGATCAGGAACTGACCACCTGACCGCGCATGCAGTGAACACGTGGCTGGTCGTTCACTGATCACGTGTTTATCATACGGTGATCACGTGACTGAGAGGCGCTGATCACGTGACTGTGCCGTCAGTGATCACGTGGCTGAGCAGGCACTGATATCGTGACTGAGCATGCACTGATCATGTGCCGGGAGACGGGGAGGCCTTCCACTCTGGACAAAGGTCATGAGGAAAGAGGCTCGGCATACGCAAATGCGGGATCGAGCCTCAGGAGTCCACCCGGATATTCTCGAGCATCCCCCCCAAAAAACACCAGAGTCTGCCTACTGTATTGCTTTGTGCTCTCACCTCTGATTACACTGGGGGCTGTCCCCCACCACCATCTCGCTCTCTCTGTCAAAGAGTTAACTTACAGCTCCAATTCATAAAGTTCCTTGTCATTCTTCCCTTTAACTTCCAGCTGAGTCTCCATCTGGAGCGCGGAACCCACCACGCTTCCTAATTATGCCTGGGCTGCTAAGACCCACTCGAGAAGGTGTCTAGGGTGAGGCACCTTTCGCTATTCGAGAGGGCGCCTGCGGCCTACGTAAGTGGTGCAAACTTCTTGTCTTGAAGTTTGATTGGTCTTCCGCGTAAACCAAGCTACTCAGTCTCTTTTCTCCACCGAATTTTCCTACTGAGCTCTCCTCATACTATTATTCTTGACATCTCTGATTAGCATATAAATAGTCGCCTAGGCCATCTCTCCTTCGAATACCCTGGATCAGTTGGGGCTGGTCCCCGGCAGGTGGCGACCGAACAGGGACCTCAGGAGGCGATACTCAAAGAGCTGAGCAGACACGAACCACGCAATCAGCAGGCAATATGCATGGAGCTCAGCAGTGACGAATCATGCTGCTCAACTGGCAATAATCAAGCACGTGACCAGGCAGGAATCACGCAGCTCAGCTGGCAATTGTCAAGCAGATGAGCCGACAGGAATCACGCAGCTCAGATGGCAATTGTCATGCAGATGAGCCGGCAGGAATCACGCAGTTCAGCAGGCCCTGATCACGTGACTCTGCAGGCACTGTTCACGTGGCTGATCAAGTACAGATCACGTGACTGCGCATGCACTGATGACGTGGCTGATCAGGCACTGATCACATGGCTCATCAGGCACTGATCACGTGTTTATCAGGCAACGATCAGTAACTGACAGGCGCTGATCATGGGACTGTGCACGCACTGATCACGTGGCTATCATGCACTGATCACGTGACTGCGCATACAATGATGACGTGGCTGTTCGGGCACTGATCACGTGTTTATCAGGCAGTGATCAGTGACTGACAGGCGCTGATCAGGGGACTGTGCACGCACTGATCAGGTGGCTGATCAGGAACTGACCGCCTGACTGCGCATGCAGAGATCACGTGGCTGGTCGTTCACTGATCACGTGTTTATCATACGGTGATCACGTGACTGAGAGGCGCTGATCACGTGACTGTGCCGTCAGTGATCACCTGGCTGAGCAGGCACTGATATCGTGACTGAGCATGCACTGATCATGTGCCGGGAGCCGGGGAGGCATTCCACTCTGGACAAAGGTCATGAGGAAGGAGGCTCAGCATACGCAAATGCGGTATCGAGCCTCAGGAGTCCACCCGGATATTCTCGAGCATCTCCCCCCAAAAAAACCAGAGTCTGCCTACTGTATTGTTTTGTGCTCTCACCTCTGATTTCACTGGGGGCTGTCCCCCACCACCATCTCGCTGTCTCTGTCAAAGAGTTAACTTACAGCTCCAATTCATAAAGTTCCTTGTCATTCTTCCCTTTAACTTCCAGCTGAGTCTCCATCTGGAGCGTGCACAGCTGGCAATTGTGAAGCAGATGAGCAGACAGTAATCACGCAGCTCAGCAGGCCCTGATCACGTGACTGAGCATGCACTGTTCACGTGGCTGATCATACACTGATCACGTGATTGATCATGCACTGATCACTTGGATATCATGCACTGATCACGTGGCTGATCATACAGTGTTCTCGTGTCTCACCATGCACTGATCACGTGGCTGATCATACACTGCTCAAGTAACTGATCATGCACGGATTACGTGGCTATCATACACTGATCACGTGGCTGAACATGCACTGTGTACGTGGCTGATCACACACCTGTCACGTGACTGATCATGCAGTGATCAGGTGGCACTCATGCACTGATCACGTGGCTGATCATACTCTGCTCACGTAACTGATCATGCACACATCACGTGGCTACCATGCACTGCTCACGTGGCTCGTCATGCAATGATCACGTAGCTACTATATACTGGTCACGCGACTCATCATGCACAGATCATGTAAATGATCATGCACTGTTCACGTGACTGATCATGTACTGATCACGTGGCTATCATGCCCTGCTCACGTGGCTAATCATACAATGATCACGTAGCACCCATGTACTGGTCACGTGACTGATCATGCACTGATCACGTAATTGATCCTGCACAGATCACTTGGCTCATCATGAACTGATCACATGGCTTGTCACACATGTATCACGTTACTGATCATGCACTGATCACGTGGCTCTCATGCACTCATCACGTGGCTATCATGCACTGATCACGTGGATATCATGCACTGATCACGTGGCTATCATGCACTGATATCATGCACTGATCACGTGGCTGATAACACACATATCACATGACTGATCATGCACTGATCACGTGACAATCACGCACTGATCACGTGGTATCATGCACTGATCACGTGGCTGATCATGCACTGATACCGTGACTGAGCATGGACTGATCACATGACTGTCATGTAGTGATCACGTGACTTAATGGTGCTGACCATGTGACTGATCATGCGCTGAGCATGTTTGCTATCATACACTGATCATGTGCCTCTGGAGGCAATAAACAAAGAGCTGAGTAGGCACGAATCAAACAGTCAGCAGGCAATAATCATGCAACTCAGCTGTGAGAAATCATGCTGCTCAGCTGGCAATAATCAAGCAGCTGAGCAGGCAGGAATTACACAGCACAGCTGGCAATTGTCAAGCAGATGACAGGCAGGAATCGTGCAGCTCAGCTGGCAATTGTCAAGCAGATGAGCAGACACTAATCACGCAGCACAGCAGGCCCTGATCACGTGACTGAGCATGCACTGTTCACCTGGCTGATCATACACTGATCACGTGATTGTACAAGCCCTGATCACTTGGATATCATGCACTGATCACGTGGCTAGTCATACACCTTTCACGTGTCTGACCATGCACTGATCACGTGGCTGATCATACACTGCTCACCTAACTGATCATCCACTGATCACGTAATTGATCATGCACTGATCACGTGGCTGATCATGCAATGATCACGTAGCTACCATGTACTGGTCCCGTGAGTGATCATGCACTGATCACTTAATTTATCATGCACTGATCACGTGGCTGATCATGCACTGAACACGTGACTGTTCATGCACAGATCACGTGACTGATCTTGCACTGATCACGTGGCTATCATGCACTGCTCACGTGGCTGATCATGCAGTGATCACGCAGCTACCATGTACTGGTCACATGACTGATCATGCACTGATCACGTAATTGATCATGCACTGATCACCTGGCTTATCATGCATTGATTATGTGACTGATTATGTGCTGATCATGTGTGGTGTCACACACTGATCATGTGCCTCTGGAGGCAATGAACATAGAGCTAAGTAGGCAGGAATCAGTCAGCAGGCTATAATCATGGAACTCAGTTCTGAGAAATCATGCTGCTCAGCTGGCAATAATCAAGTAGATGAGCAGGCAGGAATTACGCAGCACAGGTGGTAATTGTCAAGGAGATGACAGGCAGGAATCGTGCAGCTCAGCTGGAAATTGTCAAGCAGATGAACAGACAGTAATCACGCAGCTCAGCAGGCCCTGATCACGTGAGTGAGCATGCACTGTTCACGTGGCTGATCACACACCTATCACGTGACTGATCATGCACTGATCATGTGACTGATCATGCACTGATCACGTAGCTATCTTGCACTGATCACTTGGCTGATCATACACTCATCACGGGACTGATCGTGCACTGATCACGGCGCTATCATGCATTGACTACATGACTCCACATGCACTGATCACGTGGATGAACATACACTGATCACGTGACTGACCATGCACTGATCACGTGACTGATCATGCACTAATCACATGTCTGATCATGCACTGATCACGTGGCTATCATGCACTGCTCACGTGGCTGATCAGGCAATGATAACGTAGCTACCATGCACTGATCACGTGGCTGATCATACTCTGCTCACATAATTCATCATGCACACAACACGTGGCTATCATGCACTGCTCACGTGGTTCATCATGGAATGATCACGAAGCTACCATATACTGGTCACGTGACTGATCATGCACAGATCACGTAAATGATCATGCACTGTTCACGTGACTGATCATGTACTGCTCACGTGACTGACAATGCACTGATCACGTGGCTATCATGCTCTGCTCACGTGGCTGATCATACAGTGATCACTTGCCTCGTCATGCACAGATCAGGTGACTAATCATGAACTGATTACGTAGCTATCATGTACTGATCACCTGGCTGATCATGCACTGATCACGTGGCTATCATGCAATGATCACGTGGCTCTCATGCACTGATCACGTGGCTGATCATGCACTGATACCGTGACTGAGCATGGACTGATCACATGACTATCATGTAGTGATCACGTGACTTAATGGCGCTGATCATGTGACTGATCATGCACTGGTCATGTTTGCTATCATACACTGATCAGGTGCCTCTGGAGGCAATAAACAAAGGGCTGAGTAGGCATGAATCAAACAGTCATCAGGCAATAATCATGGAACTCAGGTGTGAGGAATCATGCTGCTCAGCTGGCAATAATCAAGCAGCTAAGCAGGCAGGAATTACACAGCACAGCTGGCAATTGTCAAGCAGATAACAGGCAGGAATCGTGCAGCTCAGCTGGCAATTGTCAAGCAGATGAGCAGACAGTAATCACGCAGCTCAGCAGGCCCTGATCACGTGACTGAGCATGCACTGTTCACCTGGCTGATCATACACTGATCACGTGATTGCTCATACACTGATCACTTGGATATCATGCACTGGTCATGTGGCTGATCATACACTGCTCACGTAACTGATCATGCACTGATCATGTAATTGATCATGCACTGATCACGTGGCTGATCATGCAATGATCACGTGACTGACCATGCACTGATCACGTGGCTGATCATACACTGCTCACGTAACTGATCATGCACTGATCATGTAATTGATCATGCACTGATCACGTGGCTGATCATGCAATGATCACGTGACTGACCATGCACTGATCACGTGACTGATCATCCACTGATCAGTTGGCTATCATGCACTGATTACTTGGCTGATCATACACTGATCACGTGACTGATAATGCACTGATCATCTGGCTATCATGCACTCATTACCTGGTTATCGTGCACTGATCACGTGGTTGATCATACACTGTTCACGAGACTGATCATGCACTGATCACGTCTATATCATGCACTGATCACATGACTGCCCATGCACTGATCACGTGGATGATCATACAGTGATCATGTGACAGATCATGCAGTGATCACATGGCTATCATGCACTGATCAAGTGGCTGATCATACTCTGTCCCGAAACTGATCATGCACTGATCACGTGGCTATCATGCACTGCTGATGCGGCTGATCATGCAATGATCACGTAGCTACCATGTACTGGTCACGTGAGTGATCATGCACTGATCACGTAATTGATCATGCACTGATCAGGTGACTTATCATGCACTGTTCACGTGAGTGATCATGCACTGATCACGTGACTGATCATGCACTGACCTCGTGGCTATCATGCACGGCTCACGTGGCTGATCATGCAATGATCACCTAGCTACCATGTACTGGTCACGTGACTGATCATGCACTGATCACGTAATTGATCATGCACTGATCACTTGGCAGATCATACACTGATCACGTGACTGATCATGCACTGATCCCTTGGCTGGTCATACAGTGATAACTTGCCTGGTCATGCACAGATTACATGACTGATCATGCACTGAACACGTTACTGATCATGCACTGATCACGTGGCTATCATGCACTACTCACGTGGCTGATAATGCAATGATCATGTAGCTACCATGTACCGGTCAGGTGACTGATCATACACCCATCAGGTGACGGATCATGCACTGATCACGTGGCTATCATGCACTGTCCACGTGGCTGATCATACACTGATCACCTGCCTGGTCATGCACAGATCACGTGACAAATCATGAACTGATCACATAGCTATCATGCACTGTTCACCTGGCTGATCATGCACTGATCACGTGGCTATCATGCAATGATGACGTGGCTGTCGTGCACTGATCACGTGGCTGATCATGCACTGATACCGTGACTGAGCATGGACTGATCACATGACTATCATGTAGTGATCACGTGACTTAATGGCTCTGATCATGTGACTGATCATGCGCTGATCATGTTTGCTACCATACACTGATCATGTGCCTCTGGAGGCAATAAACAAAGAGCTGAGTAGGCACGAATCACGCATTCAGCAGGCAATAATCATGGAACTCAGCTGTGAGGAATCATGCTGCTCAGCTGGCAATAATCAAGCAGTTGAGCAGGCAGGAATTATGCAACACAGCTGGCAGTTGTCAAGCAGATGACAGGCAGGAATCGTGCAGCTCAGCTGGCAATTGTCAAGCAGATGAGCAGACAGTAATCACGCATCTCAGCAGGCCCTGATAACGTGACTGAGCATGCACTGTTCACGTGGCTGATCATACACTGATTACGTGATTGATCATGCACTGATCACTTGGATATCATGCACTGATCACGTGGATGATCATACACTGTTCATGTGTCTGACCATGCATTGATCACGTGGCTGATCATACACTGCTCACGTAACTGATCATGCACTGATCACGTGGCTATCATGCACTGCTCACGTGGCTCGTCATGGAATGATCACGTCGCTACCATATACTGGTCACGTGACTGATCATGCACAGATCACGTAAATGATCATGCACTGTTCACGTGACTGATCATGTACTGATCACATGACTGATCATGCACTGATCACGTGGCTGATCATGCACTGATTCCGTGACTGAGCATGGACTGATCACATGACTATCATGTAGTGATCACGTGACTTAATGGCGCTGATCATGTGACTGATCATGCGCTGATCATGTTTGCTATCATACACTGATCATGTGCCTCTGGAGGCAATAAACAAAGAGCTGAATAGGCACGAATTAAACAGTCAGCAGGCAATAACCATGGAACTCAGCTGTGAGGAATTATGCTGCTCAGCTGCCAATAATCAAGCAGCTGAGCAGGCAGGAATTACGCAGCACAGCTGGCAATTGTCAAGCAGATGAGCAGACAGTAATCACGCAGGTCAGCAGGCCCTGATCACGTGACTGAGCATGCACTGTTTACCTCGCTGATCATACACTGATCATGTGATTGATCAAGCACTGATCACTTGGATATCATGCACTGATCACGTGGCTAATCATACACTGTTCACGTTTCTGAGCATGCACTGATCACGTGGCTGATCATACACTGCTCACGTAACTGATCATGCACTGATCACATAATTGATCATGCACTGATCACGTGGCTGATCATGCAATGATCACCTAGCTACCATGTACTGGTCCCGTGAGTGATCATGCACTGTTCTCGTAATTGATCATGCACTGTTCACGTGGCTGATCATGCACTGAACACATGACTGATCATGCACTGATCACGTGACTGATCATGCACTGATCATGTGGCTATCATGCACTGCTCACGTGGCTGATCATGCAGTGATCACGCAGCCACCATGTACTGGTCACATGACTGATCATGCACTGATCACGTAATTGATCATGCACTGATCACCTGGCTTATCATGCATTCATCATGTGACTGATCATGTGCTGATCATGTTTGGTGTCACACAATGATCATGTGCATCTTGAGGCAATGAACAAAGAGGTGAGTAGGCAGGAATCAGTCAGCAGGCTATAATCATGGAACTCAGCTTTGAGAAATCATGCTGCTCAGCTGGCAATAATCAAGTAGATGAGCAGGCAGGAATTATGCAGCACAGGTGGCAATTGTCAAGGAGATGACAGGCAGGAATCGTACAGCTCAGCTGGCAATTGTCAAGCAGATGAGCAGACAGTAATCACGCAGCTCAGCAGGCCCTGATCACGTTACTTAGCATGCACTGTTCACGTGGCTGATCACACACCTATCACGTGAATGATCATGCACTGATCACGTGGCTCTCATGCACTGATCACGTGATTGTGCATGCACTGATCACGTAATTGTATGCACTGCTCACGTGGCTATCATGCACTGATGACGTGGCTGATCATGCACTGATCATGTGACTGATCATGCACTGATCACGTAGCTATCTTGCACTGATCACTTGGCTGATCATACACTCATCACGGGACTGATCGTGCACTGATTACGGCGCTATCATGCATTGACTACATGACTCCACATGCACTGATCACGTCTAATCATGCACTGATCACATGACTGCCTATGCACTGATCATGTGGATGATCATAAATTAATCATGTGACAGATCATGCACTGATCACTTGGCTGATCATGCACTGATACCGTGACTGAGCATGGATTGATCACATGACTATCATGTAGTGATCACGTCGCTTAATGGCTCTGATAACGTGACTGATCATGCGCTGATCATGTTTGCTATCATACACTGATCATGTGCCTCTGGAGGCAATAAACAAAGAGCTGAGTAGGCACGAATCAAACAGTCAGCAGGCTATAATCATGGCACTCAGCTGTGAGGAATCATGCTGCTCAGCTGGCAATAATCAAGCAGCTGAGCAGGCAGGAATTACGCAGCACAGCTGGCAATTGTCAAGCAGATGACAGGCAGGAATCGTGCTGCTCAGCTGGCAATTGTCAAGCAGATGAGCAGACAGGAATCACGCAGCTCAGCAGGCCCTGATCACGTGACTGAGCATGCACTATTCACGTGGCTGTTCATACACTGATCACGTGATGATCATGCACTGATCACTTGGATATCATGCACTGATAACGTGGCTGATCATACACTGTTCACGTGTCTGACAATGCACTGATCACGTGGCTGATCATACACTGCTCAGGTAACTGATCATGCACTGATCACGTGGCTATCATGCACTGATATCATGCACTGGTCACGTGGCTGATCACACACATATCATGTGACTGATCATGCACTGATCACGTGGCTATCATGCACAGATCACGTGGCTGATCATGCAATGATCACGTAGCTACCATGTACTGGTCACGTGACTGATCGTGCACTGATCACGTGGCTGATCATGCACTGATCACGTGACTGATCATGCACTGATCACGTGGCTATCATGCACTGCTCACGTGGCTGATCATGCAATGATCACGCAGCTACCATGTACTGGTCACATGACTGATCATGCACTGATCACGTAATTGATCATGCACTGATCACCTGGCTTATCATGCATTGATTATGTGATTCATCATGTGCTGATCATGTTTGCTGTCATACACTGATCATGTGCCTCTGGAGACAATGAACAAAGAGCTGAGTAGACAGGAATCAGTAGGCAATAATCATAGAACTCAGCTCTGAGAAATCATGCTGCTCAGCTGGCAATAATCAGGTAGATGAGCAGGCAGGAATTATGCAGCACAGGTGGCAATTGTCAAGGAGATGACAGGCAGGAATCGTACAGCTCAGCTGGCAATTGTCAAGCAGATGAGCAGACAGTAATCACGAAGCTCAGCAGGCCCTGATCTCGTGACTGAGCATGCACTGTTCACGTCGCTGATCACACACCTATCACGTGAATGATCATGCACTGATCACGTGGCTCTCATGCACAGATCACGTGATTGCGCATGAACTGATCACGTAATTGATGCACTGCTCTCGTGGCTATCATGCACTGATGACGTGGCTGATCATGCACTGATCATGTGACTGATCATGCACTGATCACGTAGCTATCTTGCACTGGTCACTTGGCTGATCATACACTCATCACGGGACTGATCGTGCACTGATTGCGGCGCTATCATGCATTGACTACATGACTCCACATGCACTGATCACGTGGATGATCATGCACTGATCACGTGACTGACCATGCACTGATCACGTGACTGATCATGCACTGATCACGTGGCTATCATGCACTGATCATTTAGCTGATCATGCACTGCTCACGTGTCTGGTCATGCAATGATCAGGTAGCTGCCATATACTGGTCATGCGACTGATCATGCACAGATCATGTAAATGATCATGCACTGTTCCCGTGACTGATCATGCACTGATCACGTGGCTATCATGCTCTCCTCACGTGGGTGATCATGCAATGATCACGTAGCAACCATGTACTGGTCACCTGACTGATCATGCACTGATCATGTAATTGATCCAGCACTGATAACGTGGATATCATGCACTGATTACGTGCCTGTCATGCACAGATCACGTGACTAATCATGAACTGATCACGTAGGTATCATGCACTGATCACGTGGCTGATCATACACTGTTCACGTGTCTGATCATGCGCTGATCACGTGGCTGATCATACACTGCTCACGTAGCTGATCATGCACTGATCACGTGTCTATCATGCAGTGCTCACGTGGCTGATCCTGCAATGATCACGTAGCTTACATGTACTGGTTACGTGACTGATCATGCAATGGTAACCTAATTGATCATGCACTGATCACGTGACTGATCATGTACTGATCACGTGATTGATCATGCACTGATCACGTGTCTATCATGCACTGCTTATGTGGCTGATCATACAATGTTAACATAGCTACCATGTACTGGTCACATGACTGATCATGCACTGATCACGTAATTGATCATGCACTGATCAAGTGGCTGATCATACACTGATCACGTGACTGATCATGCACTCTTCACGAGACTCATCATGCACTGATCACGTGGCTATCATGCACTGATCACGTGGCTGATCATACACTGATCACGTGACTGATCATGCACTGTTCACGAGACTGTTCATGCACTGATCACGTGGATATCATGCACTGATCACGTGTTTGATCATACAATGTTCATGTGTCTGACTATGCACTGCTCACGTGGCTCATCATACACTGTTCACGTAACTGATCATGCACTGATCACGTGGATATCATGCACTGTTCACGTGGCTTATCACACACCTGTCACGTGACTGATCTTGCACTGATCACGTAGCTTACATGTACTGGTCACGTGACTGATCATGCAATGTTAACGTAATTGATCATGCACTGATCACGTGACTGATCATGTACTGATCACGTGATTGATTATGCACTGATCACGTGACTGATTATGCACTGATCACGTGACTGATCATGCACTGATCACGTGACTGACCATGCATTGATCACGTGACTGATTATGCACTGATCACGTGACTGATCATGCACTGATCACGTGGCTATCATGCACTGCTCACGTGGCTGATCATGCAATGATCACGTAGCTACCATGTACTGGTAACTTGACTGATCATGCACTGATCACGTAAATGATCATGCACTGATCATGTGGCTGATCATGCACTGATCACTTGACTGATCATGCACTGATTACGTGACTTATCATGCACTGATCATGTGGCTATCATGCACTGATCACATGGCTGGTCATACACTGATCACGTGCCTGGTCATGCACAGATTACATGACTGATCATGCACTGATCACGTCACTGATCATGCACTAATCACGTGGCTATCATGCTCTACTCACGTGGCTGATCATGCAATGATCATGTAGCTACCATGTAACAGTCACGTGACTGATCATACACCCATCAGGTGACTGATCATGCACTGAACACGTGGCTATCATGCACTGTTCACGTGGCTGATCATACACTGATCACCTGCCATGTCATGCACAGATCACGTGACTAATCATGAACTGATCACGTAGCAATCATTCACTGATCACCTGGCTGATCATGCACTGATCACGTGGCTATTATGTAATGATCACGTGGCTATCATGCACTGATCACGTGGCTGATCATGCACTGATACCGTGACTGAGCATGGACTGATCACATGACTATCATGTAGTGATCACGTGACTTAATGGCGCTGACCATGTGACTGATCATGCGCTGAGCATGTTTGCTATCATACACTGATCATGTGCCTCTGGAGGCAATAAACAAAGAGCTGAGTAGGCATGAATCAAACAGTCAACAGGCAATAATCATGGAACTCAGCTGTGAGGAATCATGCTGCTCAGCTGGCAATAATCAAGCAGCTGAGCAGGCAGGAATTACACAGCACAGCTGCCAATTGTCAAGCAGATGACAGGCAGGAATCATGCAGCACAGCTGCCAATTGTCAAGCAGATGAGCAGACAGTAATCACACAGCTCAGCAGGCCCTGATCATGTGACTGAGCATGCACTGTTCACCTGGCTGATCATACACTGATCAAGTGATTGATCAAGCACTGATCACTTGGATATCATGCACTGATCACGTGGCTAATCATACACTGTTAACGTGTCTGACCATGCACTGATCACGTGGCTGATCACACACTGCTCACGTAACTGATCATGCACTGATCACGTAATTGATCATGCACTGATCACGTGGCTATCATGCACTGCTCACGTGGCTGATCATGCAATGATCACGTAGCAACCATGTACTTGTCACGTGACTGATCATGCACTGATCACGTGACTAATCATGAAGTGATCACGTGGCTATCCTGCACTGATCACGTGGATATCATGCACTGATCACGTGGCTGATCACACACGTATCACGTGACTGATCATGCAATGATCACGTGACTGACCATGCACTGATCACGTGACTGATCATCCACTGAACAGTTGGCTATCATGAATTGATTACTTGGCTGATCATACACTGATCACGTGACTGATAATGCACTGATCATCTGGCTATCATGCACTCATTACCTGGCTATCGTGCACTGATCTCGTGGTTGATCATACATTGATCACAGGACTGATCATGCACTGATCACGTCTATATCATGCACTGATCACATGACTGCCCAAGCACTGATCACGTGGATGATCATACACTGATCATGTGACAGATCATGCAGTGATCACGTGGCTATCATGCACTGATCAAGTGGCTGATCATACTCTGCTCCCGAAACTGATCATGCACTGATCACGTGGCTATCATGCACTGCTCACGTGGCTGATCATGCAATGATCACGTAGCTACCATGTACTGGTCACGTGAGTGATCATGCACCTATCACATAATTGATCATGCACTGATCAGGTGACTTATCATGCACTGTTCACGTGACTGACCATGCACTGATCTCGTGGCTATCATGCACGGCTCACATGGCTGATCATGCAATGATCACGTAGCTCCCATGTACTGGTCACGTGACTGATCATGCACTGATCACATAATTGATCATGCACTGATCATGTGGCTGATCATGCACTGATCACGTGGCTGATCATACACTGATCACGTGACTGATCATGCAATGATCACGTAGCTACCATGTACTGGTCACGTGAGTGATCATGCACTGATCACATAATTGATCATGCACTGATCATGTGGCTGATCATGCACTGATCACGTGGCTGATCATACACTGCTCACGTGGCTGATCATGCAATGATCACGTAGCTACCATGTACTGGTCACGTGAGGGATCATGCACTGATCACATAATTGATCATGCACTGATCATGTGGCTGATCATGCACTGATCACGTGGCTGATCATACACTGCTCACGTGGCTGATCATGCAATGGTCACGTAGCTACCATGTACTGGTCACGTGAGTGATCATGCACTGATCACGTAATTGATCATACACTGATCAGGTGACTTATCATTCACTGTTCACGAGACTGATCATGCACTGATCACGTGGATATCATGCACTGATCACGTGTTTGATCATACACTGTTAACGTGTCTGACCATGCACTGCTCACCTGGCTGATCATACACTGTTCACGTAACTGATCATGCACTGATCACATGGATATCATGCACTGATCACGTGGCTGAACATGCACTGTTCACGTGGCTTATCACACACCTGTCACGTGACTGATCATGCACTGATCACGTGGCACTCATGCACTGATCACGTGGCTGATCATATTCTGCTCACGTAACTGATCATGCACACATCAGTTGGTTATCATGCACTTCTCACCTGGCTGGTCATGCAATGTTCACGTAGCTACCATATACTGGTCACGTGACTGATCATGCACAGATCACGTAAATGATCATGCACTGTTCACGTGACTGATCATGTACTGATCACGTGACTGATCACGCACTGATCACGTGACTGATCATGCACTGATCACGTGGCTGATCATACACTGATCACGTGATTGATCATGCACTGATCACTTGGATATCATGCACTGATCACGTGGCTGATCATACATCGTTCACGTGTCTGACCATGCACTGATCACGTGGGTATCATGCACTGATCACGTGGCTGAACATGCACTGTTCACGTGGCTGATCACACACCTGTCACGTGACATATCATGCACTGATCACGTGGCTATCATGCACTGATCACTTGGCTGGTCATACACTGATCACGCAGCTACCATGTACTGGTCATGTGACTGATCATGCACTGATGACGTAATTGATCATGCACTGATCATTTGGCTGATCATGCACTGATCACATGACTGATCATGCACTGATCACATGGCTGATCATGCACTGATCACGTGGCTATCATGCACTTAACACATGGCTGGTCATACACTGATCATATAGCTACCATGTACCGGTCACGTGAATGATCATACACCCATCAGGTGACTGATCATGCACTGATCACGTGGCTATCATGCACTGACCACAAGCCTGAAAATGCACTGATCACGTCTAATCATGCACTGATCACATGACTGCCCATGCACTGATCACGTGGATGATCATACACTAATCATGTGACAGATCATGCACTGATCACGTGGCTGATCATGCACTGATACCGTGACTGAGCATGGACTGATCACATGACTATCATGTAGTGATCACGTGACTTAATGGCGCTGATCATGTGACTGATCATGCGCTGATCATGTTTGCTATCATACACTGATCATGTGCCTCTGGAGGCAATAAACAAAGAGCTGAGTAGGCACGAATCAAACAGTCAGCAGGCAATAGTCATGGAACTCAGCTGTGAGGAATCATGCTGCTCAGCTGGCAATAATCAAGCAGCTGAGCAGGCAGGAATTACGCAGCACAGCTGGCAATTGTCAAGCAGATGACAGGCAGGAATCGTGCAGCTCAGCTGGCAATTGTCAAGCAGATGAGCAGACAGTAATCACGCAGCTCAGCAGGCCCTGATCACGTGACTGAGCATGCACTGATTACGTGGCTGATGATACACTGCTCACGTAACTGATCATGCACTAATCACGTGGCTATCATGCACTGATCACGCAACTGACCATGCACTGATCACGTGACTGATCATGCACTGATGAGTTGGCAATCATGCACTGATTACTTGGCTGGTCATACACTGATCACGTGACCTATAATGCACTGATTATCTGGCTATCGTGCACCCATTACCTGGCTATCGTGCACTGATCACGTGGTTGATCATACACTGATCACGAGACTGATCTTGTACTGATCACGTCTGTATCATGCACTGATCACCTGACTGCCCATGCACTGATCACGTGGATAAACATACACTGATCAGGTCACAGATCATGCAGTGATCACGCGGCTATCATGCACTGCTCACGTGGCTGATCATGCAATGATCACGTAGCTACCATGTACTGGTCACGTGAGTGATCATGCACTGATCACGTAATTGATCATACACTGATCAGGTGACTTATCATGCACTGTTCACGAGACTGATCATGCACTGATCACGTGGATATCATGCACTGATCCCGTGTTTGATCATACACTATTCACGTGCCTGACCATGCACTGCTCACGTGGCTGATCATACACTGTTCACGTAACTGATCATGCACTGATCACGTGGATATCATGCACTGATCACGTGACTGAACGTGCACTGTTCACGTGGCTTATCACACAGCTGTCACGTGACTGATCATGCACTGATCACGTGGCACTCATGCACTGATCACGTGGCTGATCATATTCTGCTCACGTAACTGATCATGCACACATCAGTTGGTTATCATGCACTTCTCACCTGGCTGGTCATGCAATGTTCATGTAGCTACCATATACTGGTCACGTGACTGATCATGCACAGATCACGTAAATGATCATGCACTGTTCACGTGACTGATCATGTACTGATCACGTGACTGATCACGCACTGATCACGTGACTGATCATGCACTGATCACGTGGCTGATCATGCAATGATCACGTAGCAACCATGTACTGGTCACGTGACTGATCATGCCCTGATCACGTAATTCATCCTGCACTGATCACCTGACTCATCATGCACTGATCACGTGGCTGATCACACACGTATCACGTGACTGATCATGCACTGATCACGTGGTTATCATGCACTGATCACGTGGCTATCGTTCACTGATCACGTGGATATCATGCAATGATCACGTAGCTACCATGTACTGGTAACGTGACTGATCATGCACTGATCACGTAAATGATCATGCACTGATCATGTGGCTGATCATGCACTGATCACTTGACTGATCATGCACTGATTACGTGACTTATCATGCACTGATCATGTGGCTATCATGCACTGATCACATGGCTGGTCATACACTGATCACGTGCCTGGTCATGCACAGATTACATGACTGATCATGCACTGATCACGTCACTGATCATGCACTGATCACGTGGCTATCATGCTCTACTCACGTGGCTGATCATGCAATGATCATGTAGCTACCATGTAACAGTCACGTGACTGATCATACACCCATCAGGTGACTGATCATGCACTGAACACGTGGCTATCATGCACTGTTCACGTGGCTGATCATACACTGATCACCTGCCATGTCATGCACAGATCACGTGACTAATCATGAACTGATCACGTAGCAATCATTCACTGATCACCTGGCTGATCATGCACTGATCACGTGGCTATTATGTAATGATCACGTGGCTATCATGCACTGATCACGTGGCTGATCATGCACTGATACCGTGACTGAGCATGGACTGATCACATGACTATCATGTAGTGATCACGTGACTTAATGGCGCTGACCATGTGACTGATCATGCGCTGAGCATGTTTGCTATCATACACTGATCATGTGCCTCTGGAGGCAATAAACAAAGAGCTGAGTAGGCATGAATCAAACAGTCAACAGGCAATAATCATGGAACTCAGCTGTGAGGAATCATGCTGCTCAGCTGGCAATAATCAAGCAGCTGAGCAGGCAGGAATTACACAGCACAGCTGCCAATTGTCAAGCAGATGACAGGCAGGAATCATGCAGCACAGCTGCCAATTGTCAAGCAGATGAGCAGACAGTAATCACACAGCTCAGCAGGCCCTGATCATGTGACTGAGCATGCACTGTTCACCTGGCTGATCATACACTGATCAAGTGATTGATCAAGCACTGATCACTTGGATATCATGCACTGATCACGTGGCTATCATGCACTGCTCACGTGGCTAATCAGGCAATGATCACGTAGCTACCATGTTCTGGTCACGTGACTGATCATGCACTGATGACGTGACTGCGCATGCACTGATGACGTGGCTGATCGGGCACTGATCACATGGCTCATCATGCACTGATCACGTTTTTATCAGGCAATGATCAGTGACTGACAGGCGCTGATCATGGGACTGTGCACGCACTGATCACCTGGCTATCATGCACTGATCACGTGACTGCGCATGCACTGATGACGTGGCTGTTCGGGCACTGATCACGTGTTTATAAGGCAGTGATCAGTGACTGACAGGCGCTGATCAGGGGACTGTGCACGCACTGATCAGGTGGCTGATCAGGAACTGACCACCTGACCGCGCATGCAGTGAACACGTGGCTGGTCGTTCACTGATCACGTGTTTATCATACGGTGATCACGTGACTGAGAGGCGCTGATCACGTGACTGTGCCGTCAGTGATCACGTGGCTGAGCAGGCACTGATATCGTGACTGAGCATGCACTGATCATGTGCCGGGAGCCGGGAGGCCTTCCACTCTGGACAAAGGTCATGAGGAAAGAGGCTCGGCATACGCAAATGCGGGATCGAGCCTCAGGAGTCCACCCGGATATTCTCGAGCATCCCCCCCAAAAAACACCAGAGTCTGCCTACTGTATTGCTTTGTGCTCTCACCTCTGATTACACTGGGGGCTGTCCCCCACCACCATCTCGCTCTCTCTGTCAAAGAGTTAACTTACAGCTCCAATTCATAAAGTTCCTTGTCATTCTTCCCTTTAACTTCCAGCTGAGTCTCCATCTGGAGCGCGGAACCCACCACGCTTCCTAATTATGCCTGGGCTGCTAAGACCCACTCAAGAAGGTGTCTAGGGTGAGGCACCTTTCGCTATTCGAGAGGGCGCCTGCGGCCTACGTAAGTGGTGCAAACTTCTTGTCTTGAAGTTTGATTGGTCTTCCGCGTAAACCAAGCTACTCAGTCTCTTTTCTCCACCGAATTTTCCTACTGAGCTCTCCTCATACTATTATTCTTGACATCTCTGATTAGCATATAAATAGTCGCCTAGGCCATCTCTCCTTCGAATACCCTGGATCAGTTGGGGCTGGTCCCCGGCAGGTGGCGACCGAACAGGGACCTCAGGAGGCGATACTCAAAGAGCTGAGCAGACACGAACCACGCAATCAGCAGGCAATATGCATGGAGCTCAGCAGTGACGAATCATGCTGCTCAACTGGCAATAATCAAGCACGTGACCAGGCAGGAATCACGCAGCTCAGCTGGCAATTGTCAAGCAGATGAGCCGACAGGAATCACGCAGCTCAGATGGCAATTGTCATGCAGATGAGCCGGCAGGAATCACGCAGTTCAGCAGGCCCTGATCACGTGACTCTGCAGGCACTGTTCACGTGGCTGATCAAGTACAGATCACGTGACTGCGCATGCACTGATGACGTGGCTGATCAGGCACTGATCACATGGCTCATCAGGCACTGATCACGTGTTTATCAGGCAACGATCAGTAACTGACAGGCGCTGATCATGGGACTGTGCACGCACTGATCACGTGGCTATCATGCACTGATCACGTGACTGCGCATACAATGATGACGTGGCTGTTCGGGCACTGATCACGTGTTTATCAGGCAGTGATCAGTGACTGACAGGCGCTGATCAGGGGACTGTGCACGCACTGATCAGGTGGCTGATCAGGAACTGACCGCCTGACTGCGCATGCAGAGATCACGTGGCTGGTCGTTCACTGATCACGTGTTTATCATACGGTGATCACGTGACTGAGAGGCGCTGATCACGTGACTGTGCCGTCAGTGATCACCTGGCTGAGCAGGCACTGATATCGTGACTGAGCATGCACTGATCATGTGCCGGGAGCCGGGGAGGCATTCCACTCTGGACAAAGGTCATGAGGAAGGAGGCTCAGCATACGCAAATGCGGTATCGAGCCTCAGGAGTCCACCCGGATATTCTCGAGCATCTCCCCCCCAAAAAAACCAGAGTCTGCCTACTGTATTGTTTTGTGCTCTCACCTCTGATTTCACTGGGGGCTGTCCCCCACCACCATCTCGCTGTCTCTGTCAAAGAGTTAACTTACAGCTCCAATTCATAAAGTTCCTTGTCATTCTTCCCTTTAACTTCCAGCTGAGTCTCCATCTGGAGCGTGCACAGCTGGCAATTGTGAAGCAGATGAGCAGACAGTAATCACGCAGCTCAGCAGGCCCTGATCACGTGACTGAGCATGCACTGTTCACGTGGCTGATCATACACTGATCACGTGATTGATCATGCACTGATCACTTGGATATCATGCACTGATCACGTGGCTGATCATACAGTGTTCTCGTGTCTCACCATGCACTGATCACGTGGCTGATCATACACTGCTCAAGTAACTGATCATGCACGGATTACGTGGCTATCATACACTGATCACGTGGCTGAACATGCACTGTGTACGTGGCTGATCACACACCTGTCACGTGACTGATCATGCAGTGATCAGGTGGCACTCATGCACTGATCACGTGGCTGATCATACTCTGCTCACGTAACTGATCATGCACACATCACGTGGCTACCATGCACTGCTCACGTGGCTCGTCATGCAATGATCACGTAGCTACTATATACTGGTCACGCGACTCATCATGCACAGATCATGTAAATGATCATGCACTGTTCACGTGACTGATCATGTACTGATCACGTGGCTATCATGCCCTGCTCACGTGGCTAATCATACAATGATCACGTAGCACCCATGTACTGGTCACGTGACTGATCATGCACTGATCACGTAATTGATCCTGCACAGATCACTTGGCTCATCATGAACTGATCACATGGCTTGTCACACATGTATCACGTTACTGATCATGCACTGATCACGTGGCTCTCATGCACTCATCACGTGGCTATCATGCACTGATCACGTGGATATCATGCACTGATCACGTGGCTATCATGCACTGATATCATGCACTGATCACGTGGCTGATAACACACATATCACATGACTGATCATGCACTGATCACGTGACAATCACGCACTGATCACGTGGTATCATGCACTGATCACGTGGCTGATCATGCACTGATACCGTGACTGAGCATGGACTGATCACATGACTGTCATGTAGTGATCACGTGACTTAATGGTGCTGACCATGTGACTGATCATGCGCTGAGCATGTTTGCTATCATACACTGATCATGTGCCTCTGGAGGCAATAAACAAAGAGCTGAGTAGGCATGAATCAAACAGTCAGCAGGCAATAATCATGCAACTCAGCTGTGAGAAATCATGCTGCTCAGCTGGCAATAATCAAGCAGCTGAGCAGGCAGGAATTACACAGCACAGCTGGCAATTGTCAAGCAGATGACAGGCAGGAATCGTGCAGCTCAGCTGGCAATTGTCAAGCAGATGAGCAGACACTAATCACGCAGCACAGCAGGCCCTGATCACGTGACTGAGCATGCACTGTTCACCTGGCTGATCATACACTGATCACGTGATTGTACAAGCCCTGATCACTTGGATATCATGCACTGATCACGTGGCTAGTCATACACCTTTCACGTGTCTGACCATGCACTGATCACGTGGCTGATCATACACTGCTCACCTAACTGATCATCCACTGATCACGTAATTGATCATGCACTGATCACGTGGCTGATCATGCAATGATCACGTAGCTACCATGTACTGGTCCCGTGAGTGATCATGCACTGATCACTTAATTTATCATGCACTGATCACGTGGCTGATCATGCACTGAACACGTGACTGTTCATGCACAGATCACGTGACTGATCTTGCACTGATCACGTGGCTATCATGCACTGCTCACGTGGCTGATCATGCAGTGATCACGCAGCTACCATGTACTGGTCACATGACTGATCATGCACTGATCACGTAATTGATCATGCACTGATCACCTGGCTTATCATGCATTGATTATGTGACTGATTATGTGCTGATCATGTGTGGTGTCACACACTGATCATGTGCCTCTGGAGGCAATGAACATAGAGCTAAGTAGGCAGGAATCAGTCAGCAGGCTATAATCATGGAACTCAGTTCTGAGAAATCATGCTGCTCAGCTGGCAATAATCAAGTAGATGAGCAGGCAGGAATTACGCAGCACAGGTGGTAATTGTCAAGGAGATGACAGGCAGGAATCGTGCAGCTCAGCTGGAAATTGTCAAGCAGATGAACAGACAGTAATCACGCAGCTCAGCAGGCCCTGATCACGTGAGTGAGCATGCACTGTTCACGTGGCTGATCACACACCTATCACGTGACTGATCATGCACTGATCATGTGACTGATCATGCACTGATCACGTAGCTATCTTGCACTGATCACTTGGCTGATCATACACTCATCACGGGACTGATCGTGCACTGATCACGGCGCTATCATGCATTGACTACATGACTCCACATGCACTGATCACGTGGATGAACATACACTGATCACGTGACTGACCATGCACTGATCACGTGACTGATCATGCACTAATCACATGTCTGATCATGCACTGATCACGTGGCTATCATGCACTGCTCACGTGGCTGATCAGGCAATGATAACGTAGCTACCATGCACTGATCACGTGGCTGATCATACTCTGCTCACATAATTCATCATGCACACAACACGTGGCTATCATGCACTGCTCACGTGGTTCATCATGGAATGATCACGAAGCTACCATATACTGGTCACGTGACTGATCATGCACAGATCACGTAAATGATCATGCACTGTTCACGTGACTGATCATGTACTGCTCACGTGACTGACAATGCACTGATCACGTGGCTATCATGCTCTGCTCACGTGGCTGATCATACAGTGATCACTTGCCTCGTCATGCACAGATCAGGTGACTAATCATGAACTGATTACGTAGCTATCATGTACTGATCACCTGGCTGATCATGCACTGATCACGTGGCTATCATGCAATGATCACGTGGCTCTCATGCACTGATCACGTGGCTGATCATGCACTGATACCGTGACTGAGCATGGACTGATCACATGACTATCATGTAGTGATCACGTGACTTAATGGCGCTGATCATGTGACTGATCATGCACTGGTCATGTTTGCTATCATACACTGATCAGGTGCCTCTGGAGGCAATAAACAAAGGGCTGAGTAGGCACGAATCAAACAGTCATCAGGCAATAATCATGGAACTCAGGTGTGAGGAATCATGCTGCTCAGCTGGCAATAATCAAGCAGCTAAGCAGGCAGGAATTACACAGCACAGCTGGCAATTGTCAAGCAGATAACAGGCAGGAATCGTGCAGCTCAGCTGGCAATTGTCAAGCAGATGAGCAGACAGTAATCACGCAGCTCAGCAGGCCCTGATCACGTGACTGAGCATGCACTGTTCACCTGGCTGATCATACACTGATCACGTGATTGCTCATACACTGATCACTTGGATATCATGCACTGGTCATGTGGCTGATCATACACTGCTCACGTAACTGATCATGCACTGATCATGTAATTGATCATGCACTGATCACGTGGCGATCATGCAATGATCACGTGACTGACCATGCACTGATCACGTGGCTGATCATACACTGCTCACGTAACTGATCATGCACTGATCATGTAATTGATCATGCACTGATCACGTGGCTGATCATGCAATGATCACGTGACTGACCATGCACTGATCACGTGACTGATCATCCACTGATCAGTTGGCTATCATGCACTGATTACTTGGCTGATCATACACTAATCACGTGACTGATAATGCACTGATCATCTGGCTATCATGCACTCATTACCTGGTTATCGTGCACTGATCACGTGGTTGATCATACACTGGTCACGAGACTGATCATGCACTGATCACGTCTATATCATGCACTGATCACATGACTGCCCATGCACTGATCACGTGGATGATCATACAGTGATCATGTGACAGATCATGCAGTGATCACATGGCTATCATGCACTGATCAAGTGGCTGATCATACTCTGTCCCGAAACTGATCATGCACTGATCACGTGGCTATCATGCACTGCTGATGCGGCTGATCATGCAATGATCACGTAGCTACCATGTACTGGTCACGTGAGTGATCATGCACTGATCACGTAATTGATCATGCACTGATCAGGTGACTTATCATGCACTGTTCACGTGAGTGATCATGCACTGATCACGTGACTGATCATGCACTGACCTCGTGGCTATCATGCACGGCTCACGTGGCTGATCATGCAATGATCACCTAGCTACCATGTACTGGTCACGTGACTGATCATGCACTGATCACGTAATTGATCATGCACTGATCACTTAGCAGATCATACACTGATCACCTGACTGATCATGCACTGATCCCTTGGCTGGTCATACAGTGATAACTTGCCTGGTCATGCACAGATTACATGACTGATCATGCACTGAACACGTTACTGATCATGCACTGATCACGTGGCTATCATGCACTACTCACGTGGCTGATAATGCAATGATCATGTAGCTACCATGTACCGGTCAGGTGACTGATCATACACCCATCAGGTGACGGATCATGCACTGATCACGTGGCTATCATGCACTGTCCACGTGGCTGCTCATACACTGATCACCTGCCTGGTCATGCACAGATCACGTGACAAATCATGAACTGATCACATAGCTATCATGCACTGTTCACCTGGCTGATCATGCACTGATCACGTGGCTATCATGCAATGATGACGTGGCTGTCGAGCACTGATCACGTGGCTAATCATGCACTGATACCGTGACTGAGCATGGACTGATCACATGACTATCATGTAGTGATCACGTGACTTAATGGCTCTGATCATGTGACTGATCATGCGCTGATCATGTTTGCTACCATACACTGATCATGTGCCTCTGGAGGCAATAAACAAAGAGCTGAGTAGGCACGAATCACGCATTCAGCAGGCAATAATCATGGAACTCAGCTGTGAGGAATCATGCTGCTCAGCTGGCAATAATCAAGCAGTTGAGCAGGCAGGAATTATGCAACACAGCTGGCAGTTGTCAAGCAGATGACAGGCAGGAATCGTGCAGCTCAGCTGGCAATTGTCAAGCAGATGAGCAGACAGTAATCACGCATCTCAGCAGGCCCTGATAACGTGACTGAGCATGCACTGTTCACGTGGCTGATCATACACTGATTACGTGATTGATCATGCACTGATCACTTGGATATCATGCACTGATCACGTGGATGATCATACACTGTTCATGTGTCTGACCATGCATTGATCACGTGGCTGATCATACACTGCTCACGTAACTGATCATGCACTGATCACGTGGCTATCATGCACTGCTCACGTGGCTCGTCATGGAATGATCACGTCGCTACCATATACTGGTCACGTGACTGATCATGCACAGATCACGTAAATGATCATGCACTGTTCACGTGACTGATCATGTACTGATCACATGACTGATCATGCACTGATCACGTGGCTGATCATGCACTGATTCCGTGACTGAGCATGGACTGATCACATGACTATCATGTAGTGATCACGTGACTTAATGGCGCTGATCATGTGACTGATCATGCGCTGATCATGTTTGCTATCATACACTGATCATGTGCCTCTGGAGGCAATAAACAAAGAGCTGAATAGGCACGAATTAAACAGTCAGCAGGCAATAACCATGGAACTCAGCTGTGAGGAATTATGCTGCTCAGCTGCCAATAATCAAGCAGCTGAGCAGGCAGGAATTACGCAGCACAGCTGGCAATTGTCAAGCAGATGAGCAGACAGTAATCACGCAGGTCAGCAGGCCCTGATCACGTGACTGAGCATGCACTGTTTACCTCGCTGATCATACACTGATCATGTGATTGATCAAGCACTGATCACTTGGATATCATGCACTGATCACGTGGCTAATCATACACTGTTCACGTTTCTGAGCATGCACTGATCACGTGGCTGATCATACACTGCTCACGTAACTGATCATGCACTGATCACATAATTGATCATGCACTGATCACGTGGCTGATCATGCAATGATCACCTAGCTACCATGTACTGGTCCCGTGAGTGATCATGCACTGTTCTCGTAATTGATCATGCACTGTTCACGTGGCTGATCATGCACTGAACACATGACTGATCATGCACTGATCACGTGACTGATCATGCACTGATCATGTGGCTATCATGCACTGCTCACGTGGCTGATCATGCAGTGATCACGCAGCCACCATGTACTGGTCACATGACTGATCATGCACTGATCACGTAATTGATCATGCACTGATCACCTGGCTTATCATGCATTCATCATGTGACTGATCATGTGCTGATCATGTTTGGTGTCACACAATGATCATGTGCATCTTGAGGCAATGAACAAAGAGGTGAGTAGGCAGGAATCAGTCAGCAGGCTATAATCATGGAACTCAGCTTTGAGAAATCATGCTGCTCAGCTGGCAATAATCAAGTAGATGAGCAGGCAGGAATTATGCAGCACAGGTGGCAATTGTCAAGGAGATGACAGGCAGGAATCGTACAGCTCAGCTGGCAATTGTCAAGCAGATGAGCAGACAGTAATCACGCAGCTCAGCAGGCCCTGATCACGTTACTTAGCATGCACTGTTCACGTGGCTGATCACACACCTATCACGTGAATGATCATGCACTGATCACGTGGCTCTCATGCACTGATCACGTGATTGTGCATGCACTGATCACGTAATTGTATGCACTGCTCACGTGGCTATCATGCACTGATGACGTGGCTGATCATGCACTGATCATGTGACTGATCATGCACTGATCACGTAGCTATCTTGCACTGATCACTTGGCTGATCATACACTCATCACGGGACTGATCGTGCACTGATTACGGCGCTATCATGCATTGACTACATGACTCCACATGCACTGATCACGTCTAATCATGCACTGATCACATGACTGCCTATGCACTGATCATGTGGATGATCATAAATTAATCATGTGACAGATCATGCACTGATCACTTGGCTGATCATGCACTGATACCGTGACTGAGCATGGATTGATCACATGACTATCATGTAGTGATCACGTCGCTTAATGGCTCTGATAACGTGACTGATCATGCGCTGATCATGTTTGCTATCATACACTGATCATGTGCCTCTGGAGGCAATAAACAAAGAGCTGAGTAGGCACGAATCAAACAGTCAGCAGGCTATAATCATGGCACTCAGCTGTGAGGAATCATGCTGCTCAGCTGGCAATAATCAAGCAGCTGAGCAGGCAGGAATTACGCAGCACAGCTGGCAATTGTCAAGCAGATGACAGGCAGGAATCGTGCTGCTCAGCTGGCAATTGTCAAGCAGATGAGCAGACAGGAATCACGCAGCTCAGCAGGCCCTGATCACGTGACTGAGCATGCACTATTCACGTGGCTGTTCATACACTGATCACGTGATGATCATGCAATGATCACTTGGATATCATGCACTGATAACGTGGCTGATCATACACTGTTCAAGTGTCTGACAATGCACTGATCACGTGGCTGATCATACACTGCTCAGGTAACTGATCATGCACTGATCACGTGGCTATCATGCACTGATATCATGCACTGGTCACGTGGCTGATCACACACGTATCATGTGACTGATCATGCACTGATCACGTGGCTATCATGCACAGATCACGTGGCTGATCATGCAATGATCACGTAGCTACCATGTACTGGTCACGTGATTGATCGTGCACTGATCACGTGGCTGATCATGCACTGATCACGTGACTGATCATGCACTGATCACGTGGCTATCATGCACTGCTCACGTGGCTGATCATGCAATGATCACGCAGCTACCATGTACTGGTCACATGACTGATCATGCACTGATCACGTAATTGATCATGCACTGATCACCTGGCTTATCATGCATTGATTATGTGATTCATCATGTGCTGATCATGTTTGCTGTCATACACTGATCATGTGCCTCTGGAGACAATGAACAAAGAGCTGAGTAGACAGGAATCAGTAGGCAATAATCATAGAACTCAGCTCTGAGAAATCATGCTGCTCAGCTGGCAATAATCAGGTAGATGAGCAGGCAGGAATTATGCAGCACAGGTGGCAATTGTCAAGGAGATGACAGGCAGGAATCGTACAGCTCAGCTGGCAATTGTCAAGCAGATGAGCAGACAGTAATCACGAAGCTCAGCAGGCCCTGATCTCGTGACTGAGCATGCACTGTTCACGTCGCTGATCACACACCTATCACGTGAATGATCATGCACTGATCACGTGGCTCTCATGCACAGATCACGTGATTGCGCATGAACTGATCACGTAATTGTATGCACTGCTCTCGTGGCTATCATGCACTGATGACGTGGCTGATCATGCACTGATCATGTGACTGATCATGCACTGATCACGTAGCTATCTTGCACTGGTCACTTGGCTGATCATACACTCATCACGGGACTGATCGTGCACTGATTGCGGCGCTATCATGCATTGACTACATGACTCCACATGCACTGATCAAGTGGATGATCATGCACTGATCACGTGACTGACCATGCACTGATCACGTGACTGATCATGCACTGATCACGTGGCTATCATGCACTGATCATTTAGCTGATCATGCACTGCTCACGTGTCTGGTCATGCAATGATCAGGTAGCTGCCATATACTGGTCATGCGACTGATCATGCACAGATCATGTAAATGATCATGCACTGTTCCCGTGACTGATCATGCACTGATCACGTGGCTATCATGCTCTCCTCACGTGGGTGATCATGCAATGATCACGTAGCAACCATGTACTGGTCACCTGACTGATCATGCACTGATCATGTAATTGATCCAGCACTGATAACGTGGATATCATGCACTGATTACGTGCCTGTCATGCACAGATCACGTGACTAATCATGAACTGATCACGTAGGTATCATGCACTGATCACGTGGCTGATCATACACTGTTCACGTGTCTGATCATGCGCTGATCACGTGGCTGATCATACACTGCTCACGTAGCTGATCATGCACTGATCACGTGTCTATCATGCAGTGCTCACGTGGCTGATCCTGCAATGATCACGTAGCTTACATGTACTGGTTACGTGACTGATCATGCAATGGTAACCTAATTGATCATGCACTGATCACGTGACTGATCATGTACTGATCACGTGATTGATCATGCACTGATCACGTGTCTATCATGCACTGCTTATGTGGCTGATCATACAATGTTAACATAGCTACCATGTACTGGTCACATGACTGATCATGCACTGATCACGTAATTGATCATGCACTGATCAAGTGGCTGATCATACACTGATCACGTGACTGATCATGCACTCTTCACGAGACTCATCATGCACTGATCACGTGGCTATCATGCACTGATCACGTGGCTGATCATACACTGATCACGTGACTGATCATGCACTGTTCACGAGACTGTTCATGCACTGATCACGTGGATATCATGCACTGATCACGTGTTTGATCATACAATGTTCATGTGTCTGACTATGCACTGCTCACGTGGCTCATCATACACTGTTCACGTAACTGATCATGCACTGATCACGTGGATATCATGCACTGTTCACGTGGCTTATCACACACCTGTCACGTGACTGATCTTGCACTGATCACGTAGCTTACATGTACTGGTCACGTGACTGATCATGCAATGTTAACGTAATTGATCATGCACTGATCACGTGACTGATCATGTACTGATCACGTGATTGATTATGCACTGATCACGTGACTGATTATGCACTGATCACGTGACTGATCATGCACTGATCACGTGACTGACCATGCATTGATCACGTGACTGATTATGCACTGATCACGTGACTGATCATGCACTGATCACGTGGCTATCATGCACTGCTCACGTGGCTGATCATGCAATGATCACGTAGCTACCATGTACTGGTAACTTGACTGATCATGCACTGATCACGTAAATGATCATGCACTGATCATGTGGCTGATCATGCACTGATCACTTGACTGATCATGCACTGATTACGTGACTTATCATGCACTGATCATGTGGCTATCATGCACTGATCACATGGCTGGTCATACACTGATCACGTGCCTGGTCATGCACAGATTACATGACTGATCATGCACTGATCACGTCACTGATCATGCACTAATCACGTGGCTATCATGCTCTACTCACGTGGCTGATCATGCAATGATCATGTAGCTACCATGTAACAGTCACGTGACTGATCATACACCCATCAGGTGACTGATCATGCACTGAACACGTGGCTATCATGCACTGTTCACGTGGCTGATCATACACTGATCACCTGCCATGTCATGCACAGATCACGTGACTAATCATGAACTGATCACGTAGCAATCATTCACTGATCACCTGGCTGATCATGCACTGATCACGTGGCTATTATGTAATGATCACGTGGCTATCATGCACTGATCACGTGGCTGATCATGCACTGATACCGTGACTGAGCATGGACTGATCACATGACTATCATGTAGTGATCACGTGACTTAATGGCGCTGACCATGTGACTGATCATGCGCTGAGCATGTTTGCTATCATACACTGATCATGTGCCTCTGGAGGCAATAAACAAAGAGCTGAGTAGGCATGAATCAAACAGTCAACAGGCAATAATCATGGAACTCAGCTGTGAGGAATCATGCTGCTCAGCTGGCAATAATCAAGCAGCTGAGCAGGCAGGAATTACACAGCACAGCTGCCAATTGTCAAGCAGATGACAGGCAGGAATCATGCAGCACAGCTGCCAATTGTCAAGCAGATGAGCAGACAGTAATCACACAGCTCAGCAGGCCCTGATCATGTGACTGAGCATGCACTGTTCACCTGGCTGATCATACACTGATCAAGTGATTGATCAAGCACTGATCACTTGGATATCATGCACTGATCACGTGGCTAATCATACACTGTTAACGTGTCTGACCATGCACTGATCACGTGGCTGATCACACACTGCTCACGTAACTGATCATGCACTGATCACGTAATTGATCATGCACTGATCACGTGGCTATCATGCACTGCTCACGTGGCTGATCATGCAATGATCACGTAGCAACCATGTACTTGTCACGTGACTGATCATGCACTGATCACGTGACTAATCATGAAGTGATCACGTGGCTATCCTGCACTGATCACGTGGATATCATGCACTGATCACGTGGCTGATCACACACGTATCACGTGACTGATCATGCAATGATCACGTGACTGACCATGCACTGATCACGTGACTGATCATCCACTGAACAGTTGGCTATCATGAATTGATTACTTGGCTGATCATACACTGATCACGTGACTGATAATGCACTGATCATCTGGCTATCATGCACTCATTACCTGGCTATCGTGCACTGATCTCGTGGTTGATCATACATTGATCACAGGACTGATCATGCACTGATCACGTCTATATCATGCACTGATCACATGACTGCCCAAGCACTGATCACGTGGATGATCATACACTGATCATGTGACAGATCATGCAGTGATCACGTGGCTATCATGCACTGATCAAGTGGCTGATCATACTCTGCTCCCGAAACTGATCATGCACTGATCACGTGGCTATCATGCACTGCTCACGTGGCTGATCATGCAATGATCACGTAGCTACCATGTACTGGTCACGTGAGTGATCATGCACCTATCACATAATTGATCATGCACTGATCAGGTGACTTATCATGCACTGTTCACGTGACTGACCATGCACTGATCTCGTGGCTATCATGCACGGCTCACATGGCTGATCATGCAATGATCACGTAGCTCCCATGTACTGGTCACGTGACTGATCATGCACTGATCACATAATTGATCATGCACTGATCATGTGGCTGATCATGCACTGATCACATGGCTGATCATACACTGATCACGTGACTGATCATGCAATGATCACGTGGCTACCATGTACTGGTCACGTGAGTGATCATGCACTGATCACATAATTGATCATGCACTGATCATGTGGCTGATCATGCACTGATCACGTGGCTGATCATACACTGCTCACGTGGCTGATCATGCAATGATCACGTAGCTACCATGTACTGGTCACGTGAGTGATCATGCACTGATCACATAATTGATCATGCACTGATCATGTGGCTGATCATGCACTGATCACGTGGCTGATCATACACTGCTCACGTGGCTGATCATGCAATGGTCACGTAGCTACCATGTACTGGTCACGTGAGTGATCATGCACTGATCACGTAATTGATCATACACTGATCAGGTGACTTATCATTCACTGTTCACGAGACTGATCATGCACTGATCACGTGGATATCATGCACTGATCACGTGTTTGATCATACACTGTTTACGTGTCTGACCATGCACTGCTCACCTGGCTGATCATACACTGTTCACGTAACTGATCATGCACTGATCACATGGATATCATGCACTGATCACGTGGCTGAACATGCACTGTTCACGTGGCTTATCACACACCTGTCACGTGACTGATCATGCACTGATCACGTGGCACTCATGCACTGATCACGTGGCTGATCATATTCTGCTCACGTAACTGATCATGCACACATCAGTTGGTTATCATGCACTTCTCACCTGGCTGGTCATGCAATGTTCACGTAGCTACCATATACTGGTCACGTGACTGATCATGCACAGATCACGTAAATGATCATGCACTGTTCACGTGACTGATCATGTACTGATCACGTGACTGATCACGCACTGATCACGTGACTGATCATGCACTGATCACGTGGCTGATCATACACTGATCACGTGATTGATCATGCACTGATCACTTGGATATCATGCACTGATCACGTGGCTGATCATACATCGTTCACGTGTCTGACCATGCACTGATCACGTGGGTATCATGGACTGATCACGTGGCTGAACATGCACTGTTCACGTGGCTGATCACACACCTGTCACGTGACATATCATGCACTGATCACGTGGCTATCATGCACTGATCACGTGGCTGATCATGCACTGATCACGCAGCTATCATGCACTGATCACGTGACTGATCATGCACTGATCACGTGGCTGATCATGCACTGATCACGTGGCTGATCATGCACTGATCACATGACTGATCATGCACTGATCACGTGACTGATCATGCACTGATCACGTGGCTATCATGCACTATCACGTGGCTGATCATGCACTGATCATGTAGCTACCATGTACAGGTCACGTGTATGATCATACACCCATCAGGTGACTGATCATGCACTGATCACGTGGCTATCATGCACTGATCACGAGACTGAACATGCACTGATCACGTCTAATCATGCACTGATCACATGACTGCCCATGCACTGATCACGTGGATGATCATACACTAATCATGTGACAGATCATGCACTGATCACGTGGCTGATCATGCACTGATACCGTGACTGAGCATGGACTGATCACATGACTATCATGTAGTGATCACGTGACTTAATGGCGCTGATCATGTGACTGATCATGCGCTGATCATGTTTGCTATCATACACTGATCATGTGCCTCTGGAGGCAATAAACAAAGAGCTGAGTAGGCACGAATCAAACAGTCAGCAGGCAATAATCATGGAACTCAGCTGTGAGGAATCATGCTGCTCAGCTGGCAATAATCAAGCAGCTGAGCAGGCAGGAATTACGCAGCACAGCTGGCAATTGTCAAGCAGATGACAGGCAGGAATCGTGCAGCTCAGCTGGCAATTGTCAAGCAGATGAGCAGACAGTAATCACGCAGCTCAGCAGGCCCTGATCACGTGACTGAGCATGCACTGTTCACGTGGCTGATCATACACTGATCACGTGACTGATCATGCACTGATCACGTGGCTATCATGCACTGATCACGTGGCTGATCATGCACTGATCACGTGACTGATCATGCACTGATCACGTGGCTATCATGCACTGATCACGTGGCTGATCATGCACTGATCACGTGACTATCATGCACTGATCACTGGCTATCATGCACTGATCACGTGGCTATCATGCACTGATCACGTGGCTGATCATGCACTGATCACGTGACTGATCATGCACTGATCACGTCTGATCATGCACTGATCACGTGACTGATCATGCACTGATCACGTGGATGATCATACACTGATCACGTGACTGATCATGCACTGATCACGTGGCTATCATGCACTGCTCACGTGGCTGATCATGCAATGATCACGTAGCTACCATGTACTGGTCACGTGACTGATCATGCACTGATCACGTAATTGATCATGCACTGATCACGTGACTGATCATGCACTGATCACGTGACTGATCATGCACTGATCACGTGGCTATCATGCACTGATCACGTGGCTGATCATGCACTATTCACGTGCCTGATCATGCACTGATCACGTGGCTGATCATGCACTGATCACGTAACTGATCATGCACTGATCACGTGGCTATCATGCACTGATCACGTGACTGATCATGCACTGATCACGTGGCTGATCACACAGCTGTCACGTGACTGATCATGCACTGATCACGTGGCACTCATGCACTGATCACGTGGCTGATCATGCACTGATCACGTGACTGATCATGCACTGATCAGTGGCTATCATGCACTGATCACGTGGCTGATCATGCACTGATCACGTAGCTACCATGCACTGATCACGTGACTGATCATGCACTGATCACGTAAATGATCATGCACTGATCACGTGACTGATCATGCACTGATCACGTGACTGATCATGCACTGATCACGTGACTGATCATGCACTGATCACGTGGCTGATCATGCACTGATCACGTGACTGATCATGCACTGATCACGTGGCTATCATGCACTGATCACGTGGCTGATCATGCACTGATCACGTGACTGATCATGCACTGATCACGTGGCTATCATGCACTGATCACGTGGCTGATCATGCACTGATCACGTGGCTGATCATGCACTGATCACGTGACTGATCATGCACTGATCACGTGGCTATCATGCACTGATCACGTGGCTGATCATGCACTGATCACGCAGCTATCATGCACTGATCACGTGACTGATCATGCACTGATCACGTAATTGATCATGCACTGATCACGTGGCTGATCATGCACTGATCACATGACTGATCATGCACTGATCACGTGGCTGATCATGCACTGATCACGTGGCTATCATGCACTGATCACGTGGCTGATCATGCACTGATCATGTAGCTACCATGTACTGGTCACGTGAATGATCATACACCCATCAGGTGACTGATCATGCACTGATCACGTGGCTATCATGCACTGATCACGTGACTGATCATGCACTGATCACGTCTAATCATGCACTGATCACATGACTGCCCATGCACTGATCACGTGGATGATCATACACTAATCATGTGACAGATCATGCACTGATCACGTGGCTGATCATGCACTGATACCGTGACTGAGCATGGACTGATCACATGACTATCATGTAGTGATCACGTGACTTAATGGCGCTGATCATGTGACTGATCATGCGCTGATCATGTTTGCTATCATACACTGATCATGTGCCTCTGGAGGCAATAAACAAAGAGCTGAGTAGGCACGAATCAAACAGTCAGCAGGCAATAATCATGGAACTCAGCTGTGAGGAATCATGCTGCTCAGCTGGCAATAATCAAGCAGCTGAGCAGGCAGGAATTACGCAGCACAGCTGGCAATTGTCAAGCAGATGACAGGCAGGAATCGTGCAGCTCAGCTGGCAATTGTCAAGCAGATGAGCAGACAGTAATCACGCAGCTCAGCAGGCCCTGATCACGTGACTGAGCATGCACTGATTCACGTGGCTGATCATACACTGATCACGTGACTGATCATGCACTGATCACGTGGCTATCATGCACTGATCACGTGGCTGATCATGCACTGATCACGTGACTGATCATGCACTGATCACGTGGCTATCATGCACTGATCACGTGGCTGATCATGCACTGATCACGTGACTATCATGCACTGATCACTGGCTATCATGCACTGATCACGTGGCTATCATGCACTGATCACGTGGCTGATCATGCACTGATCACGTGACTGATCATGCACTGATCACGTCTGATCATGCACTGATCACGTGACTGATCATGCACTGATCACGTGGCTGATCATACACTGATCACGTAACTGATCATGCACTGATCACGTGGCTATCATGCACTGCTCACGTGGCTGATCATGCAATGATCACGTAGCTACCATGTACTGGTCACGTGACTGATCATGCACTGATCACGTAATTGATCATGCACTGATCACGTGACTGATCATGCACTGATCACGTGACTGATCATGCACTGATCACGTGGATATCATGCACTGATCACGTGGCTGATCATGCACTGATCACGTGCCTGACCATGCACTGATCACGTGGCTGATCATGCACTGATCACGTAACTGATCATGCACTGATCACGTGGCTATCATGCACTGATCACGTGGCTGATCATGCACTGATCACGTGGCTGATCACACACTGTCACGTGACTGATCATGCACTGATCACGTGGCACTCATGCACTGATCACGTGGCTGATCATACACTGATCACGTAACTGATCATGCACTGATCAGTGGCTATCATGCACTGATCACGTGGCTGATCATGCAATGATCACGTAGCTACCATATACTGGTCACGTGACTGATCATGCACTGATCACGTAAATGATCATGCACTGATCACGTGACTGATCATGCACTGATCACGTGACTGATCATGCACTGATCACGTGACTGATCATGCACTGATCACGTGGCTGATCATGCACTGATCACGTGACTGATCATGCACTGATCACGTGGCTATCATGCACTGATCACGTGGCTGATCATGCACTGATCACGTGGCTGATCATGCACTGATCACGTGGCTATCATGCACTGATCACGTGGCTGATCATGCACTGATCACGTGGCTGATCATGCACTGATCACGTGACTATCATGCACTGATCACGTGGCTATCATGCACTGATCACGTGGCTGATCATGCACTGATCACGCAGCTATCATGCACTGATCACGTGACTGATCATGCACTGATCACGTGGCTGATCATGCACTGATCACGTGGCTGATCATGCACTGATCACATGACTGATCATGCACTGATCACGTGACTGATCATGCACTGATCACGTGGCTATCATGCACTGATCACGTGGCTGATCATGCACTGATCATGTAGCTACCATGTACTGGTCACGTGAATGATCATACACCCATCAGGTGACTGATCATGCACTGATCACGTGGCTATCATGCACTGATCACGAGACTGATCATGCACTGATCACGTCTAATCATGCACTGATCACATGACTGCCCATGCACTGATCACGTGGATGATCATACACTAATCATGTGACAGATCATGCACTGATCACGTGGCTGATCATGCACTGATACCGTGACTGAGCATGGACTGATCACATGACTATCATGTAGTGATCACGTGACTTAATGGCGCTGATCATGTGACTGATCATGCGCTGATCATGTTTGCTATCATACACTGATCATGTGCCTCTGGAGGCAATAAACAAAGAGCTGAGTAGGCACGAATCAAACAGTCAGCAGGCAATAATCATGGAACTCAGCTGTGAGGAATCATGCTGCTCAGCTGGCAATAATCAAGCAGCTGAGCAGGCAGGAATTACGCAGCACAGCTGGCAATTGTCAAGCAGATGACAGGCAGGAATCGTGCAGCTCAGCTGGCAATTGTCAAGCAGATGAGCAGACAGTAATCACGCAGCTCAGCAGGCCCTGATCACGTGACTGAGCATGCACTGTTCACGTGGCTGATCATACACTGATCACGTGACTGATCATGCACTGATCACGTGGCTATCATGCACTGATCACGTGGCTGATCATGCACTGATCACGTGACTGATCATGCACTGATCACGTGGCTATCATGCACTGATCACGTGGCTGATCATGCACTGATCACGTGACTATCATGCACTGATCACTGGCTATCATGCACTGATCACGTGGCTATCATGCACTGATCACGTGGCTGATCATGCACTGATCACGTGACTGATCATGCACTGATCACGTCTGATCATGCACTGATCACGTGACTGATCATGCACTGATCACGTGGCTGATCATACACTGATCACGTGACTGATCATGCACTGATCACGTGGCTATCATGCACTGCTCACGTGGCTGATCATGCAATGATCACGTAGCTACCATGTACTGGTCACGTGACTGATCATGCACTGATCACGTAATTGATCATGCACTGATCACGTGACTGATCATGCACTGATCACGTGACTGATCATGCACTGATCACGTGGCTATCATGCACTGATCACGTGGCTGATCATGCACTATCACGTGCCTGATCATGCACTGATCACGTGGCTGATCATGCACTGATCACGTAACTGATCATGCACTGATCACGTGGCTATCATGCACTGATCACGTGACTGATCATGCACTGATCACGTGGCTGATCACACACTGTCACGTGACTGATCATGCACTGATCACGTGGCACTCATGCACTGATCACGTGGCTGATCATGCACTGATCACGTGACTGATCATGCACTGATCAGTGGCTATCATGCACTGATCACGTGGCTGATCATGCAATGATCACGTAGCTACCATGCACTGGTCACGTGACTGATCATGCACTGATCACGTGACTGATCATGCACTGATCACGTGACTGATCATGCACTGATCACGTGACTGATCATGCACTGATCACGTGACTGATCATGCACTGATCACGTGGCTGATCATGCACTGATCACGTGACTGATCATGCACTGATCACGTGGCTATCATGCACTGATCACGTGGCTGATCATGCACTGATCACGTGACTGATCATGCACTGATCACGTGGCTATCATGCACTGATCACGTGGCTGATCATGCACTGATCACGTGGCTGATCATGCACTGATCACGTGACTATCATGCACTGATCACGTGGCTATCATGCACTGATCACGTGGCTGATCATGCACTGATCACGCAGCTATCATGCACTGGTCACGTGACTGATCATGCACTGATCACGTAATTGATCATGCACTGATCACGTGGCTGATCATGCACTGATCACGTGACTGATCATGCACTGATCACGTGACTGATCATGCACTGATCACGTGGCTATCATGCACTGATCACGTGGCTGATCATGCACTGATCATGTAGCTACCATGTACTGGTCACGTGAATGATCATACACCCATCAGGTGACTGATCATGCACTGATCACGTGGCTATCATGCACTGATCACGTGACTGATCATGCACTGATCACGTCTAATCATGCACTGATCACATGACTGCCCATGCACTGATCACGTGGATGATCATACACTAATCATGTGACAGATCATGCACTGATCACGTGGCTGATCATGCACTGATACCGTGACTGAGCATGGACTGATCACATGACTATCATGTAGTGATCACGTGACTTAATGGCGCTGATCATGTGACTGATCATGCACTGATCATGTTTGCTATCATACACTGATCATGTGCCTCTGGAGGCAATAAACAAAGAGCTGAGTAGGCACGAATCAAACAGTCAGCAGGCAATAATCATGGAACTCAGCTGTGAGGAATCATGCTGCTCAGCTGGCAATAATCAAGCAGCTGAGCAGGCAGGAATTACGCAGCACAGCTGGCAATTGTCAAGCAGATGACAGGCAGGAATCGTGCAGCTCAGCTGGCAATTGTCAAGCAGATGAGCAGACAGTAATCACGCAGCTCAGCAGGCCCTGATCACGTGACTGAGCATGCACTGATCACGTGGCTGATCATACACTGATCACGTGACTGATCATGCACTGATCACGTGGCTATCATGCACTGATCACGTGACTGATCATGCACTGATCACGTGACTGATCATGCACTGATCACGTGGCTATCATGCACTGATCACGTGGCTGATCATGCACTGATCACGTGACTATCATGCACTGATCACTGGCTGATCATGCACTGATCACGTGGCTATCATGCACTGATCACGTGGCTGATCATGCACTGATCACGTGACTGATCATGCACTGATCACGTCTGATCATGCACTGATCACGTGACTGATCATGCACTGATCACGTGGATGATCATACACTGATCACGTGACTGATCATGCACTGATCACGTGGCTATCATGCACTGATCACGTGGCTGATCATGCAATGATCACGTAGCTACCATGTACTGGTCACGTGACTGATCATGCACTGATCACGTAATTGATCATGCACTGATCACGTGACTGATCATGCACTGATCACGTGACTGATCATGCACTGATCACGTGGATATCATGCACTGATCACGTGGCTGATCATGCACTATTCACGTGCCTGATCATGCACTGATCACGTGGCTGATCATACACTGATCACGTAACTGATCATGCACTGATCACGTGGCTATCATGCACTGATCACGTGACTGATCATGCACTGATCACGTGGCTGATCACACAGCTGTCACGTGACTGATCATGCACTGATCACGTGGCACTCATGCACTGATCACGTGGCTGATCATACACTGATCACGTAACTGATCATGCACTGATCACGTGGCTATCATGCACTGATCACGTGGCTGATCATGCAATGATCACGTAGCTACCATGCACTGGTCACGTGACTGATCATGCACTGATCACGTAAATGATCATGCACTGATCACGTGACTGATCATGCACTGATCACGTGACTGATCATGCACTGATCACGTGACTGATCATGCACTGATCACGTGGCTGATCATGCACTGATCACGTAGCAACCATGTACTGGTCACGTGACTGATCATGCACTGATCACGTAATTGATCATGCACTGATCACGTGACTGATCATGCACTGATCACGTGGCTGATCACACACTATCACGTGACTGATCATGCACTGATCACGTGGCTATCATGCACTGATCACGTGGCTATCATGCACTGATCACGTGGCTGATCATGCACTGATCACGTAGCTACCATGCACTGGTCACGTGACTGATCATGCACTGATCACGTGGCTGATCATGCACTGATCACGTGGCTGATCATGCACTGATCACGTGACTGATCATGCACTGATCACGTGACTGATCATGCACTGATCACGTGGCTATCATGCACTGATCACGTGGCTGATCATGCACTGATCACGTGCCTGATCATGCACTGATCACGTGACTGATCATGCACTGATCACGTGACTGATCATGCACTGATCACGTGGCTATCATGCACTACTCACGTGGCTGATCATGCAATGATCACGTAGCTACCATGTACTGTCACGTGACTGATCATACACTGATCACGTGACTGATCATGCACTGATCACGTGGCTATCATGCACTGATCACGTGGCTGATCATGCACTGATCACGTGCCTGTCATGCACTGATCACGTGACTGATCATGCACTGATCACGTGGCTATCATGCACTGATCACGTGGCTGATCATGCACTGATCACGTGGCTATCATGCACTGATCACGTGGCTATCATGCACTGATCACGTGGCTGATCATGCACTGATACCGTGACTGAGCATGGACTGATCACATGACTATCATGTAGTGATCACGTGACTTAATGGCGCTGATCATGTGACTGATCATGCGCTGATCATGTTTGCTATCATACACTGATCATGTGCCTCTGGAGGCAATAAACAAAGAGCTGAGTAGGCACGAATCAAACAGTCAGCAGGCAATAATCATGGAACTCAGCTGTGAGGAATCATGCTGCTCAGCTGGCAATAATCAAGCAGCTGAGCAGGCAGGAATTACGCAGCACAGCTGGCAATTGTCAAGCAGATGACAGGCAGGAATCGTGCAGCTCAGCTGGCAATTGTCAAGCAGATGAGCAGACAGTAATCACGCAGCTCAGCAGGCCCTGATCACGTGACTGAGCATGCACTGTTCACGTGGCTGATCATACACTGATCACGTGATTGATCATGCACTGATCACTTGGATATCATGCACTGATCACGTGGCTGATCATACACTGTTCACGTGTCTGACCATGCACTGATCACGTGGCTGATCACACACTGCTCACGTAACTGATCATGCACTGATCACGTGGCTGATCATGCACTGATCACGTGGCTGATCATGCACTGATCACGTGGCTGATCATGCACTGATCACGTAGCAATCATGCACTGATCACGTGACTGATCATGCACTGATCACGTGACTGATCATGCACTGATCACGTGGCTATCATGCACTGATCACGTGGCTATCATGCACTGATCACGTGGCTGATCATGCACTGATCACGTGACTGATCATGCACTGATCACGTGACTGATCATGCACTGATCACGTGACTGATCATGCACTGATCACGTGGCTATCATGCACTGATCACGTGGCTGATCATGCACTGATCACGTGACTGATCATGCACTGATCACGTGGCTATCATGCACTGATCACGTGGCTGATCATGCACTGATCACGTGGCTGATCATGCACTGATCACGGACTGATCATGCACTGATCACGTGGCTATCATGCACTGATCACGTGACTGATCATGCACTGATCACGTGGATGATCATGCACTGATCACGTGACTGATCATGCACTGATCACGTGGCTATCATGCACTGATCACGTGGCTGATCATACACTGATCACGTGACTGATCATGCACTGATCACGTGGCTATCATGCACTGATCACGTGGCTGATCATGCAATGATCACGTAGCTACCATGTACTGGTCACGTGACTGATCATGCACTGATCACGTAACTGATCATGCACTGATCACGTGACTGATCATGCACTGATCACGTGACTGATCATGCACTGATCACGTGGCTATCATGCACTGATCACGTGGCTGATCATGCACTGATCACGTAGCTATCATGCACTGATCACGTGACTGATCATGCACTGATCACGTAATTGATCATGCACTGATCACGTGGCTGATCATGCACTGATCACGTGGCTGATCATGCACTGATCACGTGACTGATCATGCACTGATCACGTGGCTATCATGCACTGATCACGTGACTGATCATGCACTGATCACGTGACTGATCATGCACTGATCACGTGGCTGATCATGCACTGATCACGTGGCTGATCATGCACTGATCACGTGGCTGATCATGCACTGATCACGTAGCTATCATGCACTGGTCACGTGACTGATCATGCACTGATCACGTAACTGATCATGCACTGATCACGTGGCTGATCATGCACTGATCACGTGGCTGATCATGCACTGATCACGTGGCTGATCATGCAATGATCACGTAGCTACCATGCACTGATCACGTGACTGATCATGCACTGATCACGTGACTGATCATGCACTGATCACGTGACTGATCATGCACTGATCACGTGACTGATCATGCACTGATCACGTGGATATCATGCACTGATCACGTGGCTGATCATACACTGATCACGTGTCTGACCATGCACTGATCACGTGGCTGATCATACACTGATCACGTAACTGATCATGCACTGATCACGTGGCTATCATGCACTGATCACGTGGCTGATCATGCACTGATCACGTGGCTGATCACACACCTGTCACGTGACTGATCATGCACTGATCACGTGGCACTCATGCACTGATCACGTGGCTGATCATATTCTGCTCACGTAACTGATCATGCACTGATCACGTGGCTATCATGCACTGATCACGTGGCTGATCATGCAATGATCACGTAGCTACCATATACTGGTCACGTGACTGATCATGCACTGATCACGTAAATGATCATGCACTGATCACGTGACTGATCATGCACTGATCACGTGACTGATCATGCACTGATCACGTGACTGATCATGCACTGATCACGTGGCTGATCATGCACTGATCACGTGACTGATCATGCACTGATCACGTGGCTATCATGCACTGATCACGTGGCTGATCATGCACTGATCACGTGACTGATCATGCACTGATCACGTGGCTATCATGCACTGATCACGTGGCTGATCATGCACTGATCACGTGGCTGATCATACACTGATCACGTGACTATCATGCACTGATCACGTGGCTATCATGCACTGATCACGTGGCTGATCATGCACTGATCACGCAGCTATCATGCACTGATCACGTGACTGATCATGCACTGATCACGTGGCTGATCATGCACTGATCACGTGGCTGATCATGCACTGATCACATGACTGATCATGCACTGATCACGTGACTGATCATGCACTGATCACGTGGCTATCATGCACTATCACGTGGCTGATCATGCACTGATCATGTAGCTACCATGTACTGGTCACGTGAATGATCATACACCCATCAGGTGACTGATCATGCACTGATCACGTGGCTATCATGCACTGATCACGAGACTGAACATGCACTGATCACGTCTAATCATGCACTGATCACATGACTGCCCATGCACTGATCACGTGGATGATCATACACTAATCATGTGACAGATCATGCACTGATCACGTGGCTGATCATGCACTGATACCGTGACTGAGCATGGACTGATCACATGACTATCATGTAGTGATCACGTGACTTAATGGCGCTGATCATGTGACTGATCATGCGCTGATCATGTTTGCTATCATACACTGATCATGTGCCTCTGGAGGCAATAAACAAAGAGCTGAGTAGGCACGAATCAAACAGTCAGCAGGCAATAATCATGGAACTCAGCTGTGAGGAATCATGCTGCTCAGCTGGCAATAATCAAGCAGCTGAGCAGGCAGGAATTACGCAGCACAGCTGGCAATTGTCAAGCAGATGACAGGCAGGAATCGTGCAGCTCAGCTGGCAATTGTCAAGCAGATGAGCAGACAGTAATCACGCAGCTCAGCAGGCCCTGATCACGTGACTGAGCATGCACTGTTCACGTGGCTGATCATACACTGATCACGTAACTGATCATGCACTGATCACGTGGCTATCATGCACTGATCACGTGGCTGATCATGCACTGATCACGTGACTGATCATGCACTGATCACGTGGCTATCATGCACTGATCACGTGGCTGATCATGCACTGATCACGTGACTATCATGCACTGATCACTGGCTATCATGCACTGATCACGTGGCTATCATGCACTGATCACGTGGCTGATCATGCACTGATCACGTGACTGATCATGCACTGATCACGTCTGATCATGCACTGATCACGTGACTGATCATGCACTGATCACGTGGATGATCATACACTGATCACGTGACTGATCATGCACTGATCACGTGGCTATCATGCACTGCTCACGTGGCTGATCATGCAATGATCACGTAGCTACCATGTACTGGTCACGTGACTGATCATGCACTGATCACGTAATTGATCATGCACTGATCACGTGACTGATCATGCACTGATCACGTGACTGATCATGCACTGATCACGTGGCTATCATGCACTGATCACGTGGCTGATCATGCACTGATCACGTGCTGACCATGCACTGATCACGTGGCTGATCATGCACTGATCACGTAACTGATCATGCACTGATCACGTGGCTATCATGCACTGATCACGTGGCTGATCATGCACTGATCACGTGGCTGATCACACACTGTCACGTGACTGATCATGCACTGATCACGTGGCACTCATGCACTGATCACGTGGCTGATCATGCACTGATCACGTGACTGATCATGCACTGATCACGTGGCTATCATGCACTGATCACGTGGCTGATCATGCAATGATCACGTAGCTACCATATACTGGTCACGTGACTGATCATGCACTGATCACGTAAATGATCATGCACTGATCACGTGACTGATCATGCACTGATCACGTGACTGATCATGCACTGATCACGTGACTGATCATGCACTGATCACGTGGCTGATCATGCACTGATCACGTAGCAACCATGTACTGGTCACGTGACTGATCATGCACTGATCACGTAATTGATCATGCACTGATCACGTGACTGATCATGCACTGATCACGTGGCTGATCATACACTATCACGTGACTGATCATGCACTGATCACGTGGCTATCATGCACTGATCACGTGGCTATCATGCACTGATCACGTGGATATCATGCACTGATCACGTGGCTATCATGCACTGATCACGTGACTGATCATGCACTGATCACGTGACTGATCATGCACTGATCACGTGGCTATCATGCACTGATCACGTGGCTGATCATGCACTGATCACGTGCCTGATCATGCACTGATCACATGACTGATCATGCACTGATCACGTGGCTGATCATGCACTGATCACGTGGCTATCATGCACTACTCACGTGGCTGATCATGCAATGATCATGTAGCTACCATGTACTGTCACGTGACTGATCATGCACTGATCACGTGACTGATCATGCACTGATCACGTGGCTATCATGCACTGATCACGTGGCTGATCATGCACTGATCACGTGCCTGTCATGCACTGATCACGTGACTGATCATGCACTGATCACGTGGCAATCATGCACTGATCACGTGGCTGATCATGCACTGATCACGTGGCTATCATGCACTGATCACGTGGCTATCATGCACTGATCACGTGGCTGATCATGCACTGATAACGTGACTGAGCATGGACTGATCACGTGACTATCATGTAGTGATCACGTGACTTAATGGCATTGATCATGTGACTGATCATGCGCTGATCATGTTTGCTATCATACACTGATCATGTGCCTCTGGAGGCAATAAACAAAGAGCTGAGTAGGCACGAATCAAACAGTCAGCAGGCAATAATCATGGAACTCAGCTGTGAGAAATCATGCTGCTCAGCTGGCAATAATCAAGCAGCTGAGCAGGCAGGAATTACGCAGCACAGCTGGCAATTGTCAAGCAGATGACAGGCAGGAATCATGCAGCTCAGCTGGCAATTGTCAAGCAGATGAGCAGACAGTAATCACGCAGCTCAGCAGGCCCTGATCACGTGACTGAGCATGCACTGTTCACGTGGCTGATCATACACTGATCACGTGATTGATCATGCACTGATCACTTGGATCTCATGCACTGATCACGTGGCTGATCATACACTGTTCACGTGTCTGACCATGCACTGATCACGTGGCTGATCATACACTGCTCACGTAACTGATCATGCACTGATCACGTGGCTGATCATGCACTGATCACGTGGCTATCATGCACTGATCACGTGGCTGATCATGCACTGATCACGTAGCAATCATGCACTGATCACGTGACTGATCATGCACTGATCACGTGACTGATCATGCACTGATCACGTGGCTATCATGCACTGATCACGTGGCTATCATGCACTGATCACGTGGCTGATCATGCACTGATCACGTGACTGATCATGCACTGATCACGTGACTGATCATGCACTGATCACGTGACTGATCATGCACTGATCACGTGGCTATCATGCACTGATCACGTGGCTGATCATGCACTGATCACGTGACTGATCATGCACTGATCACGTGGCTATCATGCACTGATCACGTGGCTATCATGCACTGATCACGTGGCTGATCATGCACTGATCACGGACTGATCATGCACTGATCACGTCTATATCATGCACTGATCACGTGACTGATCATGCACTGATCACGTGGCTGATCATGCACTGATCACGTGACTGATCATGCACTGATCACGTGGCTATCATGCACTGATCACGTGGCTGATCATACACTGATCACGTGACTGATCATGCACTGATCACGTGGCTATCATGCACTGATCACGTGGCTGATCATGCAATGATCACGTAGCTACCATGTACTGATCACGTGACTGATCATGCACTGATCACGTAACTGATCATGCACTGATCACGTGACTGATCATGCACTGATCACGTGACTGATCATGCACTGATCACGTGGCTATCATGCACTGATCACGTGGCTGATCATGCACTGATCACGTAGCTACCATGCACTGATCACGTGACTGATCATGCACTGATCACGTAATTGATCATGCACTGATCACGTGGCTGATCATGCACTGATCACGTGGCTGATCATGCACTGATCACGTGACTGATCATGCACTGATCACGTGGCTATCATGCACTGATCACGTGACTGATCATGCACTGATCACGTGACTGATCATGCACTGATCACGTGGCTGATCATGCACTGATCACGTGGCTGATCATGCACTGATCACGTGGCTGATCATGCACTGATCACGTAGCTATCATGCACTGATCACGTGACTGATCATGCACTGATCACGTGACTGATCATGCACTGATCACGTGGCTGATCATGCACTGATCACGTGGCTGATCATGCACTGATCACGTGGCTGATCATGCAATGATCACGTAGCTACCATGCACTGATCACGTGACTGATCATGCACTGATCACGTAATTGATCATGCACTGATCACGTGACTGATCATGCACTGATCACGTGACTGATCATGCACTGATCACGTGGATATCATGCACTGATCACGTGGCTGATCATGCACTGATCACGTGTCTGACCATGCACTGATCACGTGGCTGATCATACACTGATCACGTAACTGATCATGCACTGATCACGTGGCTATCATGCACTGATCACGTGGCTGATCATGCACTGATCACGTGGCTGATCACACACTGTCACGTGACTGATCATGCACTGATCACGTGGCACTCATGCACTGATCACGTGGCTGATCATACACTGATCACGTAACTGATCATGCACTGATCACGTGGCTATCATGCACTGATCACGTGGCTGATCATGCAATGATCACGTAGCTACCATATACTGGTCACGTGACTGATCATGCACTGATCACGTAAATGATCATGCACTGATCACGTGACTGATCATGCACTGATCACGTGACTGATCATGCACTGATCACGTGACTGATCATGCACTGATCACGTGGCTGATCATGCACTGATCACGTGACTGATCATGCACTGATCACGTGGCTATCATGCACTGATCACGTGGCTGATCATGCACTGATCACGTGACTGATCATGCACTGATCACGTGGCTATCATGCACTGATCACGTGGCTGATCATGCACTGATCACGTGGCTGATCACACTGATCACGTGACTATCATGCACTGATCACGTGGCTATCATGCACTGATCACGTGGCTGATCATGCACTGATCACGCAGCTATCATGCACTGATCACGTGACTGATCATGCACTGATCACGTGGCTGATCATGCACTGATCACGTGGCTGATCATGCACTGATCACATGACTGATCATGCACTGATCACGTGACTGATCATGCACTGATCACGTGGCTATCATGCACTGATCACGTGGCTGATCATGCACTGATCATGTAGCTACCATGTACTGGTCACGTGAATGATCATACACCCATCAGGTGACTGATCATGCACTGATCACGTGGCTATCATGCACTGATCACGAGACTGATCATGCACTGATCACGTCTAATCATGCACTGATCACATGACTGCCCATGCACTGATCACGTGGATGATCATACACTAATCATGTGACAGATCATGCACTGATCACGTGGCTGATCATGCACTGATACCGTGACTGAGCATGGACTGATCACATGACTATCATGTAGTGATCACGTGACTTAATGGCGCTGATCATGTGACTGATCATGCGCTGATCATGTTTGCTATCATACACTGATCATGTGCCTCTGGAGGCAATAAACAAAGAGCTGAGTAGGCACGAATCAAACAGTCAGCAGGCAATAATCATGGAACTCAGCTGTGAGGAATCATGCTGCTCAGCTGGCAATAATCAAGCAGCTGAGCAGGCAGGAATTACGCAGCACAGCTGGCAATTGTCAAGCAGATGACAGGCAGGAATCGTGCAGCTCAGCTGGCAATTGTCAAGCAGATGAGCAGACAGTAATCACGCAGCTCAGCAGGCCCTGATCACGTGACTGAGCATGCACTGATTCACGTGGCTGATCATACACTGATCACGTGACTGATCATGCACTGATCACGTGGCTATCATGCACTGATCACGTGACTGATCATGCACTGATCACGTGACTGATCATGCACTGATCACGTGGCTATCATGCACTGATCACGTGGCTGATCATGCACTGATCACGTGACTATCATGCACTGATCACTGGCTATCATGCACTGATCACGTGGCTATCATGCACTGATCACGTGGCTGATCATGCACTGATCACGTGACTGATCATGCACTGATCACGTCTGATCATGCACTGATCACGTGACTGCCCATGCACTGATCACGTGGATGATCATACACTGATCACGTGACTGATCATGCACTGATCACGTGGCTATCATGCACTGCTCACGTGGCTGATCATGCAATGATCACGTAGCTACCATGTACTGGTCACGTGACTGATCATGCACTGATCACGTAATTGATCATGCACTGATCACGTGACTGATCATGCACTGATCACGTGACTGATCATGCACTGATCACGTGGATATCATGCACTGATCACGTGGCTGATCATGCACTATCACGTGGCTGACCATGCACTGATCACGTGGCTGATCATGCACTGATCACGTAACTGATCATGCACTGATCACGTGGCTATCATGCACTGATCACGTGACTGATCATGCACTGATCACGTGGCTGATCACACACTGTCACGTGACTGATCATGCACTGATCACGTGGCACTCATGCACTGATCACGTGGCTGATCATACACTGCTCACGTAACTGATCATGCACTGATCAGTGGCTATCATGCACTGATCACGTGGCTGATCATGCAATGATCACGTAGCTACCATATACTGGTCACGTGACTGATCATGCACTGATCACGTAAATGATCATGCACTGATCACGTGACTGATCATGCACTGATCACGTGACTGATCATGCACTGATCACGTGACTGATCATGCACTGATCACGTGGCTGATCATGCAATGATCACGTAGCAACCATGTACTGGTCACGTGACTGATCATGCACTGATCACGTAATTGATCATGCACTGATCACGTGACTGATCATGCACTGATCACGTGGCTGATCACACACTATCACGTGACTGATCATGCACTGATCACGTGGCTATCATGCACTGATCACGTGGCTATCATGCACTGATCACGTGGCTGATCATGCACTGATCACGTAGCTACCATGTACTGGTCACGTGACTGATCATGCACTGATCACGTGGCTGATCATGCACTGATCACGTGGCTGATCATGCACTGATCACGTGACTGATCATGCACTGATCACGTGACTGATCATGCACTGATCACGTGGCTATCATGCACTGATCACGTGGCTGATCATGCACTGATCACGTGCCTGATCATGCACTGATCACATGACTGATCATGCACTGATCACGTGACTGATCATGCACTGATCACGTGGCTATCATGCACTACTCACGTGGCTGATCATGCAATGATCATGTAGCTACCATGTACTGTCACGTGACTGATCATGCACTGATCACGTGACTGATCATGCACTGATCACGTGGCTATCATGCACTGATCACGTGGCTGATCATGCACTGATCACGTGCCTGTCATGCACTGATCACGTGACTGATCATGCACTGATCACGTGCAATCATGCACTGATCACGTGGCTGATCATGCACTGATCACGTGGCTATCATGCACTGATCACGTGGCTATCATGCACTGATCACGTGGCTGATCATGCACTGATACCGTGACTGAGCATGGACTGATCACATGACTATCATGTAGTGATCACGTGACTTAATGGCGCTGATCATGTGACTGATCATGCGCTGATCATGTTTGCTATCATACACTGATCATGTGCCTCTGGAGGCAATAAACAAAGAGCTGAGTAGGCACGAATCAAACAGTCAGCAGGCAATAATCATGGAACTCAGCTGTGAGGAATCATGCTGCTCAGCTGGCAATAATCAAGCAGCTGAGCAGGCAGGAATTACGCAGCACAGCTGGCAATTGTCAAGCAGATGACAGGCAGGAATCGTGCAGCTCAGCTGGCAATTGTCAAGCAGATGAGCAGACAGTAATCACGCAGCTCAGCAGGCCCTGATCACGTGACTGAGCATGCACTGTTCACGTGGCTGATCATACACTGATCACGTGATTGATCATGCACTGATCACTTGGATATCATGCACTGATCACGTGGCTGATCATACACTGTTCACGTGTCTGACCATGCACTGATCACGTGGCTGATCATACACTGCTCACGTAACTGATCATGCACTGATCACGTGGCTGATCATGCACTGATCACGTGGCTGATCATGCACTGATCACGTGGCTGATCATGCACTGATCACGTAGCAATCATGCACTGATCACGTGACTGATCATGCACTGATCACGTGACTGATCATGCACTGATCACGTGGCTATCATGCACTGATCACGTGGCTATCATGCACTGATCACGTGGCTGATCATGCACATCACGTGACTGATCATGCACTGATCACGTGACTGATCATGCACTGATCACGTGACTGATCATGCACTGATCACGTGGCTATCATGCACTGATCACGTGGCTGATCATGCACTGATCACGTGACTGATCATGCACTGATCACTGGCTATCATGCACTGATCACGTGGCTATCATGCACTGATCACGTGGCTGATCATGCACTGATCACGGACTGATCATGCACTGATCACGTCTATATCATGCACTGATCACGTGACTGATCATGCACTGATCACGTGGCTGATCATGCACTGATCACGTGACTGATCATGCACTGATCACGTGGCTATCATGCACTGATCACGTGGCTGATCATGCACTGATCACGTGACTGATCATGCACTGATCACGTGGCTATCATGCACTGATCACGTGGCTGATCATGCACTGATCACGTAGCTACCATGCACTGGTCACGTGACTGATCATGCACTGATCACGTAACTGATCATGCACTGATCACGTGACTGATCATGCACTGATCACGTGACTGATCATGCACTGATCACGTGGCTATCATGCACTGATCACGTGGCTGATCATGCACTGATCACGTAGCTACCATGCACTGATCACGTGACTGATCATGCACTGATCACGTAATTGATCATGCACTGATCACGTGGCTGATCATGCACTGATCACGTGGCTGATCATGCACTGATCACGTGACTGATCATGCACTGATCACGTGGCTATCATGCACTGATCACGTGACTGATCATGCACTGATCACGTGACTGATCATGCACTGATCACGTGGCTGATCATGCACTGATCACGTGGCTGATCATGCACTGATCACGTGGCTGATCATGCACTGATCACGTAGCTATCATGCACTGATCACGTGACTGATCATGCACTGATCACGTAATTGATCATGCACTGATCACGTGGCTGATCATGCACTGATCACGTGGCTGATCATGCACTGATCACGTGGCTGATCATGCACTGATCACGTAGCTACCATGCACTGATCACGTGACTGATCATGCACTGATCACGTGATTGATCATGCACTGATCACGTGACTGATCATGCACTGATCACGTGACTGATCATGCACTGATCACGTGGCTATCATGCACTGATCACGTGGCTGATCATGCACTGATCACGTGGCTGATCATGCACTGATCACGTGGCTGATCATGCACTGATCACGTGACTGATCATGCACTGATCACGTGGATATCATGCACTGATCACGTGGCACTCATGCACTGATCACGTGGCTGATCATACTCTGCTCACGTGACTGATCATGCACTGATCACGTGGCTATCATGCACTGATCACGTGGCTGATCATGCAATGATCACGTAGCTACCATATACTGGTCACGTGACTGATCATGCACTGATCACGTAAATGATCATGCACTGATCACGTGACTGATCATGCACTGATCACGTGACTGATCATGCACTGATCACGTGACTGATCATGCACTGATCACGTGGCTGATCATGCACTGATCACGTGACTGATCATGCACTGATCACGTGGCTATCATGCACTGATCACGTGGCTGATCATGCACTGATCACGTGCTGATCATGCACTGATCACGTGGCTATCATGCACTGATCACGTGGCTGATCATGCACTGATCACGTGGCTGATCATGCACTGATCACGTGACTATCATGCACTGATCACGTGGCTATCATGCACTGATCACGTGGCTGATCATGCACTGATCACAGCTATCATGCACTGATCACGTGACTGATCATGCACTGATCACGTGGCTGATCATGCACTGATCACGTGGCTGATCATGCACTGATCACATGACTGATCATGCACTGATCACGTGACTGATCATGCACTGATCACGTGGCTATCATGCACTATCACGTGGCTGATCATGCACTGATCATGTAGCTACCATGTAGGTCACGTGAATGATCATACACCCATCAGGTGACTGATCATGCACTGATCACGTGGCTATCATGCACTGATCACGAGACTGATCATGCACTGATCACGTCTAATCATGCACTGATCACATGACTGCCCATGCACTGATCACGTGGATGATCATACACTAATCATGTGACAGATCATGCACTGATCACGTGGCTGATCATGCACTGATACCGTGACTGAGCATGGACTGATCACATGACTATCATGTAGTGATCACGTGACTTAATGGCGCTGATCATGTGACTGATCATGCGCTGATCATGTTTGCTATCATACACTGATCATGTGCCTCTGGAGGCAATAAACAAAGAGCTGAGTAGGCACGAATCAAACAGTCAGCAGGCAATAATCATGGAACTCAGCTGTGAGGAATCATGCTGCTCAGCTGGCAATAATCAAGCAGCTGAGCAGGCAGGAATTACGCAGCACAGCTGGCAATTGTCAAGCAGATGACAGGCAGGAATCGTGCAGCTCAGCTGGCAATTGTCAAGCAGATGAGCAGACAGTAATCACGCAGCTCAGCAGGCCCTGATCACGTGACTGAGCATGCACTGTTCACGTGGCTGATCATACACTGATCACGTGACTGATCATGCACTGATCACGTGGCTATCATGCACTGATCACGTGACTGATCATGCACTGATCACGTGACTGATCATGGATCAATCATGCACTGATCACGTGGCTGATCATGCACTGATCACGTGACTATCATGCACTGATCACTGGCTATCATGCACCATCACGTGGCTATCATGCACTGATCACGTGGCTGATCATGCACTGATCACGTGACTGATCATGCACTGATCACGTCTATCATGCACTGATCACGTGACTGATCATGCACTGATCACGTGGATGATCATGCACTGATCACGTGACTGATCATGCACTGATCACGTGGCTATCATGCACTGCTCACGTGGCTGATCATGCAATGATCACGTAGCTACCATGTACTGGTCACGTGACTGATCATGCACTGATCACGTAATTGATCATGCACTGATCACGTGACTGATCATGCACTGATCACGTGACTGATCATGCACTGATCACGTGGCTATCATGCACTGATCACGTGGCTGATCATGCACTGATCACGTGGCTGATCATGCACTGATCACGTGGCTGATCATGCACTGATCACGTAACTGATCATGCACTGATCACGTGGCTATCATGCACTGATCACGTGGCTGATCATGCACTGATCACGTGGCTGATCACACTGATCACGTGACTGATCATGCACTGATCACGTGGCACTCATGCACTGATCACGTGGCTGATCATGCACTGATCACGTGACTGATCATGCACTGATCACGTGGCTATCATGCACTGATCACGTGGCTGATCATGCAATGATCACGTAGCTACCATATACTGGTCACGTGACTGATCATGCACTGATCACGTAACTGATCATGCACTGATCACGTGACTGATCATGCACTGATCACGTGACTGATCATGCACTGATCACGTGACTGATCATGCACTGATCACGTGGCTGATCATGCACTGATCACGTAGCTATCATGCACTGATCACGTGACTGATCATGCACTGATCACGTAATTGATCATGCACTGATCACGTGACTGATCATGCACTGATCACGTGGCTGATACACTATCACGTGACTGATCATGCACTGATCACGTGGCTATCATGCACTGATCACGTGGCTATCATGCACTGATCACGTGGATATCATGCACTGATCACGTAGCTACCATGCACTGATCACGTGACTGATCATGCACTGATCACGTGGCTGATCATGCACTGATCACGTGGCTGATCATGCACTGATCACGTGACTGATCATGCACTGATCACGTGACTGATCATGCACTGATCACGTGGCTATCATGCACTGATCACGTGGCTGATCATGCACTGATCACGTGCCTGATCATGCACTGATCACATGACTGATCATGCACTGATCACGTGACTGATCATGCACTGATCACGTGGCTATCATGCACTATCACGTGGCTGATCATGCACTGATCACGTAGCTACCATGTACTGTCACGTGACTGATCATGCACTGATCACGTGACTGATCATGCACTGATCACGTGGCTATCATGCACTGATCACGTGGCTGATCATGCACTGATCACCTGCCTGTCATGCACTGATCACGTGACTGATCATGCACTGATCACGTAGCAATCATGCACTGATCACGTGGCTGATCATGCACTGATCACGTGGCTATCATGCACTGATCACGTGGCTATCATGCACTGATCACGTGACTGATCATGCACTGATCACGTGACTGTCATGCACTGATCACGTGACTGATCATGCACTGATCACGTGGCTGATCATGCACTGATCACGTGGCTATCATGCACTGATCACGTGGCTGATCATGCACTGATCACGTAGCTACCATGCACTGATCACGTGACTGATCATGCACTGATCACGTGACTGATCATGCACTGATCACGTGGCTATCATGCACTGATCACGTGGCTGATCATGCACTGATCACGTGACTATCATGCACTGATCACTGGCTATCATGCACTGATCACGTGGCTATCATGCACTGATCACGTGGCTGATCATGCACTGATCACGTGACTGATCATGCACTGATCACGTCTGATCATGCACTGATCACGTGACTGATCATGCACTGATCACGTGGATGATCATGCACTGATCACGTGACTGATCATGCACTGATCACGTGGCTATCATGCACTGATCACGTGGCTGATCATGCACTGATCACGTAGCTATCATGCACTGATCACGTGACTGATCATGCACTGATCACGTGACTGATCATGCACTGATCACGTGACTGATCATGCACTGATCACGTGACTGATCATGCACTGATCACGTGGCTATCATGCACTGATCACGTGGCTGATCATGCACTGATCACGTGACTGATCATGCACTGATCACGTGGCTGATCATGCACTGATCACGTGGCTGATCATGCACTGATCACGTGACTGATCATGCACTGATCACGTGGCTATCATGCACTGATCACGTGACTGATCATGCACTGATCACGTGGCTATCATGCACTGATCACGTGGCTATCATGCACTGATCACGTGGCTGATCATGCACTGATACCGTGACTGAGCATGGACTGATCACATGACTATCATGTAGTGATCACGTGACTTAATGGCGCTGATCATGTGACTGATCATGCGCTGATCATGTTTGCTATCATACACTGATCATGTGCCTCTGGAGGCAATAAACAAAGAGCTGAGTAGGCACGAATCAAACAGTCAGCAGGCAATAATCATGGAACTCAGCTGTGAGGAATCATGCTGCTCAGCTGGCAATAATCAAGCAGCTGAGCAGGCAGGAATTACGCAGCACAGCTGGCAATTGTCAAGCAGATGACAGGCAGGAATCATGCAGCACAGCTGGCAATTGTCAAGCAGATGAGCAGACAGTAATCACGCAGCTCAGCAGGCCCTGATCACGTGACTGAGCATGCACTGTTCACGTGGCTGATCATACACTGATCACGTGATGATCATGCACTGATCACTTGGATATCATGCACTGATCACGTGGCTGATCATACACTGTTCACGTGTCTGACCATGCACTGATCACGTGGCTGATCACACACTGCTCACGTAACTGATCATGCACTGATCACGTGGCTGATCATGCACTGATCACGTGGCTGATCATGCACTGATCACGTGGCTGATCATGCACTGATCACGTAGCAATCATGCACTGATCACGTGACTGATCATGCACTGATCACGTGACTGATCATGCACTGATCACGTGGCTATCATGCACTGATCACGTGGCTATCATGCACTGATCACGTGGCTGATCACACACTGATCACGTGACTGATCATGCACTGATCACGTGACTGATCATGCACTGATCACGTGACTGATCATGCACTGATCACGTGGCTATCATGCACTGATCACGTGGCTGATCATGCACTGATCACGTGACTGATCATGCACTGATCACTGGCTATCATGCACTGATCACGTGGCTATCATGCACTGATCACGTGGCTGATCATGCACTGATCACGGACTGATCATGCACTGATCACGTGGCTATCATGCACTGATCACGTGACTGATCATGCACTGATCACGTGGCTGATCATGCACTGATCACGTGACTGATCATGCACTGATCACGTGGCTATCATGCACTGATCACGTGGCTGATCATACACTGATCACGTAACTGATCATGCACTGATCACGTGGCTATCATGCACTGATCACGTGGCTGATCATGCAATGATCACGTAGCTACCATGTACTGGTCACGTGACTGATCATGCACTGATCACGTAACTGATCATGCACTGATCACGTGACTGATCATGCACTGATCACGTGACTGATCATGCACTGATCACGTGGCTATCATGCACTGATCACGTGGCTGATCATGCACTGATCACGTAGCTACCATGCACTGATCACGTGACTGATCATGCACTGATCACGTAATTGATCATGCACTGATCACGTGGCTGATCATGCACTGATCACGTGGCTGATCATGCACTGATCACGTGACTGATCATGCACTGATCACGTAGCTACCATGCACTGATCACGTGACTGATCATGCACTGATCACGTGATTGATCATGCACTGATCACGTGGCTGATCATGCACTGATCACGTGGCTGATCATGCACTGATCACGTGGCTGATCATGCACTGATCACGTAGCTATCATGCACTGATCACGTGACTGATCATGCACTGATCACGTGACTGATCATGCACTGATCACGTGACTGATCATGCACTGATCACGTGACTGATCATGCACTGATCACGTGGCTATCATGCACTGATCACGTGGCTGATCATGCACTGATCACGTGTCTGATCATGCACTGATCACGTGGCTGATCATGCACTGATCACGTAACTGATCATGCACTGATCACGTGGCTATCATGCACTGATCACGTGGCTGATCATGCACTGATCACGTGGCTGATCATACACTGATCACGTGACTGATCATGCACTGATCACGTGGCATCATGCACTGATCACGTGGCTGATCATGCACTGATCACGTGACTGATCATGCACTGATCACGTGGCTATCATGCACAGATCACGTGGCTGATCATGCAATGATCACGTAGCTACCATATACTGTTCACGTGACTGATCATGCACTGATCACGTGACTGATCATGCACTGATCACGTGGCTGATCATGCACTGATCACGTGACTGATCATGCACTGTCACGTGACTGATCATGCACTGATCACGTGGCTGATCATGCACTGATCACGTGACTGATCATGCACTGATCACGTGGCTATCATGCACTGATCACGAGACTGATCATGCACTGATCACGTCTATATCATGCACTGATCACATGACTGCCCATGCACTGATCACGTGGATGATCATACACTAATCATGTGACAGATCATGCACTGATCACGTGGCTGATCATGCACTGATACCGTGACTGAGCATGGACTGATCACATGACTATCATGTAGTGATCACGTGACTTAATGGCGCTGATCATGTGACTGATCATGCGCTGATCATGTTTGCTATCATACACTGATCATGTGCCTCTGGAGGCAATAAACAAAGAGCTGAGTAGGCACGAATCAAACAGTCAGCAGGCAATAATCATGGAACTCAGCTGTGAGGAATCATGCTGCTCAGCTGGCAATAATCAAGCAGCTGAGCAGGCAGGAATTATGCAGCACAGCTGGCAATTGTCAAGCAGATGACAGGCAGGAATCGTGCAGCTCAGCTGGCAATTGTCAAGCAGATGAGCAGACAGTAATCACGCAGCTCAGCAGGCACTGATCACGTGACTGAGCATGCACTGTTCACGTGGCTGATCATACACTGATCACGTGATTGATCATGCACTGATCACTTGGATATCATGCACTGATCACGTGGCTGATCATACACTGTTCACGTGTCTGATCATGCACTGATCACGTGGCTATCATGCACTGATCACGTGGCTGATCATGCACTGATCACGTGGCTGATCATGCACTGATCACGTGACTATCATGCACTGATCACGTGGCTATCATGCACTGATCACGTGGCTGATCATGCACTGATCACGCAGCTACCATGCACTGATCACGTGACTGATCATGCACTGATCACGTAACTGATCATGCACTGATCACGTGGCTGATCATGCACTGATCACGTGACTGATCATGCACTGATCACGTGGCTGATCATGCACTGATCACGTGGCTATCATGCACTGATCACGTGGCTGATCATGCACTGATCACGTAGCTACCATGTACTGGTCACGTGACTGATCATGCACTGATCACGTGACTGATCATGCACTGATCACGTGGCTATCATGCACTGATCACGTGACTGATCATGCACTGATCACGTCTGATCATGCACTGATCACGTGACTGATCATGCACTGATCACGTGGCTGATCATGCACTGATACCGTGACTGAGCATGGACTGATCACATGACTATCATGTAGTGATCACGTGACTTAATGGCGCTGATCATGTGACTGATCATGCGCTGATCATGTTTGCTATCATACACTGATCATGTGCCTCTGGAGGCAATAAACAAAGAGCTGAGTAGGCACGAATCAAACAGTCAGCAGGCAATAATCATGGAACTCAGCTGTGAGGAATCATGCTGCTCAGCTGGCAATAATCAAGCAGCTGAGCAGGCAGGAATTACGCAGCACAGCTGGCAATTGTCAAGCAGATGACAGGCAGGAATCGTGCAGCTCAGCTGGCAATTGTCAAGCAGATGAGCAGACAGTAATCACGCAGCTCAGCAGGCCCTGATCACGTGACTGAGCATGCACTGATCACGTGGCTGATCATACACTGATCACGTGACTGATCATGCACTGATCACGTGGCTATCATGCACTGATCACGTGGCTGATCATGCACTGATCACGTGACTGATCATGCACTGATCACGTGACTGATCATGCACTGATCACGTGGCTATCATGCACTGATCACGTGGCTGATCATGCACTGATCACGTGACTATCATGCACTGATCACTGGCTATCATGCACTGATCACGTGGCTATCATGCACTGATCACGTGGCTGATCATGCACTGATCACGTGACTGATCATGCACTGATCACGTCTGATCATGCACTGATCACGTGACTGATCATGCACTGATCACGTGGATGATCATACACTGATCACGTGACTGATCATGCACTGATCACGTGGCTATCATGCACTGATCACGTGGCTGATCATGCAATGATCACGTAGCTACCATGTACTGATCACGTGACTGATCATGCACTGATCACGTAACTGATCATGCACTGATCACGTGACTGATCATGCACTGATCACGTGACTGATCATGCACTGATCACGTGGATATCATGCACTGATCACGTGGCTGATCATACACTATTCACGTGCCTGACCATGCACTGATCACGTGGCTGATCATACACTGATCACGTAACTGATCATGCACTGATCACGTGGCTATCATGCACTGATCACGTGGCTGAACATGCACTGATCACGTGGCTGATCACACACTGTCACGTGACTGATCATGCACTGATCACGTGGCACTCATGCACTGATCACGTGGCTGATCATACACTGCTCACGTAACTGATCATGCACTGATCACGTGGCTATCATGCACTGCTCACGTGGCTGATCATGCAATGATCACGTAGCTACCATATACTGGTCACGTGACTGATCATGCACTGATCACGTAAATGATCATGCACTGATCACGTGACTGATCATGCACTGATCACGTGACTGATCATGCACTGATCACGTGGCTGATCATGCACTGATCACGTGGCTGATCATGCAATGATCACGTAGCAACCATGTACTGGTCACGTGACTGATCATGCACTGATCACGTAATTGATCATGCACTGATCACGTGACTGATCATGCACTGATCACGTGGCTGATCACACACGTATCACGTGACTGATCATGCACTGATCACGTGGCTATCATGCACTGATCACGTGGCTATCATGCACTGATCACGTGGATATCATGCACTGATCACGTGACTGATCACACACGTATCACGTGACTGATCATGCACTGATCACGTGGCTATCATGCACTGATCACGTGGCTATCATGCACTGATCACGTGGCTGATCATGCACTGATCACGTAGCTACCATGCACTGATCACGTGACTGATCATGCACTGATCACGTGATTGATCATGCACTGATCACGTGGCTGATCATGCACTGATCACGTGGCTATCATGCACTGATCACGTGGCTGATCATGCACTGATCACGCAGCTATCATGCACTGATCACGTGACTGATCATGCACTGATCACGTGGCTGATCATGCACTGATCACGTGACTGATCATGCACTGATCACGTAACTGATCATGCACTGATCACGTAACTGATCATGCACTGATCACGTGGCTGATCATGCAATGATCACGTAGCTACCATGTACTGGTCACGTGACTGATCATGCACTGATCACGTAACTGATCATGCACTGATCACGTGGCTGATCATGCACTGATCACGTGACTGATCATGCACTGATCACGTGACTGATCATGCACTGATCACGTGGCTATCATGCACTGATCACGTGGCTGATCATGCACTGATCACGCAGCTACCATGCACTGATCACATGACTGATCATGCACTGATCACGTGATTGATCATGCACTGATCACGTGGCTTATCATGCATTGATCATGTGACTGATCATGTGCTGATCATGTTTGGTGTCATACACTGATCATGTGCATCTGGAGGCAATGAACAAAGAGCTGAGTAGGCACGAATCAGTCAGCAGGCTATAATCATGGAACTCAGCTGTGAGAAATCATGCTGCTCAGCTGGCAATAATCAAGCAGATGAGCAGGCAGGAATTATGCAGCACAGCTGGCAATTGTCAAGCAGATGACAGGCAGGAATCGTGCAGCTCAGCTGGCAATTGTCAAGCAGATGAGCAGACAGTAATCACGCAGCTCAGCAGGCCCTGATCACGTGACTGAGCATGCACTGTTCACGTGGCTGATCACACACTGATCACGTGACTGATCATGCACTGATCACGTGGCTATCATGCACTGATCACGTGACTGATCATGCACTGATCACGTAATTGTCATGCACTGATCACGTGGCTATCATGCACTGATCACGTGGCTGATCATGCACTGATCACGTGACTGATCATGCACTGATCACGTGGCTATCATGCACTGATCACGTGGCTGATCATGCACTGATCACGGGACTGATCATGCACTGATCACGGCGCTATCATGCACTGACTATATGACTGCACATGCACTGATCACGTGGCTGATCATGCACTGATCACGTGACTGATCATGCACTGATCACGTGACTGATCATGCACTGATCACGTGGCTGATCATGCACTGATCACGTGGCTATCATGCACTGATCACGTGGCTGATCATGCAATGATCACGTAGCTACCATGTACTGGTCACGTGACTGATCATGCACTGATCACGTAACTGATCATGCACTGATCACGTGGCTGATCATGCACTGATCACGTGACTGATCATGCACTGATCACGTGGCTATCATGCACTGATCACGTGGCTGATCATGCACTGATCACGTGGCTGATCATGCACTGATCACGTGGCTGATCATGCACTGATCACGTGACTGATCATGCACTGATCACGTAACTGATCATGCACTGATCACGTGGCTGATCATGCACTGATCACGTGACTGATCATGCACTGATCACGTGACTGATCATGCACTGATCACGTGGCTATCATGCACTGATCACGTGGCTGATCATGCACTGATCACGTGACTATCATGCACTGATCACTGGCTATCATGCACTGATCACGTGGCTATCATGCACTGATCACGTGGCTGATCATGCACTGATCACGTGACTGATCATGCACTGATCACGTCTGATCATGCACTGATCACGTGACTGATCATGCACTGATCACGTGGCTGATCATGCACTGATCACGTGACTGATCATGCACTGATCACGTGGCTATCATGCACTGATCACGTGGCTGATCATGCACTGATCACGTAGCTACCATGCACTGATCACGTGACTGATCATGCACTGATCACGTGACTGATCATGCACTGATCACGTGACTGATCATGCACTGATCACGTGGATATCATGCACTGATCACGTGGCTGATCATACACTGATCACGTGACTGATCATGCACTGATCACGTGGCTGATCATGCACTGATCACGTGACTGATCATGCACTGATCACGTGGCTATCATGCACTGATCACGTGACTGATCATGCACTGATCACGTGGCTGATCACACACTGTCACGTGACTGATCATGCACTGATCACGTGGCACTCATGCACTGATCACGTGGCTGATCATACACTGCTCACGTAACTGATCATGCACACATCAGTGGCTATCATGCACTGATCACGTGGCTGATCATGCAATGATCACGTAGCTACCATATACTGGTCACGTGACTGATCATGCACTGATCACGTAAATGATCATGCACTGATCACGTGACTGATCATGCACTGATCACGTGACTGATCATGCACTGATCACGTGACTGATCATGCACTGATCACGTGGCTGATCATGCACTGATCACGTAGCAACCATGTACTGGTCACGTGACTGATCATGCACTGATCACGTAATTGATCATGCACTGATCACGTGGCTGATCATGCACTGATCACGTGGCTGATCATACACTATCACGTGACTGATCATGCACTGATCACGTGGCTATCATGCACTGATCACGTGGCTATCATGCACTGATCACGTGGATATCATGCACTGATCACGTGACTGATCACACACGTATCACGTGACTGATCATGCACTGATCACGTGGCTATCATGCACTGATCACGTGGCTATCATGCACTGATCACGTGGCTGATCATGCACTGATCACGTAGCTACCATGCACTGATCACGTGACTGATCATGCACTGATCACGTAATTGATCATGCACTGATCACGTGGCTGATCATGCACTGATCACGTGGCTGATCATGCACTGATCACGTGGCTGATCATGCACTGATCACGTGGCTATCATGCACTGATCACGTGACTGATCATGCACTGATCACGTGGCTGATCATGCACTGATCACGTGACTGATCATGCACTGATCACGTGACTGATCATGCACTGATCACGTGGCTGATCATGCACTGATCACGTGGCTGATCATGCACTGATCACGTGACTGATCATGCACTGATCACGTGACTGATCATGCACTGATCACGTGGCTATCATGCACTGATCACGTGGCTGATCATGCACTGATCACGTGGCTATCATGCACTGATCACGTGGCTGATCATGCACTGATCACGTGACTGATCATGCACTGATCACGTGGCTATCATGCACTGATCACGTGGCTGATCATGCACTGATCACGCAGCTATCATGCACTGATCACGTGACTGATCATGCACTGATCACGTGGCTGATCATGCACTGATCACGTGACTGATCATGCACTGATCACGTGACTGATCATGCACTGATCACGTAACTGATCATGCACTGATCACGTGGCTGATCATGCAATGATCACGTAGCATCCATGTACTGGTCACGTGATGATCATGCACTGATCACGTGACTGATCATGCACTGATCACGTGGCTGATCATGCACTGATCACGTGACTGATCATGCACTGATCACGTGACTGATCATGCACTGATCACGTGGCTATCATGCACTGATCACGTGGCTGATCATGCACTGATCACGCTGCTACCATGCACTGATCACGTGACTGATCATGCACTGATCACGTGACTGATCATGCACTGATCACGTGGCTTATCATGCATTGATCATGTGACTGATCATGTGCTGATCATGTTTGGTATCATACACTGATCATGTGCCTCTGGAGGCAATGAACAAAGAGCTGAGTAGGCACGAATCAGTCAGCAGGCTATAATCATGGAACTCAGCTGTGAGAAATCATGCTGCTCAGCTGGCAATAATCAAGCAGATGAGCAGGCAGGAATTATGCAGCACAGCTGGCAATTGTCAAGCAGATGACAGGCAGGAATCGTGCAGCTCAGCTGGCAATTGTCAAGCAGATGAGCAGACAGTAATCACGCAGCTCAGCAGGCCCTGATCACGTGACTGAGCATGCACTGTTCACGTGGCTGATCACACACTGATCACGTGACTGATCATGCACTGATCACGTGGCTATCATGCACTGATCACGTGACTGATCATGCACTGATCACGTAATTGTCATGCACTGATCACGTGGCTATCATGCACTGATCACGTGGCTGATCATGCACTGATCACGTGACTGATCATGCACTGATCACGTGGCTATCATGCACTGATCACGTGGCTGATCATGCACTGATCACGGGACTGATCATGCACTGATCACGGGCTATCATGCACTGACTATATGACTCCTCATGCACTGATCACGTGGCTGATCATGCACTGATCACGTGACTGATCATGCACTGATCACGTGGCTATCATGCACTGATCACGTGGCTGATCATGCACTGATCACGTAGCTACCATGCACTGATCACGTGACTGATCATGCACTGATCACGTAACTGATCATGCACTGATCACGTGGCTGATCATGCACTGATCACGTGACTGATCATGCACTGATCACGTGGCTGATCATGCACTGATCACGTGACTGATCATGCACTGATCACGTGGCTGATCATGCACTGATCACGTGGCTATCATGCACTGATCACGTGGCTGATCATGCACTGATCACGTAGCTATCATGCACTGATCACGTGACTGATCATGCACTGATCACGTGACTGATCATGCACTGATCACGTGGCTATCATGCACTGATCACGTGCTGATCATGCACTGATCACGTCTGATCATGCACTGATCACATGACTGATCATGCACTGATCACGTGGATGATCATGCACTGATCACGTGACTGATCATGCACTGATCACGTGGCTGATCATGCACTGATCACGTGACTGATCATGCACTGATCACGTGACTATCATGCACTGATCACGTGACTTAATGCACTGATCACGTGACTGATCATGCACTGATCAGTGGCTATCATGCACTGATCACGTGGCTGATCATGCACTGATCACGTGACTATCATGCACTGATCACTGGCTATCATGCACTGATCACGTGGCTATCATGCACTGATCACGTGGCTGATCATGCACTGATCACGTGACTGATCATGCACTGATCACGTCTATATCATGCACTGATCACGTGACTGATCATGCACTGATCACGTGGATGATCATACACTGATCACGTGACTGATCATGCACTGATCACGTGGCTATCATGCACTGATCACGTGGCTGATCATGCACTGATCACGTAGCTACCATGCACTGATCACGTGACTGATCATGCACTGATCACGTGGCTGATCATGCACTGATCACGTGACTGATCATGCACTGATCACGTGGATATCATGCACTGATCACGTGGCTGATCATACACTGATCACGTGTCTGACCATGCACTGATCACGTGGCTGATCATACACTGATCACGTAACTGATCATGCACTGATCACGTGGCTATCATGCACTGATCACGTGGCTGATCATGCACTGATCACGTGGCTGATCACACACCTGTCACGTGACTGATCATGCACTGATCACGTGGCACTCATGCACTGATCACGTGGCTGATCATACACTGCTCACGTAACTGATCATGCACTGATCACGTGGCTATCATGCACTGCTCACGTGGCTGATCATGCAATGATCACGTAGCTACCATATACTGGTCACGTGACTGATCATGCACTGATCACGTAAATGATCATGCACTGATCACGTGACTGATCATGCACTGATCACGTGACTGATCATGCACTGATCACGTGGCTGATCATGCACTGATCACGTGGCTGATCATGCACTGATCACGTAGCAACCATGTACTGGTCACGTGACTGATCATGCACTGATCACGTAATTGATCATGCACTGATCACGTGACTCATCATGCACTGATCACGTGGCTGATCACACACGTATCACGTGACTGATCATGCACTGATCACGTGGCTATCATGCACTGATCACGTGGCTATCATGCACTGATCACGTGGCTGATCATGCACTGATCACGTGGCTATCATGCACTGATCACGTGACTGATCATGCACTGATCACGTAACTGATCATGCACTGATCACGTGGCTGATCATGCACTGATCACGTGGCTATCATGCACTGATCACGTGGCTGATCATGCACTGATCACGCAGCTACCATGCACTGATCACGTGACTGATCATGCACTGATCACGTGGCTGATCATGCACTGATCACGTGACTGATCATGCACTGATCACGTGACTGATCATGCACTGATCACGTGGCTGATCATGCACTGATCACGTGGCTGATCATGCAATGATCACGTAGCATCCATGTACTGGTCACGTGACTGATCATGCACTGATCACGTGACTGATCATGCACTGATCACGTGGCTGATCATGCACTGATCACGTGACTGATCATGCACTGATCACGTGACTGATCATGCACTGATCACGTGGCTATCATGCACTGATCACGTGGCTGATCATGCACTGATCACGTGCTATCATGCACTGATCACATGACTGATCATGCACTGATCACGTGACTGATCATGCACTGATCACGTGACTTATCATGCACTGATCATGTGACTGATCATGCGCTGATCATGTTTGGTATCATACACTGATCATGTGCCTCTGGAGGCAATGAACAAAGAGCTGAGTAGGCACGAATCAGTCAGCAGGCAATAATCATGGAACTCAGCTGTGAGAAATCATGCTGCTCAGCTGGCAATAATCAAGCAGATGAGCAGGCAGGAATTACGCAGCACAGCTGGCAATTGTCAAGCAGATGACAGGCAGGAATCGTGCAGCTCAGCTGGCAATTGTCAAGCAGATGAGCAGACAGTAATCACGCAGCTCAGCAGGCCCTGATCACGTGACTGAGCATGCACTGTTCACGTGGCTGATCATACACTGATCACGTGACTGATCATGCACTGATCACGTGGCTATCATGCACTGATCACGTGACTGATCATGCACTGATCACGTAACTGTCATGCACTGATCACGTGGCTATCATGCACTGATCACGTGGCTGATCATGCACTGATCACGTGACTGATCATGCACTGATCACGTAGCTATCATGCACTGATCACGTGGCTGATCATGCACTGATCACGGGACTGATCATGCACTGATCACGGCGCTATCATGCATTGACTATATGACTCCACATGCACTGATCACGTGGATGATCATGCACTGATCACGTGACTGATCATGCACTGATCACGTGACTGATCATGCACTGATCACGTGGCTGATCATGCACTGATCACGTGGCTATCATGCACTGATCACGTGGCTGATCATGCAATGATCACGTAGCTACCATGTACTGGTCACGTGACTGATCATGCACTGATCACGTAACTGATCATGCACTGATCACGTGGCTGATCATGCACTGATCACGTGGCTGATCATGCACTGATCACGTGACTGATCATGCACTGATCACGTGACTGATCATGCACTGATCACGTGGCTATCATGCACTGATCACGTGGCTGATCATGCACTGATCACGTGCCTGATCATGCACTGATCACATGACTGATCATGCACTGATCACGTGACTGATCATGCACTGATCACGTGGCTATCATGCACTACTCACGTGGCTGATCATGCAATGATCACGTAGCTACCATGTACTGGTCACGTGACTGATCATGCACTGATCACGTGACTGATCATGCACTGATCACGTGGCTATCATGCACTGATCACGTGGCTGATCATGCACTGATCACGTGCCTGTCATGCACTGATCACGTGACTGATCATGCACTGATCACGTAGCAATCATGCACTGATCACGTGGCTGATCATGCACTGATCACGTGGCTGATCATGCACTGATCACGTGGCTATCATGCACTGATCACGTGGCTGATCATGCACTGATACCGTGACTGAGCATGGACTGATCACATGACTATCATGTAGTGATCACGTGACTTAATGGCGCTGATCATGTGACTGATCATGCGCTGATCATGTTTGCTATCATACACTGATCATGTGCCTCTGGAGGCAATAAACAAAGAGCTGAGTAGGCACGAATCAAACAGTCAGCAGGCAATAATCATGGAACTCAGCTGTGAGGAATCATGCTGCTCAGCTGGCAATAATCAAGCAGCTGAGCAGGCAGGAATTACGCAGCACAGCTGGCAATTGTCAAGCAGATGACAGGCAGGAATCATGCAGCTCAGCTGGCAATTGTCAAGCAGATGAGCAGACAGTAATCACGCAGCTCAGCAGGCCCTGATCACGTGACTGAGCATGCACTGTTCACGTGGCTGATCATACACTGATCACGTGATTGATCATGCACTGATCACTTGGATATCATGCACTGATCACGTGGCTGATCATACACTGTTCACGTGTCTGACCATGCACTGATCACGTGGCTGATCATACACTGCTCACGTAACTGATCATGCACTGATCACGTAACTGATCATGCACTGATCACGTGGCTGATCATGCACTGATCACGTAGCTACCATGCACTGGTCACGTGACTGATCATGCACTGATCACGTGATTGATCATGCACTGATCACGTGGCTGATCATGCACTGATCACGTGACTGATCATGCACTGATCACGTGACTGATCATGCACTGATCACGTGGCTATCATGCACTGCTCACGTGGCTGATCATGCACTGATCACGCAGCTACCATGTACTGGTCACGTGACTGATCATGCACTGATCACGTAATTGATCATGCACTGATCACGTGGCTTATCATGCATTGATCATGTGACTGATCATGTTTGGTGTCACACACTTATCATGTGCATCTGGAGGCAATGACAAAGACCTGAGTAGACAGGAATCAGTCAGCAGGCTATAATCATGGAACTCAGCTCTTAGAAATCATGCTGCTCAGCTGGCAATAATCAAGTAGATGAGCAGGCAGGAATTATGCAGCACAGGTGGCAATTGTCAAGAGATGACAGGCAGGAATCGTACAGCTCAGCTGGCAATTGTCAAGCAGATGAGCAGACAGTAATCACGCAGCTCAGCAGGCCCTGATCACGTGACTGAGCATGCACTGATCACGTGGCTGATCACACACCTATCACGTGACTGATCATGCACTGATCACGTGGCTATCATGCACTGATCACGTGACTGATCATGCACTGATCACGTAATTCTATGCACTGATCACGTGGCTATCATGCACTGATCACGTGGCTGATCATGCACTGATCACGTGACTGATCATGCACTGATCACGTGGCTATCATGCACTGATCACGTGGCTGATCATGCACTGATCACGGGACTGATCATGCACTGATCACGGGCTATCATGCACTGATACATGACTGATCATGCACTGATCACGTGGATGATCATGCACTGATCACGTGACTGATCATGCACTGATCACGTGACTGATCATGCACTGATCACGTGGCTGATCATGCACTGATCACGTGGCTATCATGCACTGATCACGTGACTGATCATGCACTGATCACGTGGCTATCATGCACTGATCACGTGACTGATCATGCACTGATCACGTCTATGATCATGCACTGATCACGTGGCTGATCATGCACTGATCACGTGACTGATCATGCACTGATCACGTGACAGATCATGCACTGATCACGTGGCTGATCATGCACTGATACCGTGACTGAGCATGGACTGATCACATGACTATCATGTAGTGATCACGTGACTTAATGGCGCTGATCATGTGACTGATTATGCGCTGATCATGTTTGCTATCATACACTGATCATGTGCCTCTGGAGGCAATAAACAAAGAGCTGAGTAGGCACGAATCAAACAGTCAGCAGGCAATAATCATGGAACTCAGCTGTGAGGAATCATGCTGCTCAGCTGGGAATAATCAAGCAGCTGAGCAGGCAGGAATTACGCAGCACAGCGGGCAATTGTCAAGCAGATGACAGGCAGGAATCGTGCAGCTCAGCTGGCAATTGTCAAGCAGATGAGCAGACAGTAATCACGCAGCTCAGCAGGCCCTGATCACGTGACTGAGCATGCACTGTTCACGTGGCTGATCATACACTGATCACCTGATTGATCATGCACTGATCACTTGGATATCATGCACTGATCACGTGGCTGATCATACACTGATCACGTGACTGACCATGCACTGATCACGTGGCTGATCATACACTGATCACGTGACTGATCATGCACTGATCACGTGGCTGATCATGCACTGATCACGTGGCTGATCATACACTGATCACGTGACTGATCATGCACTGATCACGTGGCTATCATGCACTGATCACGTGGCTGATCATGCACTGATCACGTAGCTACCATGCACTGGTCACGTGACTGATCATGCACTGATCACGTAATTGATCATGCACTGATCACGTGGCTGATCATGCACTGATCACGTGGCTGATCATGCACTGATCACGTGACTGATCATGCACTGATCACGTGACTGATCATGCACTGATCACGGGACTGATCATGCACTGATCGCGTGGCTGATCATGCACTGATCACGTGCTGATCATGCACTGATCACGTGGCTGATCATGCACTGATCACGTGGCTGATCATGCACTGATCACGTGACTGATCATGCACTGATCACGTGGCTGATCATGCACTGATCACGTGGCTATCATGCACTGATCACGTGGCTGATCATGCACTGATCACGCAGCTACCATGTACTGGTCACATGACTGATCATGCACTGATCACGTGACTGATCATGCACTGATCACGTGGCTATCATGCACTACTCACGTGGCTGATCATGCAATGATCATGTAGCTACCATGTACTGGTCACGTGACTGATCATACACCCATCAGGTGACTGATCATGCACTGATCACGTGGCTGATCATGCACTGATCACGTGACTGATCATGCACTGATCACGTGACTAATCATGCACTGATCACGTGCTATCATGCACTGATCACGTGGCTGATCATGCACTGATCACGTGGCTATCATGCACTGATCACGTGGCTGATCATGCACTGATACCGTGACTGAGCATGGACTGATCACATGACTATCATGTAGTGATCACGTGACTTAATGGCGCTGATCATGTGACTGATCATATGCTGATCATGTTTGCTATCATACACTGATCAGGTGCCTCTGGAGGCAATGAACAAAGAGCTGAGTAGGCAGGAATCAGCCAGCAGGCTATAATCATGGAACTCAGCTGTGAGGAATCATGCTGCTCAGCTGGCAATAATCAAGCAGCTGAGCAGGCAGGAATTAAGCAGCTCAGCTGGCAATTGTCAAGCAGATGACAGGCAGGAATCGTGCAGCTCAGCTGGCAATTGTCAAGAAGATGAGCAAACAGTAATCACGCAGCTCAGCAGGCCCTGACCACGTGACTGAGCATGCACAGTTCACGTGGGTGATCATACACTGATCAGGTGATTGATCATGCACTGATCACTTGGATATCATGTAGTGATCACGTGGCTGATCATACAGTATTCACGTGTCTGGCCATGCACTGATCAGGTGGCTGATCATACAGTGCTCACGTAACTGATCATGCACTGATCACGTGGCTATCGTGCACGGATCACGTGGATATCATGCACTGATCACGTGGCTGATCATGCACTGATATCATGCACTGATCACATGGGTGATCACACACGTACCACATGACTGATCATGCACTGATCACGTGACTATCATGCACTGATCCCGTGGCTATCATGCACTGATCACGTGGCTGATCAGGCAATGATCACGTAGCTACCATGTACTGGTCACTTGACTGATCATGCACTGATCACATAATTGATCCTGCACTGATCACGTGGCTCATCACGCACTGATCACGTGGCTGATCATGCACTGATCACGTGGCTCATCATGCACTGATCACGTGGATGATCATACACTGATCACGTGACTGATCATGCACTGATCACGTGGCTATCATGCACTGCTCACGTGGCTGATCATGCAATGATCACGCACCTACGATGTACTAGTCACATGACTGATCATGTAGAGATCACGTGACTAATCATGAAGTGATCACGTGGCTATCCTGCACTGATCACGTGGATATCATGCACTGATCACGTGAGTGATCACACACATATCACGTGATTGATCATGCAATGATCACGTGACTGACCATGCACTGAATACCTGGATATCATGCACTGCTCACGTGGCTGTTCATGCAATGCTCACGCAGCTACCATGTACTGGTCACATGACTGATCATGCACTGATCACGTGACTGATCATGCACTGATCACTTGGCTATCATGCAGTACTCACGTGGCTGATCATGCAGTGATCATGTAGCTACCATATACCGGTCACGTGACTGATCATGCACTGATCACATGCCTATCATGCACTGATCACGTGGCTGATCATGCAGTGATCACGTAGCTACCATGTACTGGTCACGTGACTGATCATGCACCTGTCAGGTGACTGATCATGAACTGATCACGTAGCTATCTTGCACTGGTCACTTTGCTGATCATACACTCATCACGGGACTGATCGTGCACTGATTGCGGCGCTATAATGCATTGAATACATGATTCCACATGCACTGATCACGTGCATGATCATGCACTGATCACGTGACTGACCATGCACTGATCACGTGACTGATCATGCACTGATCACGTGGCTATCATGCAGAGATCATTTGGCTGTTCATAAACTGATCATATGCCTGCTCATGCACTTATCATGTGGCTGATCATGCACTGATCACGTTACTGATCATGCACTGATCACGTGGCTATCATGCACTGATGACGTGGCTATCATGAACAGATCAGGTGGCTGATCATGCAATGATCACGTAGCTACCATGTACTGGTCACGTGACTGATCATGTACTGATCACGTGGCTGATCATGCACTGATCACGTGACTGATCATGCACTGCTCACGAGGCTGATGATGTACTGATCACGTAAATGATCATGCACTGATCACGTGACTGATCATGCACTGATCACGTATTTGATCATGCACTGATCACCTGGCTTATCATGCATTGATCATGTGACTCATCATGTGCTGATCATGTTTGGTGTCATACACTGATCATGTGCCTCTGGAGGCAATGAACAAAGAGCTGAGTAGGCAGGAAACAGTCAGCAGGCTATAATCATGGAACTCAGCTCTGAGAAATCATGCTGCTCAGCTGGCAATAATAAAGTAGATGAGCAGGCACGAATTACGCAGCACAGGTGGCAATTGTCAAGGAGATGACAGGCAGGTATCCTGCAGCTCAGCTGGCAATTGTCAAGCAGATGAGCAGACAGGAATCACGCAGCTCAGCAGGCCCTGATCACGTGACTGAGCATGCACTGTTCACGTGGCTGATCATGCACTGAGCACGTGGCTGATCATACACTGCACACCTAAGTGATCATGCACTGATCACGTGGCTATCATGCACTGATCACGTGGCTGATCATACACTGTTCACGTGTCTGACCATGCACTGAGCACGTGGCTGATCATACACTACACACCTAAGTGATCATGCACTTATAACCTGGCTATCAACACTGATCACGTGGCTGAACATGCACTGTTCACGTGGCTGATCACACACCTGTCACGTGACTGATCATGCACTGATCACGTGGCACTCATGCACTGACCACGTGGCTGATCATACTCTTCTCAGGTAACTGATCATTCACACATCACGTGGCTATCATGCACTGCACACGTGGCTGGTCATGCAATGATGACGTAGCTACCATATACTGGTCACGTGACTGATCATGCACAGATCACATAAATGATCATGCACTGTTCATGTGACTGATCATGTACTGATCACGTGACTGATCATGCACTGATCACGTGACTGATCATGCACTGCTCACGAGGCTGATGATGTACTGATCACGTAAATGATCATGCACTGATCACGTGACTGATCATGCACTGATCACGTAAATGATCATGCACTGATCACGTGACTGATCTTGCACTGATCACGTGACTGATCATGCACTGATCACGTGTCTATCATGCGCTGCTTACGTGGCTGATCATACAATGTTCACATAGCTACCATGTACTGGTCACGTGACTGATCATGCACTGATCACGTAATTGATCATACACTGATCACGTGGCTGATCATACACTGAACACGTGCCTGGTCATGCACAAATTACATGACTGATCATGCACTGATCACGTGACTGATCATGCAATGATCATATAGCTACCATGTACTGGTAACGTGACGGATCATACACCCAACAGGTGACTGATCATGCACTGATCACCTGGCTATCATGCACTGTTCATGTGGCTGATGATACAGTGATCACCTGCCTGGTCATGCTCAGATCACGTGACTAAACATGAACTGATCACGTAGCTATCATGCACTGATCACGTGGCCTTCATGCAATGATTACGTGGCTATCATGCACTGATCACGTGGCTGATCATGCACTGATCACGTGTCTATCATGCAATGATCACTTGGCTGGTCATACACTGATCACGTGCCTGGTCATGCACAGATCACATGACTACTCATGAAGTGATCACGTGGCTATCATGCACTGATCAACTGGATATCATGCACTGATCACGTGGGTGATCACACACACATCACGTGACTGATCATGCACTGATCACGTGGTTATAATGCACTGATCACTTGGCTGATCATACCCTCTTCACGGGACTGATCAGGCACTGATCACGGCGCTATCATGCATTGATTACATGACTCCACATGCACTGATCACGTGGATTATCATACACTGATCACGTGACTGATCATGCACTGATTACCTGACTGACCATGCCCTGATCACGTGAGTGATCATGCACTGATGAGTTGGCTATCATGCACTGATTACTTGGCTGATCATACACTGATCACGTGACTGATAATGCACTGATCATCTGCCTATCATGCACTCATTACCTGGCTATTGTGTACTGATCACGTGGTTGATCATACACTGATCACGAGACTGATCTTGCACTGATCACGTCTGTATCATGCACTGATCACATGACTGCCCATGCACTGATCACGTGGATGATCATACACTGATCATGTGACAGATCATGCAGTGATCACGTGGCTATCATGCACTGATCAAGTGGCTGATCATACTCTGCTCCCGAAACTGATCATGCACTGACCACGTGTCTATCATGCACTGCTCACATGGCTGATCATGCAATGATCACGTAGCTACCATGTACTGGTCACGTGAGTGATCATGCACTGATCACTTAATTGATCATGCACTGATCACGTGGCTGATCATGCACTGATCACATGACTAATCATGCACTGATCATGTGGCTAATCATGCACTGATCACTTGGCTATCATGCACGGCTCACGTGGGTGATCATGCAATGTTCACGTAGCAATCATGTACTGGTCACCACACTGATCATGCACTGATCACGTAATTGATCCTGCACTGATCACGCGGCTCATCATGCACTGATCACGTGACTGTTCACGCACTGATCACTTGACTGATCATGCACTGATCACTTGGCTATAATGCCCTGATTACGTGGCTGATCATACACTTTTCACGTGCCTGGTCATGCACAGATCACGTGACTAATCATGAACTGATCACGTGGCTATAATTCACTGATCACGTGGATATCAGGCACTGATTACATGCCTGTCAGGCACAGTTCACGTGACTAATCATGAACTGATCACGTAGGTATCATGCACTGATCACGTGGCTGATCATGCACTGATCACGTGACTGATCATGTACTGATCACGTGGCTGATCATGCACTGATCACGTGGCTATCATGCACTGCTCACGTGGCTGATCATGCAATGATCACGCAGCTACCATGTACTGGTCACATGACTGATCATGCACTGATCACGTAATTGATCATGCACTGATCATCTGGCTTATCATGCATTGATTATGTGACTCATCATGTGCTGATCATGTTTGGTGTCATACACTGATCATGTGCCTCTGGAGGCAATGAACAAAGAGCTGAGTAGGCAGGAATCATCAGCAGGCAATAATCATGGAACTCAGCTCTGAGAAATCATGCTGCTCAGCTGGCAATAATCAAGTAGATGACCAGGCAGGAATTACGCAGCACAGGTGGCAATTGTCAAGGAGATGACAGGCAGGATTCGTATAGCTCAGCTGGCCATTGTCAAGCAGATGAGCAGACAGTAATCATGCAGCTCAGCAGGCCCTGATCACGTGACTGAGCATGCACTGTTCACGTCGCTGATCACACACCTATCACGTGAATGATCAAGCACTGATCACGTGGCTCTCATGCACAAATCACGTGATTGCGCATGCACTGATCACGTAATTGTATGCACTGCTCACGTGGCTGTCATGCACTGATGACGTGGCTGATCATGCACTGATCATGTGACTGATCATGAACTGATCACGTAGCTATCTTGCACTGGTCACTTGGCTGATCATAGACTCATCACGGGACTGATCGTGCACTGATTGCGACGCTATCATGCATTGAATACATGACTCCACATGCACTGATCACGTGGATGATCATGCACTGATCACGTGACTGACCATGCACTGATCACGTGACTTATCATGCACTGATCACGTGGCTATCATGCAGTGAACATTTGGCTGCTCATAAACTGATCATGTGCCTGGTCATGCACTGATCATGTTGCTGATCATGCACTGATCACGTGACTGATCATGCACTGATCACGTGGCTATCATGCACTGATCACGTGGCTATCATGCACAGATCACGTAGCTGATCATGCAATGATCACGTAGCTACGATGTACTGGTCACGTTACTGATCATGTACTGATCACGTGGCTGATCATGCACTGCTCACGTGGCTGATCATGCAATGATCACACAGCTAAAATGTACTGGTCACATGACTGATCATGCACTGATCACGTACTTCATCATGCACTGACCACCTGGCTTATCATGCATTGATCATGTGACTCATCATGTGCTGATCATGTTTGGTGTCATACACTGATCATGTGCCTCTGGAGGCAATGAACACAGAGCTAGTAGGCAGGAATCAGTCAGCAGGCAATAATCATGGAACTCAGCTCTGAGAAATCATGCTGCTCAGCTGGCAATACTCAAGTAGATGAGCAGGCAGAAATTACGCAGCACAGGTGGCAAATGTCAAGGAGATGACAGGCAGGAATCGTGCAGCTCAGCTGGCAATTGTCAAGCAGATTAGCAGACAGGAATCACGCAGCTCAGCAGGCCCTGATCACGTGACTGAGCATGCACTGTTTACGTGGCTGATCATACACTGCTCACGTAACTGATAATGCACACATCAGGTGGCTATCATGCACTTCTCACCTGGCTGGTCATGCAATGTTCACATAGCTACCATATACTGGTCACGTGACTGATCATGCACAGATCACGAAAATGATCATGCACTGTTCACGTGACTGATCATGTACTGATCACGTGACTGATCATGCACTGATCACGTGGCTATCATGCACTGCTCACGTGGCTGATCATGCAATGATCACGTAGCAACCATGTACTGGTCACATGACTGATCATGCACTGATCACGTAATTAATCCTGCACTGATCACCTGACTCATCATGCACTGATCACGTGGCTGATCACACACGTATCACGTGACTGATCATGAACTGATCACGTGGCTATCATGCACTGATCTCGTGGCTATCATGCACTGATCACGTGGCTGAACATGCAATGATCTCGTAGCTACCATGTACTGGTCACGTGACTGATCTTGCACTGATCACGTAATTGATCATGCACTGATCACGTGGCTGATCAAGCACTGATCACGTGACTACCATGCACTGCTAACCTGGCTGATCATGCAATGATCACGCAGCTACCATATACTGGTCACGTGACTGATCATGCACTGATCATGTGTCTGATCATGCACTGATCACGTGACTGATCATGCACTGATCACCTGACTGATCATGCACTGAACACGTGGCTATCATGCACTGATCACTTGGCTGGTCATACACTGATCACGCAGCTAACATGTTCTGGTCACGTGACTGATCATGCACTGATGACGTAATTGATCATGCACTGATCACGTGGCAATCATGCACTGATCATTTGGCTGATCATCTCTGCTCACATAACTGATCATGCACACTTTACGTGACTATCTTGCACTGCTCACGTGGCTGGTCATGCAATGATCACCTAGCTATCATATACTGGCCACGTGACTGATCATGCACAGAACACGTAAATGATCATGCACTGTTCACGTGACTGATCATGTACTGATCACGTGAGTGGTCATGCACTGATTACGTGGCTGATCATCTCTGCTCACATAACTGATCATGCACAGATCACGTAAATGATCATGCACTCTTCACGTGACTGATCATGTACTGATCACGTGACTGGTCATGCACTGATCACTTGGCTATCATGCCCTGCTCACGTGGCTGATCATGCAATGTTCACGCAGCTACCATGAACTGGTCCCTTGACTGATCATTCACTGATCACGTAATTGATCATGCACTGATCAGCTGACTTATCATGCACTGTTCACGTGACTGATCATGTGCTGATCACGTGAATGATCATGCACTGATCTCGTGGCTATCATGCACGGCTCACGTGGCTGATCATGCAGTGATCACGTAGCTACCATGTACTGGTCACGTGAGTGATCATGCACTGATCTCGTAGTTGATCATGCACTGATCAGCTGACTTATCATGCACTGTTCACGTGACTGATCATGCACTGATCACGTGACTGATCATGCACTGATCTCGTGGCTATCATGCACGGCTCACGTGGGTGATCATGCAATGATCACGTAGCTACCATGTACTGGTCACGTGACAGATCATGCACTGATCACATAACTGATCATGCACTGATCACGTGGCTGATCATGCACTGATCACATGACTGATCTTGCACTGATCACGTGGCTGATCATGCACTGATCACTTGGCTATCATGCACGGCTCACGTGGGTGATCATGCAATGTTCACGTAGCAATCATGTACTGGTCACCTGACTGATCATGCACTGATCACGTAATTGATCCTGCACTGATCACATGGTTCATCACGCACTGATCACGTGACTGTTCACGCACTGATCACTTGACTGATCATGCACTTATCACTTGGCTATAATGCCCTGATTACGTGGCTGATCATACACTTTTCACGTGCCTGGTCATGCACGGATCACGTGACTAATCATGAACTGATCATGAACTGATCACGTGGCTATAATTCACTGATTACGTGGATATCAGGCACGGATTACGTGCCTGTCAGGCACAGATCACGTGACTACTCATGAACTGATCACGTAGGTATCATGCACTGATCACGTGGCTGATCATGCACTGATAACGTGACTGATCATGCACTGATCACGTGGCTGATCATGCAAAGATCACGCAGCTACCATGTACTGGTCACATGACTGATCATGCTCTGATCACGTAATTGATCATGCACTGATCACCTGGCTTATCATGCATATTATGTGACTCATCATGTGCTGATCATGTTTGCTGTCATACACTGATCATGTGCCTCTGAAGGCAATGAACAAAGAGCTGAGTAGGCAGGAAACAGTCAGCAGGCAATAATCATGGACTCAGCTCTGAGAAATCATGCTGCTCAGCTGGCAATAATCAAGTAGATGAACAGGCAGGAATTATGCAGCACAGGTGGCAATTGTCAAGGAGATGACAGACAGGATTCATACAGCTCAGCTGGGAATTGTCAAGCAGTTGAGCAGACAGTAATCACGCAGCTCAGCAGGCCCTGATCACGTGACTGAGCATGCACTGTTCACATCGCTGATCACACACCTATCACGTGAATGATCATGCACTGATCACGTGGCTCTCATGCACAGATCACGTGATTGCGCATGCACTGATCACGTAATTGTATGCACTGCTCACGTGGCTGTCATGCACTGATGACGTGGCTGATCATGCACTGATCATGTGACTGATCATGAACTGATCACGTAGCTATCTTGCACTGGTCACTTTGCTGATCATACACTCATCACGGGACTGATCGTGCACTGATTGCGGCGCTATAATGCATTGAATACATGATTCCACATGCACTGATCACGTGCATGATCATGCACTGATCACGTGACTGACCATGCACTGATCACGTGACTGATCATGCACTGATCACGTGGCTATCATGCAGAGATCATTTGGCTGTTCATAAACTGATCATATGCCTGCTCATGCACTTATCATGTGGCTGATCATGCACTGATCACGTTACTGATCATGCACTGATCACGTGGCTATCATGCACTGATGACGTGGCTATCATGAACAGATCAGGTGGCTGATCATGCAATGATCACGTAGCTACCATGTACTGGTCACGTGACTGATCATGTACTGATCACGTGGCTGATCATGCACTGATCACGTGACTGATCATGCACTGCTCACGAGGCTGATGATGTACTGATCACGTAAATGATCATGCACTGATCACGTGACTGATCATGCACTGATCACGTATTTGATCATGCACTGATCACCTGGCTTATCATGCATTGATCATGTGACTCATCATGTGCTGATCATGTTTGGTGTCATACACTGATCATGTGCCTCTGGAGGCAATGAACAAAGAGCTGAGTAGGCAGGAAACAGTCAGCAGGCTATAATCATGGAACTCAGCTCTGAGAAATCATGCTGCTCAGCTGGCAATAATAAAGTAGATGAGCAGGCACGAATTACGAAGCACAGGTGGCAATTGTCAAGGAGATGACAGGCAGGTATCCTGCAGCTCAGCTGGCAATTGTCAAGCAGATGAGCAGACAGGAATCACGCAGCTCAGCAGGCCCTGATCACGTGACTGAGCATGCACTGTTCACGTGGCTGATCATGCACTGAGCACGTGGCTGATCATACACTGCACACCTAAGTGATCATGCACTGATCACGTGGCTATCATGCACTGATCACGTGGCTGATCATACACTGTTCACGTGTCTGACCATGCACTGAGCACGTGGCTGATCATACACTACACACCTAAGTGATCATGCACTTATAACCTGGCTATCAACACTGATCACGTGGCTGAACATGCACTGTTCACGTGGCTGATCACACACCTGTCACGTGACTGATCATGCACTGATCACGTGGCACTCATGCACTGACCACGTGGCTGATCATACTCTTCTCAGGTAACTGATCATTCACACATCACGTGGCTATCATGCACTGCACACGTGGCTGGTCATGCAATGATGACGTAGCTACCATATACTGGTCACGTGACTGATCATGCACAGATCACATAAATGATCATGCACTGTTCATGTGACTGATCATGTACTGATCACGTGACTGATCATGCACTGATCACGTGACTGATCATGCACTGCTCACGAGGCTGATGATGTACTGATCACGTAAATGATCATGCACTGATCACGTGACTGATCATGCACTGATCACGTAAATGATCATGCACTGATCACGTGACTGATCTTGCACTGATCACGTGACTGATCATGCACTGATCACGTGTCTATCATGCACTGCTTACGTGGCTGATCATACAATGTTCACATAGCTACCATGTACTGGTCACGTGACTGATCATGCACTGATCACGTAATTGATCATACACTGATCACGTGGCTGATCATACACTGAACACGTGCCTGGTCATGCACAAATTACATGACTGATCATGCACTGATCACGTGACTGATCATGCAATGATCATATAGCTACCATGTACTGGTAACGTGACGGATCATACACCCAACAGGTGACTGATCATGCACTGATCACCTGGCTATCATGCACTGTTCATGTGGCTGATGATACAGTGATCACCTGCCTGGTCATGCTCAGATCACGTGACTAAACATGAACTGATCACGTAGCTATCATGTACTGATCACGTGGCCTTCATGCAATGATTACGTGGCTATCATGCACTGATCACGTGGCTGATCATGCACTGATCACGTGTCTATCATGCAATGATCACTTGGCTGGTCATACACTGATCACGTGCCTGGTCATGCACAGATCACATGACTACTCATGAAGTGATCACGTGGCTATCATGTACTGATCACCTGGATATCATGCACTGATCACGTGGGTGATCACACACACATCACGTGACTGATCATGCACTGATCACGTGGTTATAATGCACTGATCACTTGGCTGATCATACCCTCTTCACGGGACTGATCAGGCACTGATCACGGCGCTATCATGCATTGATTACATGACTCCACATGCACTGATCACGTGGATTATCATACACTGATCACGTGACTGATCATGCACTGATTACCTGACTGACCATGCCCTGATCACGTGAGTGATCATGCACTGATGAGTTGGCTATCATGCACTGATTACTTGGCTGATCATACACTGATCACGTGACTGATAATGCACTGATCATCTGCCTATCATGCACTCATTACCTGGCTATTGTGTACTGATCACGTGGTTGATCATACACTGATCACGAGACTGATCTTGCACTGATCACGTCTGTATCATGCACTGATCACATGACTGCCCATGCACTGATCACGTGGATGATCATACACTGATCATGTGACAGATCATGCAGTGATCACGTGGCTATCATGCACTGATCAAGTGGCTGATCATACTCTGCTCCCGAAACTGATCATGCACTGACCACGTGTCTATCATGCACTGCTCACATGGCTGATCATGCAATGATCACGTAGCTACCATGTACTGGTCACGTGAGTGATCATGCACTGATCACTTAATTGATCATGCACTGATCACGTGGCTGATCATGCACTGATCACATGACTAATCATGCACTGATCATGTGGCTAATCATGCACTGATCACTTGGCTATCATGCACGGCTCACGTGGGTGATCATGCAATGTTCACGTAGCAATCATGTACTGGTCACCACACTGATCATGCACTGATCACGTAATTGATCCTGCACTGATCACGCGGCTCATCATGCACTGATCACGTGACTGTTCACGCACTGATCACTTGACTGATCATGCACTGATCACTTGGCTATAATGCCCTGATTACGTGGCTGATCATACACTTTTCACGTGCCTGGTCATGCACAGATCACGTGACTAATCATGAACTGATCACGTGGCTATAATTCACCGGTCACGTGGATATCAGGCACTGATTACATGCCTGTCAGGCACAGTTCACGTGACTAATCATGAACTGATCACGTAGGTATCATGCACTGATCACGTGGCTGATCATGCACTGATCACGTGACTGATCATGTACTGATCACGTGGCTGATCATGCACTGATCACGTGGCTATCATGCACTGCTCACGTGGCTGATCATGCAATGATCACGCAGCTACCATGTACTGGTCACATGACTGATCATGCACTGATCACGTAATTGATCATGCACTGATCATCTGGCTTATCATGCATTGATTATGTGACTCATCATGTGCTGATCATGTTTGGTGTCATACACTGATCATGTGCCTCTGGAGGCAATGAACAAAGAGCTGAGTAGGCAGGAATCATCAGCAGGCAATAATCATGGAACTCAGCTCTGAGAAATCATGCTGCTCAGCTGGCAATAATCAAGTAGATGACCAGGCAGGAATTACGCAGCACAGGTGGCAATTGTCAAGGAGATGACAGGCAGGATTCGTATAGCTCAGCTGGCCATTGTCAAGCAGATGAGCAGACAGTAATCATGCAGCTCAGCAGGCCCTGATCACGTGACTGAGCATGCACTGTTCACGTCGCTGATCACACACCTATCACGTGAATGATCAAGCACTGATCACGTGGCTCTCATGCACAAATCACGTGATTGCGCATGCACTGATCACGTAATTGTATGCACTGCTCACGTGGCTGTCATGCACTGATGACGTGGCTGATCATGCACTGATCATGTGACTGATCATGAACTGATCACGTAGCTATCTTGCACTGGTCACTTGGCTGATCATAGACTCATCACGGGACTGATCGTGCACTGATTGCGACGCTATCATGCATTGAATACATGACTCCACATGCACTGATCACGTGGATGATCATGCACTGATCACGTGACTGACCATGCACTGATCACGTGACTTATCATGCACTGATCACGTGGCTATCATGCAGTGAACATTTGGCTGCTCATAAACTGATCATGTGCCTGGTCATGCACTGATCATGTTGCTGATCATGCACTGATCACGTGACTGATCATGCACTGATCACGTGGCTATCATGCACTGATCACGTGGCTATCATGCACAGATCACGTAGCTGATCATGCAATGATCACGTAGCTACGATGTACTGGTCACGTTACTGATCATGTACTGATCACGTGGCTGATCATGCACTGCTCACGTGGCTGATCATGCAATGATCACACAGCTAAAATGTACTGGTCACATGACTGATCATGCACTGATCACGTACTTCATCATGCACTGACCACCTGGCTTATCATGCATTGATCATGTGACTCATCATGTGCTGATCATGTTTGGTGTCATACACTGATCATGTGCCTCTGGAGGCAATGAACACAGAGCTAGTAGGCAGGAATCAGTCAGCAGGCAATAATCATGGAACTCAGCTCTGAGAAATCATGCTGCTCAGCTGGCAATACTCAAGTAGATGAGCAGGCAGAAATTACGCAGCACAGGTGGCAAATGTCAAGGAGATGACAGGCAGGAATCGTGCAGCTCAGCTGGCAATTGTCAAGCAGATTAGCAGACAGGAATCACGCAGCTCAGCAGGCCCTGATCACGTGACTGAGCATGCACTGTTTACGTGGCTGATCATACACTGCTCACGTAACTGATAATGCACACATCAGGTGGCTATCATGCACTTCTCACCTGGCTGGTCATGCAATGTTCACATAGCTACCATATACTGGTCACGTGACTGATCATGCACAGATCACGAAAATGATCATGCACTGTTCACGTGACTGATCATGTACTGATCACGTGACTGATCATGCACTGATCACGTGGCTATCATGCACTGCTCACGTGGCTGATCATGCAATGATCACGTAGCAACCATGTACTGGTCACATGACTGATCATGCACTGATCACGTAATTAATCCTGCACTGATCACCTGACTCATCATGCACTGATCACGTGGCTGATCACACACGTATCACGTGACTGATCATGAACTGATCACGTGGCTATCATGCACTGATCTCGTGGCTATCATGCACTGATCACGTGGCTGAACATGCAATGATCTCGTAGCTACCATGTACTGGTCACGTGACTGATCTTGCACTGATCACGTAATTGATCATGCACTGATCACGTGGCTGATCAAGCACTGATCACGTGACTACCATGCACTGCTAACCTGGCTGATCATGCAATGATCACGCAGCTACCATATACTGGTCACGTGACTGATCATGCACTGATCATGTGTCTGATCATGCACTGATCACGTGACTGATCATGCACTGATCACCTGACTGATCATGCACTGAACACGTGGCTATCATGCACTGATCACTTGGCTGGTCATACACTGATCACGCAGCTAACATGTTCTGGTCACGTGACTGATCATGCACTGATGACGTAATTGATCATGCACTGATCACGTGGCAATCATGCACTGATCATTTGGCTGATCATCTCTGCTCACATAACTGATCATGCACACTTTACGTGACTATCTTGCACTGCTCACGTGGCTGGTCATGCAATGATCACCTAGCTATCATATACTGGCCACGTGACTGATCATGCACAGAACACGTAAATGATCATGCACTGTTCACGTGACTGATCATGTACTGATCACGTGAGTGGTCATGCACTGATTACGTGGCTGATCATCTCTGCTCACATAACTGATCATGCACAGATCACGTAAATGATCATGCACTCTTCACGTGACTGATCATGTACTGATCACGTGACTGGTCATGCACTGATCACTTGGCTATCATGCCCTGCTCACGTGGCTGATCATGCAATGTTCACGCAGCTACCATGAACTGGTCCCTTGACTGATCATTCACTGATCACGTAATTGATCATGCACTGATCAGCTGACTTATCATGCACTGTTCACGTGACTGATCATGTGCTGATCACGTGAATGATCATGCACTGATCTCGTGGCTATCATGCACGGCTCACGTGGCTGATCATGCAGTGATCACGTAGCTACCATGTACTGGTCACGTGAGTGATCATGCACTGATCTCGTAGTTGATCATGCACTGATCAGCTGACTTATCATGCACTGTTCACGTGACTGATCATGCACTGATCACGTGACTGATCATGCACTGATCTCGTGGCTATCATGCACGGCTCACGTGGGTGATCATGCAATGATCACGTAGCTACCATGTACTGGTCACGTGACAGATCATGCACTGATCACATAACTGATCATGCACTGATCACGTGGCTGATCATGCACTGATCACATGACTGATCTTGCACTGATCACGTGGCTGATCATGCACTGATCACTTGGCTATCATGCACGGCTCACGTGGGTGATCATGCAATGTTCACGTAGCAATCATGTACTGGTCACCTGACTGATCATGCACTGATCACGTAATTGATCCTGCACTGATCACATGGTTCATCACGCACTGATCACGTGACTGTTCACGCACTGATCACTTGACTGATCATGCACTTATCACTTGGCTATAATGCCCTGATTACGTGGCTGATCATACACTTTTCACGTGCCTGGTCATGCACGGATCACGTGACTAATCATGAACTGATCATGAACTGATCACGTGGCTATAATTCACTGATTACGTGGATATCAGGCACGGATTACGTGCCTGTCAGGCACAGATCACGTGACTACTCATGAACTGATCACGTAGGTATCATGCACTGATCACGTGGCTGATCATGCACTGATAACGTGACTGATCATGCACTGATCACGTGGCTGATCATGCAAAGATCACGCAGCTACCATGTACTGGTCACATGACTGATCATGCTCTGATCACATAATTGATCATGCACTGATCACCTGGCTTATCATGCATTGATTATGTGACTCATCATGTGCTGATCATGTTTGCTGTCATACACTGATCATGTGCCTCTGAAGGCAATGAACAAAGAGCTGAGTAGGCAGGAAACAGTCAGCAGGCAATAATCATGGAACTCAGCTCTGAGAAATCATGCTGCTCAGCTGGCAATAATCAAGTAGATGAACAGGCAGGAATTATGCAGCACAGGTGGCAATTGTCAAGGAGATGACAGACAGGATTCATACAGCTCAGCTGGGAATTGTCAAGCAGTTGAGCAGACAGTAATCACGCAGCTCAGCAGGCCCTGATCACGTGACTGAGCATGCACTGTTCACATCGCTGATCACACACCTATCACGTGAATGATCATGCACTGATCACGTGGCTCTCATGCACAGATCACGTGATTGCGCATGCACTGATCACGTAATTGTATGCACTGCTCACGTGGCTGTCATGCACTGATGACGTGGCTGATCATGCACTGATCATGTGACTGATCATGAACTGATCACGTAGCTATCTTGCACTGGTCACTTTGCTGATCATACACTCATCACGGGACTGATCGTGCACTGATTGCGGCGCTATAATGCATTGAATACATGATTCCACATGCACTGATCACGTGCATGATCATGCACTGATCACGTGACTGACCATGCACTGATCACGTGACTGACCATGCACTGATCACGTGGCTATCATGCAGAGATCATTTGGCTGTTCATAAACTGATCATATGCCTGCTCATGCACTTATCATGTGGCTGATCATGCACTGATCACGTTACTGATCATGCACTGATCACGTGGCTATCATGCACTGATGACGTGGCTATCATGAACAGATCAGGTGGCTGATCATGCAATGATCACGTAGCTACCATGTACTGGTCACGTGACTGATCATGTACTGATCACGTGGCTGATCATGCACTGATCACGTGACTGATCAAGCACTGATCACGTGGCTGATCATGAACTGATCACGTAACTAATCATGAACTGATCACGTAGTTATCATGCACTGATCACCTGGCTGATCATGCACTGATCACGTGGCTGATCATGCACTGATACCGTGACTGAGCAAGGACTGATCACATGACTATCAGGTAGTGATCACGTGACTTAATGGCGCTGACCATGTGACTGATCATGCGCTGATCATGTTTGCTATCATACACTGATCATGTGCCTCTGGAGGCAATGAACAAAGAGCTGAGTAGGCAGGAATCAGCCAGCAGGCTATAATCATGGGACTCAGCTGTGAGGAATCATGCTGCTCAGCTGGCAATAATCAAGCAGCTGAGCAGGCAGGAATTATGCAGCACAGCTGGCAATTGTCAAGCAGATGAGAGGCAGGAATTGTGCAGCTCAGCTGGCAATTGTCAAGCAAATGAGCAGACAGTAATCACGCAGCTCAGATGGCAATTGTCATGCAGATGAGCCGGCAGGAATCACGCAGCTCAGCAGGCCCTGAACACGTGACTCTGCAGGCACTGATCACGTGGCTATCATGCACTGATCACGTGACTGCGCATGCACTGATGACGTGGCTGTTCGGGCACTGATCACGTGTTTATCAGGCAGTGATCAGTAACTGACAGGCGCTGATCAGGGGACTGTGCACGCACTGATCAGGTGGCTGATCAGGAACTGACCACCTGACCGCGCATGCAGTGAACACGTGGCTGGTTGTTCACTGATCACGTGTTTATCATACGGTGATCACGTGACTGAGAGGCGCTGATCACCTGACTGTGCCGTCAGTGTTCACGTGGCTGAGCAGGCACTGATATCGTGAATGAGCATGCACTGATCATGTGCCGGGAGCCGGGGAGGCATTCCACTCTGGACAAAGGTCATGAGGAAGGAGGCTCGGCATACGCAAATGCGGGATTGAGCCTCAGGAGTCCAACCGGATATGCTCGAGCATCTCCTCCCCAAAAAGAACCAGAGTCTGCTTACTGTATTGCTTTGTGCTCTCACCTCTGATTTCACTGGGGGCTGTCCCCCACCACCATCTCGCTCTCTCTGTCAAAGAGTTCACTTACAGTTCCAATTCATAAAGTTCCTTGTCATTCTTCCCTTTAACTTCCAGCTGAGTCTCCATCTGGAGCGCGGAACCCACCACGCTTACTAATTATGCCTGGGCGGCTAAGACCCACTCGAGAAGGTGTCTAGGGTGAGGCACCTTTCGCTATTCGAGAGGGCACCTGCGGCCTACGTAAGTGGTTCAAACTTCTGGTCTTGAAGTTTGATTGGTCTTCCGCGTAAACCAAGCTTCCCAGCCTCATTTCTCCACCGAATTTTGCTACTGAGCTCTCCTCATACTATTATTCTTGACATCTCTGATTAGCATATAAATAGTCGTCTAGGCCATCTCTCCTTCGAATACACTGGATCAGTTGGGGCTGGTCCCCGGCAGGTGGCGACCGAACAGGGACCTCAGGAGGCAATACTCAAAGAGCTGAGCAGACACGAACCACGCAATCAGCAGGCAATAAGCATGGAGCTCAGCAGTGACGAATCATGCTGCTCAACTGGCAATAATCAAGCTCGTGACCAGGCAGGAATCACGCAGCTCAGCTGGCATTTGTCAAGCAGATGAGCCGACAGGAATCACGCAGCTCAGATGGCAATTGTCATGCAGATGAGCCGGCAGGAATCACGCAGCTCAGCAGGCCCTGATCACGTGACTCTGCAGGCACTGATCACGTTGCTGATCAAGTACAGATCACGTGACTGAGAATGCACTGATCCCGTGGCTATCATGCACTGATCACGTGACTGCGCATGCACTGATGACCTGGCTGTTCGGGCACTGATCACGTGTTTATCAGGCAATGATCAGTGACTGACAGGCGCTGATCATGGGACTGTGCATGCACTGATCACGTGGCTATCATGCACTGATCACGTGACTGCGCATGCACTGATGACGTGGCTGTTCGGGCACTGATCACGTGTTTATCAGGCAGTGATCAGTGACTGACAGGCGCTGATCAGGGGACTGTGCACGCACTGATCAGGTGGCTGATCAGGAACTGACCACCTGACCACGCATGCAGTGATCACGTGTTTGGTCGTTCACTGATCACGTGTTTATCATCCGGTGATCACGTGACTGAGAGGCACTGATCACGTGACTGTGCCGTCAGTGATCACGTGGCTGAGCAGGCACTGATATCGTGACTGAGCATGCACTGATCATGTGCCGGGAGCCGGGGAGGCATTCCACTCTGGACAAAGGTCATGAGGAAGGAGGCTCGGCATACGCAAATGCGGGATCGAGCCTCAGGAGTCCACCCGGATATTCTCGAGCATCTCCCCTACAAAAAATCCAGAGTCTGCCTACTGTACTGCTTTGTGCTCTCACCTCTGATTTCACTGCGGGCTGTCCCTTACCACCATTTCGCTCTCTCTGTCAAAAAGTTAACTTACAGCTCCAATTCATAAAGTTCCTTGTCATTCTTCCCTTTAACTTCCAGCTGAGTCTCCATCTGGAGCGCGGAACCCACCACGCTTACTAATTATGCCTGGGCTGCTAAGACCCACTCGAGAAGGTGTCTAGGGTCAGGCACCTTTCGCTATTCGAGAGGGCGCCTGCGGCCTACGTAAGTGGTGCAAACTTCTTGTCTTGAAGTTTGATTGGTCTTCCGCATAAACAAAGCTACTCAGTCTCTTTTCTCCACCGAATTTTCCTACTGAGCTCTCCTCATATTATTATTCTTGACATCTCTGATTTGCATATAAATAGTTGCCTAGGCCATCTCTCCTTCAAATACCCTGGATCAGTTGGGGCTGGTCCCGGGCAGGTGGCGACCGAACAGGGAACTCAGGAGGCAATACTCAAAGAGCTGAGTAGACACGAACCACGCAATCAGCAGGCAATAAGCATGGAGCTCAGCAGTGACGAATCATGCTGCTCAACTGGCAATAATAAAGCTCGTGACCAGGCAGGAATCACGCAGTTCAGCTGGCAATTGTCAAGCAGATGAGCCGACAGGAATCACGCAGCTCAGATGGCAATTGTCATGCAGATGAGCCGGCAGGAATCACGCAGCTCAGCAGGCCCTGATCACGTGACTCTGCAGGCACTGATCACGTCGCTGATCAAGTACAGATCACGTGACTGAGCATGCACTGATCACGTGGCTATCATGCACTGATGACGTGACTGCACATGCACTAATGACGTGGCTGATCAGGCACTGATCACATGGCTCATCATGCACTGAATACGTGTTTATCAGGCAATGATCAGTGACTGACAGGCGCTGATCATGGGACTGTGCACGCATTGATCACGTGGCTATCATGCACTGATGACATGACTGCGCATGCACTGATGACGTGGCTGTTCGGGCACTGATCACGTGTTTATCAGGCAGTGATCAGTGACTGACAGGCGCTGATCAGGGGACTGTGCACGCACTGATCAGGTGGCTGATCAGGAACTGACCACCTGACCGCGCATGCAGTGATCAGGTGGCTGGTCGTTCACTGATCACGTGTTTATCATACGGTGATCACGTGACTGAGAGGCGCTGATCACGTGACTGTGCCGTCAGTGATCACGTTGCTGAGCAGGCACTGATCATGTGCCGGGAGCCGGGGAGGCATTCCACTCTGGACAAAGGTCATGAGGAAGGAGGCTCGGCATACGCAAATGCGGGATCGAGCCTCAGGAGTCCACCTGGATATTCTCGAGCATCTCTCCCCCAAAAACACCAGAGTCTGCCTACTGTATTGCTTTGTGCTCTCACCTCTGATTTCACTGGGGGCTCTCCCCCACCACCATCTCGCTCTCTCTGTCAAAGAGTTAACTTACAGCTCCAATTCATAAAGTTCCTTGTCATTCTTCCCTTTAACTTCCAGCTGAGTCTCCATCTGGAGCGCGGAACCCACCACGCTTACTAATTATGCCTGGGCTGCTAAGACCCACTCGAGAAGGTGTCTAGGGTGAGGCACCTTTCGCTATTCGAGAGGGCGTCTGCGGCCTACGTAAGTGGTGCAAACTTCTTGTCTTGAAGTTTGATTGGTCTTCCGCGTAAACCAAGCTACTCAGTCTCTTTTCTCCACCGAATTTTCCTACAGAGCTCTCCTCATATTATTATTCTTGACATCTCTGATTTGCATATAAATAGTCGCCTAGGCCATCTCTCCTTCGAATACCCTGGATCAGTTGGGGCTGGTCCCCGGCAGGTGGCGACGGGACAGGGATCTTAGGAGGCAATACTCAAAGAGCTGAGCAGACACGAACCACGCAATCAGCAGGCAATAAGCATGGAGCTCAGCAGTGACGAATCATGCTGCTCAACTGGCAATAATCAAGCTCGTGACCAGGCAGGAATCAGGCAGCTCAGCTTGCAATTGTCAAGCAGATGAGCCGACAGGAATCACGCAGCTCAGATGGCAATTGTCATGCAGATGAGCCAGCAGGAATCACGCCGCTCAGCAGGCCCTGATCACGTGACTCTGCAGGCACTGATCACGTGGCTGATCAAGTACAGATCACGTGACTGAGCATGCACTGATCACGTGGCTATCATGCACTGATGACGTGACTGCGCATGCACTGATGACGTGGCTGATCAGGCACTGATCACATGGCTCATCATGCACTGATCACGTGTTTATCAGGCAATGATCAGTGACTGACAGGCGCTGATCATGGGACTGTGCACGCACTGATCACGTGGCTATCATGCACTGATCACGTGACTGCGCATGCACTGTTGACGTGGCTGTTCGGGCACTGATCACGTGTTTATCAGGCAGTGATCAGTGACTGACAGGCGCTGATCAGGGGACTGTGCACGCACTGATCAGGTGGCTGATCAGGAACTGACCACCTGACCGCGCATGCAGTGATCACGTGGCTGGTCGTTCACTGATCACGTGTTTATCATACGGTGATCACGTGACTGAGAGGCGCTGATCACCTGACTGTGCCGTCAGTGTTCACGTGGCTGAGCAGGCACTGGTATCGTGACTGAGCATGCACTGATCATGTGCCGGGAGCCGGGGAGGCATTCCACTCTGGACAAAGGTCATGAGGAAGGAGGCTCGGCATACGCAAATGCGGGATCGAGCCTCAGGAGTCCACCCAGATATTCTCGAGCATCTCCCCCCAAAAACACCGGAGTCTGCCTACTGTATTGCTTTGTGCTCTCACCTCTGATTTCACTTGGGGCTGTCCCCCACCACCATCTCCCTCTCTGTGTCAAAGTGTTAACTTACAGCTCCAATTCATAAAGTTCCTTGTCATTCTTCCCTTTAACTTCCAGCTGAGTCTCCATCTGGAGATCGGAACCCACCACGCTTACTAATTAGGCCTGGGCTGCTAAGACCCACTCGAGAAAGTGTCTAGGGTGAGGCACCTTTCGCTATTCGAGAGGGAGCCTGCGGCCTTCGTAAGTGGTGCAAACTTCTTGTCTTGAAGTTTGATTGGTCTTCCGCGTAAACAAAGCTACTCAGTCTCTTTTCTCCACCGAATTTTCCTACTGAGCTCTCCTCATATTATTATTCTTGACATCTCTGATTTGCATATAAATAGTTGCCTAGGCCATCTCTCCTTCGAATACCCTGGATCAGTTGGGGCTGGTCCCCGGCAGGTGGCGACCGAACAGGGAACTCAGGAGGCAATACTCAAAGAGCTGAGTAGACACGAACCACGCAATCAGCAGGCAATAAGCATGGAGCTCAGCAGTGACGAATCATGCTGCTCAACTGGCAATAATCAAGCTCGTGACAAGGCAGGAATCACGCGGTTCAGCTGGCAATTGTCAAGCAGATGAGCCGACAGGAATCACGCAGCTCAGATGGCAATTGTCATGCAGATGAGCCGGCAGGAATCACGCAGCTCAGCAGGCCCTGATCACGTGACACTGCAGGCACTGATCACGTGGCTGATCAAGTACAGATCACGTGACTGAGCATGCACTGATCACGTGGCTATCATGCACTGATGACGTGACTGCGCATGCACTGATGATGTGGCTGATCAGGCACTGATCACATGGCTCATCATGCACTGATCACGTGTTTCTCAGGCAATGATCAGTGACTGACAGGCGCTGATCATGGGACTGTGCACGCACTGATCACGTGGCTATCATGCACTGATCACGTGACTGCGCATGCACTGATGACGTGGCTGTTCGGGCACTGATCACGTGTTTATCAGGCAGTGATCAGTGACTGACAGGCGCTGATCAGGGGACTGTGCACGCACTGATCAGGTGGCTGATCAGGAACTGACCACCTGACCGCGCATGCAGTGATCACGTGGCTGGTCGTTCACTGATCACGTGTTTATCATACGGTGATCACGTGACTGAGAGGCGCTGATCACGTGACTGTGCCGTCAGTGATCACGTTGCTGAGCAGGCACTGATCATGTGCCGGGAGCCGGGGAGGCATTCCACTCTGACAAAGGTCATGAGGAAGGAGGCTCGGCATACCCAAATGCGGGATCGAGCCTCAGGAGTCCACCCGGATATTCTCGAGCATCTCCCCCCAAAAACACCAGAGTCTGCCTACTGTATTGCTTTGTGCTCTCACCTCTGATTTCACTGGGGGCTGTCCCCCACCACCATCTCGCTCTCTGTGTCAAAGAGTTAACTTACAGCCCCAATTCATAAAGTTCCTTGTCATTCTTCCCTTTAACGTCCAGCTGAGTCTCCATCTGGAGCGCGGAACCCACCACGCTTCCTAATTATGCCTGGGCTGCTAAGACCCACTCGAGAAGGTGTCTAGGGTGAGGCACCTTTCGCTATTCGAGAGGGCGTCTGCGGCCTACGTAAGTGGTGCAAACTTCTTGTCTTGTAGTTTGATTGGTCTTCCGCGTAAACAAAGCTACTCAGTCTCTTTTCTCCACCGAATTTTCCTACAGAGCTCTCCTCATATTATTATTCTTGACATCTCTGATTTGCATATAAATAGTCGCCTAGGCCATCTCTCCTTCGAATACTCTGGATCAGTTGGGGCTGGTCCCCGGCAGGTGGCAACCGAACAGGGACCTTAGGAGGCAATACTCAAAGAGCTGAGCAGACACGAACCACCCAGTCAGCAGGCAATAAGCATGGAGCTCAGCAGTGACGAATCATGCTGCTCAACTGGCAATAATCAAGCTCGTGACCAGGCAGGAATCAGGCAGCTCAGCTTGCAATTGTCAAGCAGATGAGCCGACAGGAATCAAGCAGCTCAGATGGCAATTGTCATGCAGTTGAGCCGGCAGGAATCACGCAGCTCAGCAGGGCCTGATCACGTGACTCTGCAGGCACTGATCACGTGGCTGATCAAGTCCAGATCACGTGACTGAGCATGCACTGATCACGTGGCTATCATGCACTGATGACGTGACTGCGCATGCACTGATGACGTGGCTGATCAGGCACTGATCACATGGCTCATCATGCACTGATCACGTGTTTATCAGGCAATGATCAGTGACTGACAGGCGCTGATCATGGGACTGTGCACGCACTGGTCACGTGGCTATCATGCACTGATCACGTGACTGCCCATTCACTGATGACGTGGCTGTTCGGGCACTGATCACGTGTTTATCAGGCAGTGATCAGTGACTGACAGGCGCTGATCAGGGGACTGTGCACGCACTGATCAGGTGGCTGATCAGGAATTGACCACCTGACCGCGCATGCAGTGAACACGTGGCTGGTCGTTCACTGATCACGTGTTTATCATACGGTGATCACGTGACTGAGAGGCGCTGATCACCTGACTGTGCCGTCAGTGTTCACGTGGCTGAGCAGGCACTGATATCGTGACTGAGCATGCACTGATCATGTGCCGGCAGCCGGGGAGGCATTCCACTCTGGACAAAGGTCATGAGGAAGGAGGCTCGGCATACGCAAATGCGGGATCGAGCCTCAGGAGTCCACCCGGATATTCTCGAGCATCTCCCCCCCCAAAAAAACCGGAGTCTGCCTACTGTATTGCTTTGTGCTCTCACCTCTGATTTCACTTGGGGCTGTCCCCCACCACCATCTCCCTCTCTCTGTCAAAGAGTTAACTTACAGCTCCAATTCATAAAGTTCCTTGTCATTCTTCCCTTTAACTTCCAGCTGAGTGTCCATCTGGAGTGCGGAACCCACCACGCTTACTAATTATGCCTGGGCTGCTAAGACCCACTCGAGAAAGTGTCTAGGGTGAGGCACCTTTCGCTATTCGAGAGGGCGCCTGCGGCCTTCGTAAGTGGTGCAAACTTCTTGTCTTGAAGTTTGATTGGTCTTCCGCGTAAACAAAGCTACTCAGTCTCTTTTCTCCACCGAATTTTCCTACTGAGCTCTCCTCATAATATTATTCTTGACATCTCTGATTTGCATATAAATAGTTGCCTAGGCCATCTCTCCTTCGAATACCCTGGATCAGTTGGGGCTGGTCCCCGGCAGGTGGCGACCGAACAGGGAACTCAGGAGGCAATACTCAAAGAGCTGAGTAGACACGAACCACGCAATCAGCAGGCAATAAGCATGGAGCTCAGCAGTGACAAATCATGCTGCTCAACTGGCAATAATCAAGCTCGTGACCAGGCAGGAATCACGCATTTCAGCTGGCAATTTTCAAGCAGATGAGACGGCAGGAATCACGCAGCTCAGCAGGCCCTGATCACATGACTCTGCAGGCACTGATCACGTCGCTGATCAAGTACAGATCACGTGACTGAGCATGCACTGATCACGTGGCTATCATGCACTGATGACGTGACTGCACATGCACTAATGACGTGGCTGATCAGGCACTGATCACATGGCTCATCATGCACTGAATACGTGTTTATCAGGCAATGATCAGTGACTGACAGGCGCTGATCATGGGACTGTGCACGCACTGATCACGTGGCTATCATGCACTGATCACGTGACTGCGCATGCACTGATGACGTGGCTGTTCGGGCACTGATCACGTGTTTATCAGGCAGTGATCAGTGACTGACAGGCGCTGATCAGGGGACTGTGCACGCACTGATCAGGTGGCTGATCAGGAACTGATCACCTGACCGTGCATGCAGTGATCACGTGGCTGGTCGTTCACTGATCACGTGTTTATCATACGGTGATCACGTGACTGAGAGGCGCTGATCACGTGACTGTGCCGTCAGTGATCACGTTGCTGAGCAGGCACTGATCATGTGCCGGGAGCCGGGGAGGCATTCCACTCTGGACAAAGGTCATGAGGAAGGAGGCTCGGCATACGCAAATGCGGGATCGAGCCTCAGATGTCCATCCGGATATTCTCGAGCATCTCTCCCCCAAAAACACCAGAGTCTGCCTACTGTATTGCTTTGTGCTCTCACCTCTGATTTCACTGAGGGCTGTCCCCCACCACCATCTCGCTCTCTCTGTCAAAGAGTTAACTTACAGCTCCAATTCATAAAGTTCCTTGTCATTCTTCCCTTTAACTTCCAGCTGAGTCTCCATCTGGAGCGCGGAACCCACCACGCTTACTAATTATGCCTGGGCTGCTAAGACCCACTCGAGAAGGTGTCTAGGGTGAGGCACCTATCGCTATTCGAGAGGGCGCCTGCGGCCAACGTAAGTGGTGCAAACTTCTTGTCTTGAAGTTTGATTGGTCTTCCGCGTAAACCAAGCTACTCAGTCTCTTTTCTCCACCGAATTTTCCTACAGAGCTCTCCTCATATTATTATTCTTGACATCTCTGATTTGCATATAAATAGTTGCCTAGGCCATCTCTCCTTCGAATACCCTGGATCAGTTGGGGCTGGTCCCCGGCAGGTGGCGACGGAACAGGGACCTTAGGAGGCAATACTCAAAGAGCTGAGCAGACACGAACCACGCAATCAGCAGGCAATAAGCATGGAGCTCAGCAGTGACGAATCATGCTGCTCAACTGGCAATAATCAAGCTCGTGACCAGGCAGGAATCAGGCAGCTCAGCTTGCAATTGTCAAGCAGATGAGCCGACAGGAATCACGCAGCTCAGATGGCAATTGTCATGCAGATGAGCCGGCAGGAATCACGCAGCTCAGCAGGCCCTGATCACGTGACACTGCAGGCACTGATCACGTGGCTGATCAAGTACAGATCACGTGACTGAGCATGCACTGATCACGTGGCTATCATGCACTGATGACGTGACTGCGCATGCACTGATGACGTGGCTGATCAGGCACTGATCACATGGCTCATCATGCACTGATCACGTGTTTATCAGGCAATGATCAGTGACTGACAGGCGCTGATCATGGGACTGTGCACGCACTGATCAGGTGGCTATCATGCACTGATCACGTGACTGCGCATGCACTGATGACGTGGCTGTTCGGGCACTGATCACGTGTTTAGCAGGCAATGATCAGTGACTGACAGGCGCTGATCATGGGACTGTGCACGCACTGATCACGTGGCTATCATGCACTGATCACGTGACTGCGCATGCACTGATGACGTGGCTGTTCGGGCACTGATCACGTGTTTAGCAGGCAGTGATCAGTGACTGACAGGCGCTGATCAGGGGACTGTGCACGCACTGATCAGGTGGCTGATCAGGAACTGACCACCTGACCGCGCATGCAGTGATCACGTGGCTGGTCGTTCACTGATCACGTGTTTATCATACGGTGATCACGTGACTGAGAGGCGCTGATTACGTGACTGTGCCGTCAGTGATCACGTGGCTGAGCAGGCACTGATCATGTGCCGGGAGCCGGGGAGGCATTCCACTCTGGACAAAGGTCATGAGGAAGGAGGCTCGGCATACGCAAATGCGGGATCGAGCCTCAGGAGTCCACCCGGATATTCTCGAGCATCTCCCCCCCCAAAAAACCAGAGTTGCCTACTGTATTGCTTTGTGCTCTCACCTCTGATTTCACTGGGGGCTGTCCCCCACCACCATCTCGCTCTCTCTGTCAAAGTGTTAACTTACAGCTCCTATTCATAAAGTTCCTTGTCATTCTTCCCTTTAACTTCCAGCTGAGTCTCCATCTGGAGCGCGGAACCCACCACCCTTACTAATTATGCCTGGGCTGCTAAGACCCACTCGAGAAGGTGTCTAGGGTGAGGCACCTTTCGCTATTCGAGAGGGCGCCTGCGGCCTACGTAAGTGGTGCAAACTTCTTGTCTTGAAGTTTGATTGGTCTTCCGCGTAAACCAAGCTACTCAGTCTCTTTTCTCCACCGAATTTTCCTACTGAGCTCTCCTCATACTATTATTCTTGACACCTCTGATTAGCATATAAATAGTCGCCTAGGCCATCTCTCCTTCGAATACCATGGATCAGTTGGGGCTGGTCCCCGGCAGGTGGCGACCGAACAGGGACCTCAGGAGGCAATACTCAAAGAGCTGAACAGACACGAACCACGCAATCAGCAGGCAATAAGCATGGAGCTCAGCAGTGACGAATCATGCTGCTCAACTGGCAATAATCAAGCTCGTGACCAGGCAGGAATCAGGCAGCTCAGCTGGCAATTGTCATGCAGAAGAGCCGGCAGGAATCACGCAGCTCAGCAGGCCCTGATCACGTGACTCTGCAGGCAGTGATCACGTGGCTGATCAAGTACAGATCACGTGACTGAGCATGCACTGATCACGGGGCTATCATGCACTGATGACGTGACTGCGCATGCACTGATGACGTGGCTAATCAGGCACTGATCACATGGCTCATCATGCACTGATCACGTGTTTATCAGGCAATGTTCAGTGACTGACAGGCGCTGATCATGGGACTGTGCACGCACTGATCACGGGGCTATCATGCACTGATCACGTGACTGCGCATGCACTGATGACGTGGCTGTTCGGGCACTGATCACGTGTTTATCAGGCAGTGATCAGTGACTGACAGGCGCTGATCAGGGGACTGTGCACGCACTGATCAGGTGGCTGATCAGGAACTGACCACCTGACCGAGCATGTAGTGATCACGTGGCTGGTCGTTCACTGATCACGTGTTTATCATACGGTGATCACGTGACTGAGAGGCGCTGATCACGTGACTGTGCGGTCAGTGATCACGTGGCTGATCAGGCACTGATATCGTGACTGAGCATGCACTGATCATGTGCCGGGAGCCGGGGAGGCATTCCACTCTGGACAAAGGTCATGAGGAAGGAGGCTCGGCATACGCAAATGCGGGATCGAGTCTCAGGAGTCCACCCGGATATTCTCGAGCATCTCTCCCCCAAAAACACCAGAGTCTGCCTACTGTATTGCTTTGTGCTCTCACCTCTGATTTCACTGGGGGCTGTCCCCCACCACCATCTCGCTCTCTCTGTCAAAGTGTTAACTTACAGCTCCAATTCATAAAGTTCCTTGTCATTCTTCCCTTTAACTTCCAGCTGAGTCTCCATCTGGAGCGCGGAACCCACCACGCTTACTAATTATGCCTGGGCTGCTAAGACCCACTCGAGAAGGTGTCTAGGGTGAGGCACCTTTCGCTATTCGAGAGGGCGCCTGCGGCCTACGTAAGTGGTGCAAACTTCTTGTCTTGATGTTTGATTGGTCTTCCGTGTAAACCAAGCTACTCAGTCTCTTTTCTCCACCGAATTTTCCTACAGAGCTCTCCTCATATTATTATTCTTGACATCGCTGATTTGCATATAAATAGTCGCCTAGGCCATCTCTCCTTCGAATACCCTGGATCAGTTGGGGCTGGACCCCGGCAGGTGGCGACGGAACAGGGACCTTAGGAGGCATTACTTAAAGAGCTGAGCAGACACGAACCATGCAATCAGCAGGCAATAAGCATGGAGCTCAGCAGTGACGAATCATGCTACTCAACTGGCAATAATCAAGCTCGTGACCAGGCAGGAATCAGGCAGCTCAGCTTGCAATTGTCAAGCAGATGAGCCGACAGGAATCACGCAGCTCAGATGGCAATTGTCATGCAGATGAGCCGGCAGGAATCACGCAGCTCAGCAGGCCCTGATCACGTGACTCTGCAGGCACTGATCACGTGGCTGATCAAGTACAGATCACGTGACTGAGCATGCACTGATCACGTGGCTATCATGCACTGATGACGTGACTGCGCATGCACTGATGACGTGGCTGATCGGGCACTGATCACGTGTTTATCAGGCAGTGATCAGTGACTGACAGGCGCTGATCAGGGGACTGTGCACGCACTGATCAGGTGGCTGATCAGGAACTGACCACCTGACCGCGCATGCAGTGATCACGTGGCTGGTCGTTCACTGATCACGTGTTTATCATACGGTGATCACGTGACTGAGAGGCGCTGATCACGTGACTGTGCCGTCAGTGATCACGTGGCTGAGCAGGCACTGATATCGCGACTGAGCATGCACTGATCATGTGCCGGGAGCAGGGGAGGCCTTCCACTCTGGACAAAGGTCATGAGGAAGGAGGCTCGGCATACGCAAATGCCGGATCGAGCCTCAGGAGTCCACCCGGATATTCTCGAGCATCTCCCCCCAAAAAACCAGAGTCTGCCTACTGTATTGCTTTGTGCTCTCACCTCTGATTTCACTTGGGGCTGTCCCCCACCACCATCTCCCTCTCTCTGTCAAAGAGTTAACTTACAGCTCCAATTCATAAAGTTCCTTGTCATTCTTCCCTTTAACTTCCAGCTGAGTCTCCATCTGGAGATCGGAACCCACCACGCTTACTAATTATGCCTGGGCTGCTAAGACCCACTCGAGAAAGTGTCTAGGGTGAGGCACCTTTCGCTATTCGAGAGGGCGCCTGCGGCCTACGTAAGTGGTGCAAACTTCTTGTCTTGAAGTTTGATTGGTCTTCCGCGTAAACCAAGCTACTCAGTCTCTTTTCTCCACCGAATTTTCCTACTGAGCTCTCCTCATATTATTATTCTTGACATCTCTGATTTGCATATAAATAGTCGCCTAGGCCATCTCTCCTTCGAATACCCTGGATCAGTTGGGGCTGGTCCCCGGCAGGTGGCGACCGAACAGGGACCTCAGGAGGCAATACTCAAAGAGCTGAGCAGACACGAACCACGCAATCAGCAGGCAATAAGCATGGAGCTCAGCAGTGACAAATCATGCTGCTCAACTGGCAATAATCAAGCAGGTGACCAGGCAGGAATCACGCAGCTCAGCTGGCAATTGTCAAGCAGATGAGCCGACAGGAATCACGCAGCTCAGATGGCAATTGTCATGCAGATGAGCCGGCAGGAATCACGCAGCTCAGCAGGCCCTGATCACGTGACTCTGGAGGCACTGATCACGTGGCTGATCAAGTCCAGATCACGTGACTGAGCATGCACTGATCACGTGGCTATCATGCACTGATGACGTGACTGCGCATGCACTGATGACGTGGCTGATCAGGCACTGATCACATGGCTCATCATGCACTGAACACGTGTTTATCAGGCAATGATCAGTGACTGACAGGCGCTGATCATGGGACTGTGCACGCACTGATCACGTGGCTATCATGCACTGATCACGTGACTGCGCATGCACTGATGACGTGGCTGTTCGGGCACTGATCACGTGTTTATCAGGCAGTGATCAGTGACTGACAGGCGCTGATCAGGGGACTGTGCACGCACTGATCAGGTGGCTGATCAGGAACTGACCACCTGACCGCGCATGCAGTGATCACGTGGCTGGTCGTTCACTGATCACGTGTTTATCATACGGTGATCACGTGACTGAGAGGCGCTGATCACGTGACTGTGCCGTCAGTGATCACGTTGCTGAGCAGGCACTGATCATGTGCCGGGAGCCGGGGAGGCATTCCACTCTGGACAAAGGTCATGAGGAAGGAGGCTCGGCATACGCAAATGCGGGATCGAGCCTCAGGAGTCCACCCGGATATTCTCGAGCATCTCCCCCCAAAAAAACCAGAGTCTGCCTACTGTATTGCTTTGTGCTCTCACCTCTGATTTCACTGGGGGCTGTCCCCCACCACCATCTCGCTCTCTCTGTCAAAGAGTTAACTTACAGCTCCTATTCATAAAGTTCCTTGTCATTCTTCCCTTTAACTTCCAGCTGAGTCTCCATCTGGAGCGCGGAACCCACCACGCTTACTAATTATGCCTGGTCTGCTAAGACCCACTCGAGAAGGTGTCTAGGGTGAGGCACCTTTCGCTATTCGAGAGGGCGCCTGCGGCCTACGTAAGTGGTGCAAACTTCTTGTCTTGAAGTTTGATTGGTCTTCCGCGTAAACCAAGCTACTCAGTCTCTTTTCTCCACCGAATTTTCCTACTGAGCTCTCCTCATACTATTATTCTTGACATCTCTGATTAGCATATAAATAGTCGCCTAGGCCATCTCTCCTTCGAATACCATGGATCAGTTGGGGCTGGTCCCCGGCAGGTGGCGACCGAACAGGGACCTCAGGAGGCAATACTCAAAGAGCTGAGCAGACACGAACCACGCAATCAGCAGGCAATAAGCATGGAGCTCAGCAGTGACGAATCATGCTGCTCAACTGGCAATAATCAAGCACGTGACCAGGCAGGAATCACGCAGCTCAGCTGGCAATTGTCAAGCAGATGAGCCGACAGGAATCACGCAGCTCAGCAGGCAATTGTCACAGATGAGCAGGCAGGATCACGTGGCTGATCAGGCCCTGATCACGTGACTGAGCATGCACTGATCACGTGGCTATCATGCACTGATCACGTGACTGAGCATGCACTGATCACGTGGCTGATCATGCACTGATCACGTGGCTCATCATGCACTGATCACGTGATCAGGCAATGATCAGTGGCTGACAGGCGCTGATCATGATGCATGCACTGATCACGTGGCTATCATGCACTGATCACGTGACTGCGCATGCACTGATCACGTGGCTGATCAGGCACTGATCATGGCTATCATGCACTGATCACGTGGCTATCAGGCACTGATCAGTGACTGACATGCGCTGATCATGACTGTGCATGCACTGATCACGTGGCTATCATGCACTGATCACGTGTTTATCAGGCAGTGATCAGTGACTGACAGGCGCTGATCAGGGGACTGTGCACGCACTGATCAAGTGGCTGATCAGGAACTGACCACCTGACCGCGCATGCAGTGATCACGTGGCTGGTCGTTCACTGATCACGTGTTTATCATACGGTGATCACGTGACTGAGAGGCGCTGATCACGTGACTGTGCGGTCAGTGATCACGTGGCTGAGCAGGCACTGATATCGTGACTGAGCATGCACTGATCATGTGCCGGGAGCCGGGGAGGCATTCCACTCTGGACAAAGGTCATGAGGAAGGAGGCTCGGCATACGCAAATGCGGGATCGAGCCTCAGGAGTCCACCCGGATATTCTCGAGCATCTCCCCCCAAAAAACCAGAGTCTGCCTACTGTATTGCTTTGTGCTCTCACCTCTGATTTCACTGGGGGCTCTCCCCCACCACCATCTCCCTCTCTCTGTCAAAGAGTTAACTTACAGCTCCAATTCATAAAGTTCCTTGTCATTCTTCCCTTTAACTTCCAGCTGAGTCTCCATCTGGAGCGCGGAACCCACCACGCTTACTAATTATGCCTGGGCTGCTAAGACCCACTCGAGAAGGTGTCTAGGGTGAGGCACCTTTCGCTATTCGAGAGGGCGCCTGCGGCCTACGTAAGTGGTGCAAACTTCTGGTCTTGAAGTTTGATTGGTCTTCCGCGTAAACCAAGCTACTGAGCCTCTTTTCTCCACCGAACTTTCCTACTGAGCTCTCCTCATACTATTATTCTTGACATCTCTGATTAGCATATAAATAGTCGCCTAGGCCATCTCTCCTTCGAATACCCTGGATCAGTTGGGGCTGGTCTCCGGCAGGTGGCGACCGAACAGGGACCTTAGGAGGCAATACTCAAAGAGCTGAGCAGACACGAACCACGCAATCAGCAGGCAATAAGCATGGAGCTCAGCAGTGACGAATCATGCTGCTCAACTGGCAATAATCAAGCTCGTGACCAGGCAGGAATCAGGCAGCTCAGCTGGCAATTGTCAAGCAGATGAGCCGACAGGAATCACGCAGCTCAGATGGCAATTGTCATGCAGTTGAGCCGGCAGGAATCACGCAGCTCAGCAGGCCCTGATCACGTGACTCTGCAGGCACTGATCACGTGGCTGATCAAGTACAGATCACGTGACTGAGCATGCACTGATCACGTGGCTATCATGCACTGATGACGTGACTGCACATGCACTGATGACGTGGCTGATCAGGCACTGATCACATGGCTCATCATGCACTGATCACGTGTTTATCAGGCAATGATCAGTGACTGACAGGCGCTGATCATGGGACTGTGCACGCACTGATCACGTGGCTATCATGCACTGATCACGTGACTGCCCATGCACTGATGACGTGGCTGTTCGGGCACTGATCACGGGTTTATCAGGCAGTGATCAGTGACTGACAGGCGCTGATCAGGGGACTGTGCACGCACTGATCAGGTGGCTGATCAGGAACTGACCACCTGACCGCGCATGCAGTGATCACGTGGCTGGTCGTTCACTGATCACGTGTTTATCATACGGTGATCAAGTGACTGAGAGGCGCTGATCACGTGACTGTGCCGTCAGTGATCACGTGGCTGAGCAGGCACTGATATCGTGACTGAGCATACACTGATCATGTGCCGGGAGCAGGGGAGGCATTCCACTCTGGACAAAGGTCCTGAGGAAGGAGGCTCGGCATACGCAAATGCGGGATCGAGCCTCAGGAGTCCACCCGGATATTCTCGAGCATCTCCCCCCAAAAAACCAGAGTCTGCCTACTGTATTGCTTTGTGCTCTCACCTCTGATTTCACTTGGGGCTGTCCCCCACCACCATCTCGCTCTCTCTGTCAAAGAGTTAACTTACAGCTCCAATTCATAAAGTTCCTTGTCATTCTTCCCTTTAACTTCCAGCTGATTCTCCATCTGGAGCGCGGAACCCACCACGCTTACTAATTATGCCTGGGCTGCTAAGACCCACTCGAGAAGGTGTCTAGGGTGAGGCACCTTTCGCTATTCGAGAGGGCGCCTGCGGCCTACGTAAGTGGTGCAAACTTCTTGTCTTGAAGTTTGATTGGTCTTCCGCATAAACCAAGCTACTCAGTCTCTTTTCTCCACCGAATTTTCCTACTGAGCTCTCCTCATACTATTATTCTTGACATCTCTGATTAGCATATAAATAGTCGCCTAGGCCATCTCTCCTTCGAATACCCTGGATCAGTTGGGGCTGGTCCCCGGCAGGTGGTGACCGAACAGGGACCTCAGGAGGCAATACTCAAAGAGCTGAGCAGACACGAACCACGCAATCAGCAGGCAATAAGCATGGAGCTCAGCAGTGACGAATCATGCTGCTCAACTGGCAATAATCAAGCACGTGACCAGGCAGGAATCACGCAGCTCAGCTGGCAATTGTCAAGCAGATGAGCCGACAGGAATCACGCAGCTCAGCAGGCCCTGAACACGTGACTCTGCAGGCACTGATCACGTGGCTGATCAAGTCCAGATCACGTGACTGAGCATGCACTGATCACGTGGCTATCATGCACTGATGACGTGACTGCGCATGCACTGATGACGTGGCTGATCAGGCACTGATCACATGGCTCATCATGCACTGAACACGTGTTTATCAGGCAATGATCAGTGACTGACAGGCGCTGATCATGGGACTGTGCACGCACTGATCACGTGGCTATCATGCACTGATCACGTGACTGCGCATGCACTGATGACGTGGCTGTTCGGGCACTGATCACGTGTTTATCAGGCAGTGATCAGTGACTGATAGGCGCTGATCAGGGGACTGTGCACGCACTGATCAGGTGGCTGATCAGGAACTGACCACCTGACCGCGCATGCAGTGATCACGTGGCTGGTCGTTCACTGATCACGTGTTTATCATACGGTGATCACGTGACTGAGAGGCGCTGATCACGTGACTGTGCCGTCAGTGATCACGTGGCTGAGCAGGCACTGATATCGTGACTGAGCATGCACTGATCATGTGCCGGGAGCCGGGGAGGCATTCCACTCTGGACAAAGGTCATGAGGAAGGAGGCTCGGCATACGCAAATGCGGGATCGAGCCTCAGGAGTCCACCCGGATATTCTCGAGCATCTCTCCCCCCAAAAAACCAGAGTCTGCCTACTGTATTGCTTTGTGCTCTCACCTCTGATTTCACTGGGGGCTCTCCCCCACCACCATCTCCCTCTCTCTGTCAAAGAGTTAACTTACAGCTCCAATTCATAAAGTTCCTTGTCATTCTTCCCTTTAACTTCCAGCTGAGTCTCCATCTGGAGCGCGGAACCCACCACGCTTACTAATTATGCCTGGGCTGCTAAGACCCACTCGAGAAGGTGTCTAGGGTGAGGCACCTTTCGCTATTCGAGATGGCGCCTGCGGCCTACGTAAGTGGTGCAAACTTCTGGTCTTGAAGTTTGATTGGTCTTCCGCGTAAACCAAGCTACTGAGCCTCTTTTCTCCACCGAACTTTCCTACTGAGCTCTCCTCATACTATTATTCTTGACATCTCTAATTAGCATATAAATAGTCGCCTAGGCCATCTCTCCTTCGAATACCCTGGATCAGTTGGGGCTGGTCTCCGGCAGGTGGCGACCGAACAGGGACCTTAGGAGGCAATACTCAAAGAGCTGAGCAGACACGAACCACGCAATCAGCAGGCAATAAGCATGGAGCTCAGCAGTGACGAATCATGCTGCTCAACTGGCAATAATCAAGCACGTGACCAGGCAGGAATCACGCAGCTCAGCTGGCAATTGTCAAGCAGATGAGCCGACAGGAATCACGCAGCTCAGATGGCAATTGTCATGCAGTTGAGCCGGCAGGAATCACGCAGCTCAGCAGGGCCTGATCACGTGACTCTGCAGGCACTGATCACGTGGCTGATCAAGTCCAGATCACGTGACTGAGCATGCACTGATCACGTGGCTATCATGCACTGATGACGTGACTGCGCATGCACTGATGACGTGGCTGATCAGGCACTGATCACATGGCTCATCATGCACTGATCACGTGTTTATCAGGCAATGATCAGTGACTGACAGGCGCTGATCATGGGACTGCACGCACTGATCACGTGGCTATCATGCACTGATCACGTGTTTACCAGGCAGTGATCAGTGACTGACAGGCGCTGATCATGGGACTGTGCACGCACTGATCACGTGGCTATCATGCACTGATCACGAGACTGCGCATGCACTGATGACGTGGCTGTTCGGGCACTGATCACGTGTTTATCAGGCAGTGATCAGTGACTGACAGGCGCTGATCAGGGGACTGTGCACGCACTGATCACGTGGCTATCATGCACTGATCACGTGACTGCACATGCACTGATGACGTGGCTGTTCGGGCACTGATCACGTGTTTATCAGGCAGTGATCAGTGACTGACAGGCGCTGATCAGGGGACTGTGCACACACTGATCAGGTGGCTGATCAGGAACTGACCACCTGACCGTGCATGCAGTGATCACGTGGCTGGTCCTTCACTGATCACGTGTTTATCATACGGTGATCACGTGACTGAGAGGGGCTGATCACGTGACTGTGCCGTCAGTGATCACGTGGCTGAGCAGGCACTGATATCGTGACTGAGCATGCACTGATCATGTGCCGGGAGCCGGGGAGGCATTCCACTCTGGACAAAGTTCATGAGGAAGGAGGCTCGGCATACGCAAATGCGGGATCGAGCCTCAGGAGTCCACTCGGATATTCTCGAGCATCTCCCCCCAAAAAAAACCGGAGTCTGCCTACTGTATTGCTTTGTGCTCTCACCTCTGATTTCACTGGGGGCTGTCCCCCACCACCATCTCGCTCTCTCTGTCAAAGAGTTAACTTACAGCTCCAATTCATAAAGTTCCTTGTCATTCTTCCCTTTAACTTCCAGCTGAGTCTCCATCTGGAGCTCGGAACCCACCACGCTTCCTAATTATGCCTGGGCTGCTAAGACCCACTCGAGAAGGTGTCTAGGGTGAGGCACCTTTCGCTATTCGAGAGGGCGCCTGTGGCCTTCGTAAGTGGTGCAAACTTCTTGTCTTGAAATTTGATTGGTCTTCCGCGTCAACCAAGCTACTCAGTCTCTTTTCTCCACCGAATTTTCCTACTGAGCTCTCCTCATACTATTATTCTTGACATCTCTGATTAGCATATAAATAGTCGCCTAGGCCATCTCTCCTTCGAATACCCTGGATCAGTTGGGGCTGGTCCCCGGCAGGTGGCGACCGAACAGGGACCTCAGGAGGCAATACTCAAAGAGCTGAGCAGACAGGAACCACGCAATTAGCAGGCAATAAGCATGGAGCTCAGCAGTGACGAATCATGCTGCTCAACTGGCAATAATCAAGCACGTGACCAGGCAGGAATCACGCAGCTCAGCTGGCAATTGTCAAGCAGATGAGCCGACAGGAATCACGCAGCTCAGATGGCAATTGTCATGCAGATGAGCCGGCAGGAATCACGCAGCTCAGCAGGCCCTGATCACGTGACTCTGCAGGCACTGATCACGTGGCTGATCAAGTACAGATCACGTGACTGAGCATGCACTGATCACGTGGCTATCATGCACTGATGACGTGACTGCCCATGCACTGATGACGTGGCTGATCAGGCACTGATCACATGGCTCATCATGCACTGATCACGTGTTTATCAGGCAATGATCAGTGACTGACAGGCGCTGATCATGGGACTGTGCACGCACTGATCACGTGGCTATCATGCACTGATCACGTGACTGCGCATGCACTGATGACGTGGCTGTTCGGGCACTGATCACGTGTTTATCAGGCAGTGATCAGTGACTGACAGGCGCTGACCAGGGGACTGTGCACGCACTGATCAGGTGGCTGAGCAGGAACTGACCACCTGACCGCGCATGCAGTGATCACGTGGCTGGTCGGTCACTGATCACGTGTTTATCATACGGTGATCACGTGACTGAGAGGCGCTGATCACGTGACTGTGCCGTCAGTGATCACGTGGCTGAGCAGGCACTGATATCGTGACTGAGCATGCACTGATCATGTGCCGGGAGCCGGGGAGGCATTCCACTCTGGACAAAAGTCATGAGGAAGGAGGCTCGGCATACGCAAATGCGGGATCGATCCTCAGGAGTCCACCCGGATGTTCTCGAGCATCTCCCCCAAAAAAACCGGAGTCTGCCTACTGTATTTCTTTGTGCTCTCACCTCTGATTTCACTGGGGGCTGTCCCCCACCACCATCTTGCTCTCTCTGTCAAAGAGTTAACTTACAGCTCCAATTCATAAAGTTCCTTGTCATTCTTCCCTTTAACTTCCAGCTGAGTCTCCATCTGGAGCGCGGAACCCACCACGCTTACTAATTATGCCTGGGCTGCTAAGACCCACTCGAGAAGGTGTCTAGGGTGAGGCACCTTTCGCTATTCGAGAGGGCGCCTGCGGCCTACGTAAGTGGTGCAAACTTCTTGTCTTGAAGTTTGATTGGTCTTCCGCGTAAACCAAGCTACTCAGTCTCTTTTCTCCACCGAATTTTCCTACTGAGCTCTCCTCATACTATTATTCTTGACATCTCTGATTAGCATATAAATAGTCGCCTCGGCCATCTCTCCTTCGAATACCCTGGATCAGTTGGGGCTGGTCCCCGGCAGGTGGCGACCGAACAGGGACCTCAGGAGGCAATACTCAAAGAGCTGAGCAGACACGAACCACGCAATCAGCAGGCAATAAGCATGGAGCTCAGCAGTGACGAATCATGCTGCTCAACTGGCAATAATCAAGCACGTGACCAGGCAGGAATCACGCAGCTCAGCTGGCAATTGTCAAGCAGATGAGCCGACAGGAATCACGCAGCTCAGCTGGCAATTGTCATGCAGATGAGCCGGCACGAATCACGCAGCTCAGCAGGGCCTGATCACGTGACTCTGCAGGCACTGATCACGTGGCTGATCAAGTCCAGATCACGTGACTGAGCATGCACTGATCACGTGGCTATCATGCACTGATGACGTGACTGCGCATGCACTGATGACGTGGCTGATCAGGCACTGATCACATGGCTCATCATGCACTGATCACGTGTTTATCAGGCAATGATCAGTGACTGACAGGCGCTGATCATGGGGCTGTGCACGCACTGATCACGTGGCTATCATGCACTGATCACGTGACTGCGCATGCACTGATGACGTGGCTGTTCCGGCACTGATCACGTGTTTATCAGGCAGTGATCAGTGACTGACAGGCGCTGATCAGGGACTGTGCACGCACTGATCACGTGGCTATCATGCACTGATCACGTGACTGCATGCACTGATGACGTGGATGTTCGGGCACTGATCACGTGTTTATCAGGCAGTGATCAGTGACTGACAGGCGCTGATCAGGGGACTGTGCACGCACTGATCAGGTGGCTGATCAGGAACTGACCACCTGACCGCGCATGCAGTGATCACGTGGCTGGTCGTTCACTGATCACGTGTTTATCATACGGTGATAACGTGACTGAGAGGCGCTGATCACGTGACTGTGCCGTCAGTGATCACGTGGCTGAGCAGGCACTGATATCATGACTGAGCATGCACTGATCATGTGCCGGGAGCCGGGGAGGCCTTCCACTCTGGACAAAGGTCATGAGGAAGGAGGCTCGGCATACGCAAATGCGGGATCGAGCCTCAGGAGTCCACCCGGATATTCTCGAGCATCTCCCCCAAAAAAACCAGAGTCTGCCTACTCTATTGCTTTTGCTCTCACCTCTGATTTCACTGGGGGCTGTCCCCCACCACCATCTCGCTCTCTCTGTCAAAGAGTTAACTTACAGCTCCAATTCATAAAGTTCCTTGTCATTCTTCCCTTTAACTTCCAGCTGAGTCTCCATCTGGAGCGCGGAACCCACCACGCTTCCTAATTATGCCTGGGCTGCTAAGACCCACTCGAGAAGGTGTCTAGGGTGAGGCACCTTTCGCTATTCGAGAGGGCGCCTGTGGCCTTCGTAAGTGGTGCAAACTTCTTGTCTTGAAGTTTGATTGGTCTTCCGCGTCAACCAAGCTACTCAGTCTCTTTTCTCCACCGAATTTTCCTACTGAGCTCTCCTCATACTATTATTCTTGACATCTCTGATTAGCATATAAAGAGTCGCCTAGGCCATCTCTCCTTCGAATACCCTGGATCAGTTGGGGCTGGTCCCCGGCAGGTGGCGATCGAACAGGGACCTCAGGAGGCAATACTCAAAGAGCTGAGCAGACACGAACCACGCAATCAGCAGGCAATAAGCATGGAGCTCATCAGTGACGAATCATGCTGCTCAACTGGCAATAATCAAGCACGTGACCAGGCAGGAATCACGCAGCTCAGCTGGCAATTGTCAAGCAGATGAGCCGGCAGGAATCACGCAGCTCAGCAGGCCCTGATCACGTGACTCTGCAGGCACTGATCACGTGGCTGATCAAGTCCAGATCACGTGACTGAGCATGCACTGATCACGTGGCTATCATGCACTGATGACGTGACTGCCCATGCACTGATGACGTGGCTGATCAGGCACTGATCACATGGCTCATCATGCACTGATCACGTGTTTATCAGGCAATGATCAGTGATTGACAGGCGCTGATCATGGGACTGTGCACGCACTGATCACGTGGCTATCATGCACTGATCACGTGACTGCGCATGCACTGATGCCGTGGCTGTTCGGGCACTGATCACGTGTTTATCAGGCAGTGATCAGTGACTGACAGGCGCTGATCAGGGGACTGTGCACGCACTGATCAGGTGGCTGATCAGGAACTGACCACCTGACCGCGCATGCAGTGATCACGTGGCTGGTCGTTCACTGATCACGTGTTTATCATACGGTGATCACGTGACTGAGAGGCGCTGATCACGTGACTGTGCGGTCAGTGATCACGTGGCTGAGCAGGCACTGATATCGTGACTGAGCATGCACTGATCATGTGCCGGGAGCCGGGGAGGCATTCCACTCTGGACAAAAGTCATGAGGAAGGAGGCTCGGCATACGCAAATGCGGGATCGAGCCTCAGGAGTCCACCCGGATGTTCTCGAGCATCTCCCCCCAAAAAACCAGAGTCTGCCTACTGTATTGCTTTGTGCTCTCACCTCTGATTTCACTGGGGCTGTCCCCCACCACCATCTCCCTCTGTCTGTCAAAGAGTTAACTTACAGCTCCAATTCATAAAGTTCCTTGTCATTCTTCCCTTTAATTTCCAGCTGAGTCTCCATTTGGAGCGCGGAACCCACCACGCTTACTAATTATGCCTGGGCTGCTAAGACCCACTCGAGAAGGTGTCTAGGGTGAGGCACCTTTCGCTATTCGAGAGGGCGCCTGCGGCCTACGTAAGTGGTGCAAACTTCTGGTCTTGAAGTTTGATTGGTCTTCCGCGTAAACCAAGCTACTCAGTCTCTTTTCTCCACCGAACTTTCCTACTGAGCTCTCCTCATACTATTATTCTTGACATCTCTGATTAGCATATAAATAGTCGCCTAGGCCATCTCTCCTTCGAATACCCTGGATCAGTTGGGGCTTGTCCCCGGCAGGTGGCGACCGAACAGGGACCTCAGGAGACAATACTCAAAGAGCTGAGCAGACACGAACCACGCAATCAGCAGGCAATAAGCGTGGAGCTCAGCAGTGACGAATCATGCTGCTCAACTGGCAATAATCAAGCACGTGACCAGGCAGGAATCACGCAGCTGAGCTGGCAATTGTCAAGCAGATGAGCCGACAGGAATCACGCAGCTCAGATGGCAATTGTCATGCAGATGAGCCGGCAGGAATCACGCAGCTCAGCAGGCCCTGATCACGTGACTCTGCAGGCACTGATCACGTGGCTGATCAAGTACAGATCACGTGACTGAGCATGCACTGATCACGTGGCTATCATGCACTGATGACGTGACTGCGCAAGCACTGATGACGTGGCTGTTCGGGCACTGATCACGTGTTTATCAGGCAATGACCAGTGACTGACAGGCGCTGATCAGGGGACGGTGCACGCACTGATCAGGTGGCTGATCAGGAACTGACCATCTGACCGGGCATGCAGTGATCTCGTGGCTGGTCGTTCACTGATCACGTGTTTATCATACGGTGATCAAGTGACCGAGAGGCGCTGATCACGTGACTGTGCGGTCAGTGATCACGTGGCTGAGCAGGCACTGATATCGTGACTGAGCATACACTGATCATGTGCCGGGAGCCTGGGAGGCATTCCACTCTGGACAAAGGTCATGAGGAAGGAGGCTCGGCATACGCAAATGCGGGATCGAACCTCAGGAGTCCACCCGGATATTCTCGAGCATCTCCCCCAAAAAAACCAGAGTCTGCCTACTGTATTGCTTTGTGCTCTCACCTCTGATTTCACTGGGGGCTGTCCCCCACCACCATCTCGCTCTCTCTGTCAAAGAGTTAACTTAGAGCTCCAATTCATAAAGTTCCTTGTCATTCTTCCCTTTAACTTCCAGCTGAGTCTCCATCTGGAGCCCGGAACCCACCACGCTTACTAATTATGCCTGGGCTGCTAAGACCCACTCGAGAAGGTGTCTAGGGTGAGGCACCTTTCGCTATTCGAGAGGGCGCCTGCGGCCTACGTAAGTGGTGCAAACTTCTTGTCTTGAAGTTTGATTGGTCTTCCGCGTAAAGCAAGCTACTCAGTCTCTTTTCTCCACCGAATTTTCCTACTGAGCTCTCCTCATACTATTATTCTTGACAGCTCTGATTAGCCTATAAATAGTCGCCTAGGCCATCTCTCCTTCGAATACCCTGGATCAGTTGGGGCTTGTCCCCGGCAGGTGGCGACCGAACAGGGACCTCAGGAGGCAATACTCAAAGAGCTGAGCAGACACGAACCACGCAATCAGCAGGCAATAAGCGTGGAGCTCAGCAGTGACGAATCATGCTGCTCAACTGGCAATAATCAAGCACGTGACCAGGCAGGAATCACGCAGCTCAGCTGGCAATTGTCAAGCAGATGAGCCGACAGGAATCACGCAGCTCAGATGGCAATTGTCATGCAGATGAGCCGGCAGGAATCACGCAGCTCAGCAGGCCCTGATCACGTGACTCTGCAGGCACTGATCACGTGGCTGATCAAGTACAGATCACGTGACTGAGCATGCACTGATCACGTGGCTATCATGCACTGATGACGTGACTGCGCATGCACTGATGACGTGGCTGATCCGGCACTGATCACATGGCTCATTATGCACTGATCACGTGTTTATCAGGCAATGATCAGTGACTGACAGGCGCTGATCATGGGACTGTTCACGCACTGATCACGTGGCTATCATGCACTGATCACGTGACTGCGCATGCACTGATGTCGTGGCTGTTCGGGCACTGATCACGTGTTTATCAGGCAGTGATCAGTGACTGACAGGCGCTGATCAGGGGACTGTGCACGCAATGATCAGGTGGCTGATCAGGAACTGACCACCTGATCCCGCATGCAGTGATCACGTGGCTGGTCGTTCACTGATCACGTGTTTATCATACGGTGATCACGTGCCTGAGAGGTGCTGATCACGTGACTGTGCCGTCAGTGATCATGTGGCTGAGCAGGCACTGATATCGTGACTGAGCATGCACTGATCATGTGCCGGGAGCCGGGGAGGCATTCCACTCTGGACAAAGGTCATGAGGAAGGAGGCTCGGCATACGCAAATGCGGGATCGAGCCTCAGGAGTCCACCCGGATATTCTCGAGCATCTCCCACCCAAAAAAACCAGAGTCTGCCTACTGTATTGCTTTGTGCTCTCACCTCTGATTTCACTGGGGGCTGTCCCCCACCACCATCTCGCTCTCTCTGTCAAAGAGTTAACTTACAGCTCCAATTCATAAAGTTCCTTGTCATTCTTCCCTTTAACTTCCAGCTGAGTCTGCATCTGGAGCGCGGAACCCACCACGCTTACTAATTATGCCTGGGCTGCTAAAACCCACTCGAGAAGGTGTCTAGGGTGAGGCACCTTTCGCTATTCGAGAGGGCGCCTGCGGCCTACGTAAGTGGTGCAAACTTCTTGTCTTGAAGTTTGATTGGTCTTCCGCGTAAACCAAGCTACTCAGTCTCTTTTCTCCACCGAATTTTCCTACTGAGCTCTCCTCATACTATTATTCTTGACAGCTCTGATTAGCCTATAAATAGTCGCCTAGGCCATCTCTCCTTTGAATACCCTGGATCAGTTGGGGCTGGTCCCCGGCAGGTGGCGACCGAACAGGGACCTCAGGAGGCGATACTCAAAGAGCTGAGCAGACACGAACCACGCAATCAGCAGGCAATAAGCGTGGAGCTCAGCAGTGACGAATCATGCTGCTCAACTGGCAATAATCAAGCACGTGACCAGGCAGGAATCACGCAGCTCAGCTGGCAATTGTCAAGCAGATGAGCCGACAGGAATCACGCAGCTCAGCTGGCAATTGTCATGCAGATGAGCCGGCAGGAATCACGCAGCTCAGCAGGCCCTGATCACGTGACTCTGCAGGCACTGATCACGTGGCTGATCAAGTACAGATCACGTGACTGAGCATGCACTGATCACGTGGCTATCATGCACTGATGACGTGACTGCGCAAGCACTGATGACGAGGCTGATCGGGCACTGATCACGTGTTTATCAGGCAGTGACCAGTGACTGACAGGCGCTGATCAGGGGACGGTGCACGCACTGATCAGGTGGCTGATCAGGAACTGACCACCTGACTGCGCATGTAGTGATCACGTGGCTGGTCGTTCACTGATCACGTGTTTATCATACGGTGATCACGTGACTGAGAGGCGCTGATCACGTGACTGTGCCGTCAGTGATCACGTGGCTGAGCAGGCACTGATATCGTGACTGAGCATGCACTGATCATGTGCCGGGAGCCGGGGAGGCATTCCACTCTGGACAAAGGTCATGAGGAAGGAGGCTCGGCATACGCAAATGCGGGATCGAGCCTCAGGAGTCCACCCGGATATTCTCGAGAATCTCCCCCCAAAAACCAGAGTCTGCCTACTGTATTGCTTTGTGCTCTCACCTCTGATTTCACTGGGGGCTGTCCCCCACCACCATCTCGCTCTCTCTGTCAAAGAGTTAACTTACAGCTCCAATTCATAAAGTTCCTTGTCATTCTTCCCTTTAACTTCCAGCTGAGTCTCCATCTGGAGCGCGGAACCCACCACGCTTACTAATTATGCCTTGGCTGCTAAGACCCACTCGAGAAGGTGTCTAGGGTGAGGCACCTTTCGCTATTCGAGAGGGCGCCTGCGGCCTACGTAAGTGGTGCAAACTTCTTGTCTTGAAGTTTGATTGGTCTTCCGCGTAAACCAAGCTACTCAGTCTCTTTTCTCCACCGAATTTTCCTACTGAGCTCTCCTCATACTATTATTCTTGACATCTCTGATTAGCATATAAATAGTCGCCTAGGCCATCTCTCCTTCCAATACCCTGGATCAGTTGGGGCTGGTCCCCGGCAGGTGGAGACCGAACAGGGACCTCAGGAGGCGATACTCAAAGAGCTGAGCAGACACGAACCACGCAATCAGCAGGCAATAAGCATGGAGCTCATCAGTGACGAATCATGCTGCTCAACTGGCAGTAATCAAGCACGTGACCAGGCAGGAATCACGAAGCTCAGCTGGCAATTGTCAAGCAGATGAGCCGACAGGAATCACGCAGCTCAGCTGGCAATTGGCATGCAGATGAGCCGGCAGGAATCACGCAGCTCAGCAGGCCCTGATCACGTGACTCTTCAGGCACTGATCACGTGGCTGATCAAGTACAGATCACGTGACTGAGCATGCACTGATCCCGTGGCTATCATGCACTGATGACGTGACTGCGCATGCACTGATGACGTGGCTGATCAGGCACTGATCACATGGCTCATCATGCACTGATCACGTGTTTATCAGGCAATGATCAGTGACTGACAGGCGCTGATCATGGGACTGTGCACGCACTGATCACGTGGCTATCATGCACTGATCACGTGACTGCGCATGCACTGATGACGTGGCTGATCGGCACTGATCACATGGCTCATCATGCACTGATCACGTGTTTATCAGGCAATGATCAGTGGCTGACAGGCGCTGATCATGGGACTGTGCACGCACTGATCCCGTGGCTATCATGCACTGATCACGTGACTGCGCATGCACTGATGACGTGGCTGTTCGGGCACTGATCACGTGTTTATCAGGCAGTGACCAGTGACTGACAGGCGCTGATCAGGGGACTGTGCACGCACTGATCAGGTGGCTGATCAGGAACTGACCACCTGACCACGCATGCAGTGATCACGTGGCTGGTCGTTCACTGATCACGTGTTTATCATACGGTGATCACGTGACTGAGAGGCGCTGATCACGTGACTGTGCCGTCAGTGATCACGTGGCTGAGCAGGCACTGATATCGTGACTGAGCATGCACTGATCATGTGCCGGGAGCCGGGGAGGCATTCCACTCTGGACAAAGGTCATGAGGAAGGAGGCTCGGCATACGCAAATGCGGGATCGAGCCTCAGGAGTCCACCCGGATATTCTTGAGCATCTCCCCCCAAAAAAACCAGAGTCTGCCTACTGTATTGCTTTGTGCTCTCACCTCTGATTTCACTGGGGGCTGTCCCCCACCACCATCTCGCTCTCTCTGTCAAAGAGTTAACTTACAGCTCCAATTCATAAAGTTCCTTGTCATTCTTCCCTTTAACTTCCAGCTGAGTCTGCATCTGGAGCGCGGAACCCACCACGCTTACTAATTATGCCTGGGCTGCTAAGACCCACTCGAGAAGGTGTCTAGGGTGAGGCACCTTTCGCTATTCGAGAGGGCGCCTACGGCCTACGTAAGTGGTGCAAACTTCTTGTCTTGAAGTTTGATTGGTCTTCCGCGTAAACCAAGCTACTCAGTCTCTTTTCTCCACCGAATTTTCCTACTGAGCTCTCCTCATACTATTATTCTTGACAGCTCTGATTAGCCTATACATAGTCGCCTAGGCCATCTCTCCTTCGAATACCCTGGATCAGTTGGGGCTTGTCCCCGGCAGGTGGCGACCGAACAGGGACCTCAGGAGGCGATACTCAAAGAGCTGAGCAGACACGAACCACGCAATCAGCAGGCAATAAGCATGGAGCTCAGCAGTGACGAATCATGCTGCTCAACTGGCAATAATCAAGCACGTGACCAGGCAGGAATCACGCAGCTCAGCTGGCAATTGTCAAGCAGATGAGCCGACAGGAATCACGCAACTCAGCTGGCAATTGTCATGCAGATGAGCCGGCAAGAATCACGCAGCTCAGCAGGCCCTGATCACGTGACTCTGCAGGCACTGATCACGTGGCTGATCAAGTCCAGATCACGTGACTGAGCATGCACTGATCACGTGGCTATCATGCACTGATGACGTGACTGCGCATGCACTGATGACGTGGCTGACCGGGCACTGATCACATGGCTCATCATGCACTGATCACGTGTTTATCAGGCAATGATCAGTGACTGACAGGCGCTGATCATGGGACTGTGCACGCACTGATCACGTGGCTATCATGCACTGATCACGTGACTGCGCATGCACTGATGACGTGGCTGTTCGGGCACTGATCACCTGTTTATCAGGCAGTGATCAGTGACTGACAGGCGCTGATCAGGGGACTGTGCACGCACTGATCAGGTGGCTGATCAGGAACTGACCACCTGACCGCGCATGCAGTGATCACGTGGCTGGTCGTTCACTGATCACGTGTTTATCATACGGTGATCACGTGACTGAGAGGCGCTGATCACGTGACTGTGCCGTCAGTGATCACGTGGCTGAGCAGGCACTGATATCGTGACTGAGCATGCACTGATCATGTGCAGGGAGCCGGGGAGGCATTCCACTCTGGACAAAGGTCATGAGGAAGGAGGCTCGGCATACGCAAATGCGGGATCGAGCCTCAGGAGTCCACCCGGATATTCTCGAGCATCTCCCCCCAAAAAACCAGAGTCTGCCTACTGTATTGCTTTGTGCTCTCACCTCTGATTTCACTGGGGGCTGTCCCCCACCACCATCTCGCTCTCTCTGTCAAAGAGTTAACTTACAGCTCCAATTCATAAAGTTCCTTGTCATTCTTCCCTTTAACTTCCAGCTGAGTCTGCATCTGGAGCGCGGAACCCACCACGCTTACTAATTATGCCTGGGCTGCTAAGACCCACTCGAGAAGGTGTCTAGGGTGAGGCACCTTTCGCTATTCGAGAGGGCGCCTGCGGCCTACGTAAGTGGTGCAAACTTCTTGTCTTGAAGTTTGATTGGTCTTCCGCGTAAACCAAGCTACTCAGTCTCTTTTCTCCACCGAATTTTCCTACTGAGCTCTCCTCATACTATTATTCTTGACAGCTCTGATTAGCCTATAAATAGTCGCCTAGGCCATCTCTCCTTCGAATACCCTGGATCAGTTGGGGCTTGTCCCCGGCAGGTGGCGACCGAACAGGGACCTCAGGAGGTGATACTCAAAGAGCTGAGCAGACACGAACCACGCAATCAGCAGGCAATAAGCGTGGAGCTCAGCAGTGACGAATCATGCTGCTCAACTGGCACTAATCAAGCACGTGACCAGGCAGGAATCAGGCAGCTCAGCTGGCAATTGTCAAGCAGATGAGCCGACAGGAATCACGCAGCTCAGCTGGTAATTGTCATGCAGATGAGCTGGCAGGAATCACGCAGCTCAGCAGGCCCTGATCACGTGACTCTGCAGGCACTGATCACGTGGCTGATCAAGTCCAGATCACGTGACTGAGCATGCACTGATCACGTGGCTATCATGCACTGATGACGTGACTGCGCATGCACTGATGATGTGGCTGATCAGGCACTGATCACATGGCTCATCATCCACTGATCACGTGTTTATCAGGCAATGATCAGTGACTGACAGGCGCTGATCATGGGACTGTGCACGCACTGATCACGTGGCTATCATGCACTGATCACGTGACTGCGCATGCACTGATGACGTGGCTGTTCGGGCACTGATCACGTGTTTATCAGGCAGTGACCAGTGACTGACAGGCGCTGATCAGGGGACTGTGCACGCACTGATCAGGTGGCTGATCAGGAACTGACCACCTGACCGCGCATGCAGTGATCACGTGGCTGGTCGTTCACTGATCACGTGTTTATCACACGGTGATCACGTGACTGAGAGGCGCTGTTCACGTGACTGTGCCGTCAGTGATCACGTGGCTGAGCAGGCACTGATATCGTGACTGAGCATGCACTGATGATGTGCCGGGAGCCGGGGAGGCATTCCACTCTGGACAAAGGTCATGAGGAAGGAGGCTCGGCATACGCAAATGCGGGCTCGAGCCTCAGGAGTCCACCCGGATATTCTCGAGCATCTCCCCCAAAAACCAGAGTCTGCCTACTGTATTGCTTTGTGCTCTCACCTCTGATTTCACTGGGGGCTGTCCCCCACCACCATCTCGCTCTCTCTGTCAAAGAGTTAACTTACAGCTCCAATTCATAAAGTTCCTTGTCATTCTTCCCTTTAACTTCCAGCTGAGTCTGCATCTGGAGCGCGGAACCCACCACGCTTACTAATTATGCCTGGGCTGCTAAGACCCACTCGAGAAGGTGTCTAGGGTGAGGCACCTTTCGCTATTCGAGAGGGCGCCTGCGGCCTACGTAAGTGGTGCAAACTTCTTGTCTTGAAGATTGATTGGTCTTCCGCGTAAACCAAGCTACTCAGTCTCTTTTCTCCACCGAATTTTCCTACTGAGCTCTCCTCATACTATTATTCTTGACAGCTCTGATTAGCCTATAAATAGTCGCCTAGGCCATCTCTCCTTCGAATACCCTGGATCAGTTGGGGCTTGTCCCCGGCAGGTGGCGACCGAACAGGGACCTCAGGAGGCAATACTCAAAGAGCTGAGCAGACACGAACCACGCAATCAGCAGGCAATAAGCGTGGAGCTCAGCAGTGACGAATCATGCTGCTCAACTGGCAGTAATCAAGCACGTGACCAGGCAGGAATCACGCAGCTCAGCTGGCAATTGTCAAGCAGATGAGCCGACAGGAATCACGCAGCTCAGCTGGCAATTGTCATGCAGATGAGCCGGCAGGAATCACGCAGCTCAGCAGGCCCTGATCACGTGACTCTGCAGGCACTGATCACGTGGCTGATCAAGTACAGATCACGTGACTGAGCATGCACTGATCACGTGGCTATCATGCACTGATGACGTGACTGCGCATGCACTGATGACGTGGCTGATCAGGCACTGATCACATGGCTCATCATCCACTGATCACGTGTTTATCAGGCAATGATCAGTGACTGACAGGCGCTGATCATGGGACTGTGCACGCACTGATCACGTGGCTATCATGCACTGATCACGTGACTGCGCATGCACTGATGACGTGGCTGTTCGGGCACTGATCACGTGTTTATCAGGCAGTGACCAGTGACTGACAGGCGCTGATCAGGGGACTGTGCACGCACTGATCAGGTGGCTGATCAGGAACTGACCACCTGACCACGCATGCAGTGATCACGTGGCTGGTCGTTCACTGATCACGTGTTTATCATACGGTGATCACGTGACTGAGAGGCGCTGTTCACGTGACTGTGCCGTCAGTGATCACGTGGCTGAGCAGGCACTGATATCGTGACTGAGCATGCACTGATCATGTGCCGGGAGCCGGGGAGGCATTCCACTCTGGACAGAGGTCATGAGGAAGGAGGCTCGGCATACGCAAATGCGGGCTCGAGCCTCAGGAGTCCACCCGGATATTCTCGAGCATCTCCCCCCCAAAACCAGAGTCTGCCTACTGTATTGCTTTGTGCTCTCACCTCTGATTTCACTGGGGGCTGTCCCCCACCACCATCTCGCTCTCTCTGTCAAAGAGTTAACTTACAGCTCCAATTCATAAAGTTCCTTGTCATTCTTCCCTTTAACTTCCAGCTGAGTCTCCATCTGAGCGCGGAACCCACCACGCTTACTAATTATGCCTGGGCTGCTAAGACCCACTCGAGAAGGTGTCTAGGGTGAGGCACCTTTCGCTATTCGAGAGGGCGCCTGCGGCCTACGTAAGTGGTGCAAACTTCTTGTCTTGAAGATTGATTGGTCTTCCGCGTAAACCAAGCTACTCAGTCTCTTTTCTCCACCGAATTTTCCTACTGAGCTCTCCTCATACTATTATTCTTGACAGCTCTGATTAGCCTATAAATAGTCGCCTAGGCCATCTCTCCTTCGAATACCCTGGATCAGTTGGGGCTGGTCCCCGGCAGGTGGCGACCGAACAGGGACCTCAGGAGGCGATACTCAAACAGCTGAGCAGACACGAACCACGCAATCAGCAGGTAATAAGCATGGAGCTCAGCAGTGACGAATCATGCTGCTCAACTGGCAGTAATCAAGCACGTGACCAGGCAGGAATCACGCAGCTCAGCTGGCAATTGTCAAGCAAATGAGCCGACAGGAATCACGCAGCTCAGATGGCAATTGTCATGCAGATGAGCCGGCAGGAATCACGCAGCTCAGCAGGCCCTGATCACGTGACTCTGCAGGCACTGATCACGTGGCTGATCAAGTACAGATCACGTGACTGAGCATGCACTGATCACGTGGCTATCATGCACTGATGACGTGACTGCGCATGCACTGATGACGTGGCTGATCGGGCACTGATCACATGGCTCATCATGCACTGATCACGTGTTTATCAGGCAATGATCAGTGACTGACAGGCGCTGATCATGGGACTGTGCACGCACTGATCACGTGGCTATCATGCACTGATCACGTGACTGCGCATGCACTGATGACGTGGCTGTTTGGGCACTGATCACGTGTTTATCAGGCAGTGATCAGTGACTGACAGGCGCTGATCAGGGGACTGTGCACGCACTGATCAGGTGGCTGATCAGGAACTGACCACCTGACTGCGCATGCAGTGATCACGTGGCTGGTCGCTCACTGATCACGTGTTTATCATACGGTGATCACGTGACTGAGAGGCGCTGATCACCTGACTGTGCCGTCAGTGATCACGTGGCTGAGCAGGCACTGATATCGTGACTGAACATGCACTGATCATGTGCCGGGAGCCGGGGAGGCATTCCACTCTGGACAAAGGCCATGAGGAAGGAGGCTCGGCATACGCAAATGCGGGATCGAGCCTCAGGAGTCCACCCGGATATTCTCGAGCATCTCCCCCAAAAAAACCAGAGTCTGCCTACTGTATTGCTTTGTGCTCTCACCTCTGATTTCACTGGGGGCTGTCCCCCACCACCATCTCGCTCTCTCTGTCAAAGAGTTAACTTACAGCTCCAATTCATAAAGTTCCTTGTCATTCTTCCCTTTAACTTCCAGCTGAGTCTGCATCTGGAGCGCGGAACCCACCACGCTTACTAATTATGCCTGGGCTGCTAAGACCCACTCGAGAAGGTGTCTAGGGTGAGGCACCTTTCGCTATTCGAGAGGGCGCCTGCGGCCTACGTAAGTGGTGCAAACTTCTTGTCTTGAAGTTTGATTGGTCTTCCGCGTAAACCAAGCTACTCAGTCTCTTTTCTCCACCGAATTTTCCTACTGAGCTCTCCTCATACTATTATTCTTGACATCTCTGATTAGCATATAAATAGTCGCCTAGGCCATCTCTCCTTCGAATACCCTGGATCAGTTGGGGCTGGTCCCCGGCAGGTGGCGACCGAACAGGGACCTCAGGAGGCAATACTCAAAGAGCTGAGCAGACACGAACCACGCAATCAGCAGGCAATAAGCATGGAGCTCAGCAGTGACGAATCATGCTGCTCAACTGGCAATAATCAAGCACGTGACCAGGCAGGAATCACGCAGCTCAGCTGGCAATTGTCAAGCAGATGAGCCGACAGGAATCACGCAGCCTGATCACGTGACTCTGCATGCACTGATCACGTGGCTGATCATGCACTGATCACGTGGCTATCATGCACTGATCACGTGGCTGATCATGCACTGATCACGTGGCTGATCATGCACTGATCACGTGGCTATCATGCACTGATCACGTGACTGATCATGCACTGATCACGTGGCTGATCATGCACTGATCACGTGGCTGATCATGCACTGATCACGTGGCTATCATGCACTGATCACGTGGCTGATCATGCACTGATCACGCAGCTATCATGCACTGATCACGTGACTGATCATGCACTGATCACGTGGCTGATCATGCACTGATCACGTGACTGATCATGCACTGATCACGTGGCTATCATGCACTGATCACGTGGCTGATCATGCACTGATCACGCAGCTACCATGCACTGATCACGTGACTGATCATGCACTGATCACGTAATTGATCATGCACTGATCACGTGGCTGATCATGCACTGATCACGTGACTGATCATGCACTGATCACGTGACTGATCATGCACTGATCACGTGGCTATCATGCACTGATCACGTGGCTGATCATGCACTGATCACGTGCCTGGTCATGCACTGATCACATGACTGATCATGCACTGATCACGTGACTGATCATGCACTGATCACGTGGCTATCATGCACTACTCACGTGGCTGATCATGCAATGATCATGTAGCTACCATGTACCGGTCACGTGACTGATCATACACCCATCAGGTGACTGATCATGCACTGATCACGTGGCTATCATGCACTGATCACGTGGCTGATCATGCACTGATCATGTAGCTACCATGTACCAGTCACTTGACTGATCATGCACTGATACCGTGACTGAGCATGGACTGATCACATGACTATCATGTAGTGATCACGTGACTTAATGGCGCTGATCATGTGACTGATCATGCGCTGATCATGTTTGCTATCATACACTGATCATGTGCCTCTGGAGGCAATAAACAAAGAGCTGAGTAGGCACGAATCAAACAGTCAGCAGGCAATAATCATGGAACTCAGCTGTGAGGAATCATGCTGCTCAGCTGGCAATAATCAAGCAGCTGAGCAGGCAGGAATTACGCAGCACAGCTGGCAATTGTCAAGCAGATGACAGGCAGGAATCATGCAGCTCAGCTGGCAATTGTCAAGCAGATGAGCAGACAGTAATCACGCAGCTCAGCAGGCCCTGATCACGTGACTGAGCATGCACTGTTCACGTGGCTGATCATACACTGATCACGTGATTGATCATGCACTGATCACTTGGATATCATGCACTGATCACGTGGCTGATCATACACTGATCACGTGTCTGATCATGCACTGATCACGTGGCTGATCATACACTGCTCACGTAACTGATCATGCACTGATCACGTGGCTGATCATGCACTGATCACGTGGCTGATCATGCACTGATCACGTGACTGATCATGCACTGATCACGTGACTGATCATGCACTGATCACGTGGCTATCATGCACTGATCACGTGGCTGATCATGCACTGATCACGCAGCTACCATGCACTGATCACATGACTGATCATGCACTGATCACGTGATTGATCATGCACTGATCACGTGGCTTATCATGCACTGATCATGTGACTGATCATGTGCTGATCATGTTTGGTGTCACACACTGATCATGTGCATCTGGAGGCAATGAACAAAGAGCTGAGTAGGCAGGGATCAGTCAGCAGGCTATAATCATGGAACTCAGCTCTGAGAAATCATGCTGCTCAGCTGGCAATGATCAAGTAGATGAGCAGGCAGGAATTATGCAGCACAGGTGGCAATTGTCAAGGAGATGACAGGCAGGAATCGTACAGCTCAGCTGGCAATTGTCAAGCAGATGAGCAGACAGTAATCACGCAGCTCAGCAGGCCCTGATCACGTGACTGAGCATGCACTGTTCACGTGGCTGATCACACACCTATCACGTGACTGATCATGCACTGATCACGTGGCTATCATGCACTGATCACGTGATTGATCATGCACTGATCACGTGGCTGATCATGCACTGATCACGTGGCTGATCATGCACTGATCACGTGACTGATCATGCACTGATCACGTGGCTATCATGCACTGATCACGTGGCTGATCATGCACTGATCACGGGACTGATCATGCACTGATCACGGCGCTATCATGCACTGACACATGACTGACATGCACTGATCACGTGGCTGATCATGCACTGATCACGTGACTGATCATGCACTGATCACGTGGCTGATCATGCACTGATCACGTGACTGATCATGCACTGATCACGTGGCTATCATGCACTGATCACGTGGCTGATCATGCACTGATCACGGGACTGATCATGCACTGATCATGGCGCTATCATGCACTGACACATGACTCACATGCACTGATCACGTGACTGATCATGCACTGATCACGTGACTGATCATGCACTGATCACGTGACTGATCATGCACTGATCACGTGGCTATCATGCACTGATCACGTGGCTATCATGCACTGATCACGTGGCTGATCATGCACTGATCACGTAGCTACCATGCACTGATCACGTGACTGATCATGCACTGATCACGTGGCTATCATGCACTGATCACGTGGCTATCATGCACTGATCACGTGGCTGATCATGCACTGATCACGTAGCTATCATGCACTGATCACGTGACTGATCATGCACTGATCACGTGGCTGATCATGCACTGATCACGTGACTGATCATGCACTGATCACGTGACTGATCATGCACTGATCACGTGGATATCATGCACTGATCACGTGGCTGATCATACACTGATCACGTGTCTGACCATGCACTGATCACGTGGCTGATCATACACTGATCACGTAACTGATCATGCACTGATCACGTGGCTATCATGCACTGATCACGTGGCTGATCATGCACTGATCACGTGACTGATCATGCACTGATCAGTGGCAATCATGCACTGATCACGTGGCTGATCATGCACTGATCACGTGACTGATCATGCACTGATCACTGGCTATCATGCACTCATCACGTGGCTATCATGCACTGATCACGTGGCTGATCATGCACTGATCACGTGACTGATCATGCACTGATCACGTCTGATCATGCACTGATCACGTGACTGATCATGCACTGATCACGTGGATGATCATGCACTGATCATGTGACTGATCATGCACTGATCACGTGGCTATCATGCACTGATCACGTGGCTGATCATGCAATGATCACGTAGCTACCATGCACTGATCACGTGACTGATCATGCACTGATCACGTGGCTGATCATGCACTGATCACGTGACTGATCATGCACTGATCACGTGGCTGATCATGCACTGATCACGTGACTGATCATGCACTGATCACGTGGCTGATCATGCACTGATCACATGGCTCATCATGCACTGATCACGTGTTTATCAGGCAATGATCAGTGACTGACAGGCGCTGATCATGGGACTGTGCACGCACTGATCACGTGGCTATCATGCACTGATCACGTGACTGCGCATGCACTGATGACGTGGCTGTTCGTGCACTGATCACGTGTTTATCAGGCAGTGATCAGCGACTGACAGGCGCTGATCAGGGGACTGTGCACGCACTGATCAGGTGGCTGATCAGGAACTGACCACCTGACCGCGCATGCAGTGATCACGTGGCTGGTCGCTCACTGATCACGTGTTTATCATACGGTGATCACGTGACTGAGAGGCGCTGATCACGTGACTGTGCCGTCAGTGATCACGTGGCTGAGCAGGCACTGATATCGTGACTGAGCATGCACTGATCATGTGCCGGGAGCCGGGAGGCATTCCACTCTGGACAAAGGTCATGAGGAAGGAGGCTCGGCATACGCAAATGCGGGATCGAGCCTCAGGAGTCCACCGGGATGTTCTCGAGCATCTCCCCCCCAAAAAACCGGAGTCTGCCTACTGTATTGCTTTGTGCTCTCACCTCTGATTTCACTGGGGGCTGTCCCCCACCACCATCTCGCTCTCTCTGTCAAAGAGTTAACTTACAGCTCCAATTCATAAAGTTCCTTGTCATTCTTCCCTTTAACTTCCAGCTGAGTCTCCATCTGGAGCGCGGAACCCACCACGCTTACTAATTATGCCTGGGCTGCTAAGACCCACTCGAGAAGGTGTCTAGGGTGAGGCACCTTTCGCTATTCGAGAGGGCGCCTGCGGCCTACGTAAGTGGTGCAAACTTCTTGTCTTGAAGTTTGATTGGTCTTCCGCGTAAACCAAGCTACTCAGTCTCTTTTCTCCACCGAATTTTCCTACTGAGCTCTCCTCATACTATTATTCTTGACATCTCTGATTAGCATATAAATAGTCGCCTAGGCCATCTCTCCTTCGAATACCCTGGATCAGTTGGGGCTGGTCCCCGGCAGGTGGCGACCGAACAGGGACCTCAGGAGGCAATACTCAAAGAGCTGAGCAGACACGAACCACGCAATCAGCAGGCAATAAGCATGGAGCTCAGCAGTGACGAATCATGCTGCTCAACTGGCAATAATCAAGCACGTGACCAGGCAGGAATCACGCAGCTCAGCTGGCAATTGTCAAGCAGATGAGCCGACAGGAATCACGCAGCTCAGCTGGCACTGATCACGTGACTCTGCATGCACTGATCACGTGGCTGATCATGGACTGATCACGTGACTGAGCATGCACTGATCACGTGGCTATCATGCACTGATCACGTGACTGATCATGCACTGATCACGTGGCTGATCATGCACTGATCACGTGCTGATCATGCACTGATCACGTGGCTATCATGCACTGATCACGTGGCTGAATGCACTGATCACGGGACTGTCATGCACTGATGACGTGGCTGATCAGGCACTGATCACATGGCTCATCATGCACTGATCACGTGTTTATCAGGCAATGATCACGTGACTGACAGGCGCTGATCATGGGACTGTGCACGCACTGATCACGTGGCTATCATGCACTGATCACGTGACTGCGCATGCACTGATGACGTGGCTGATCGGGCACTGATCACGTGTTTATCAGGCAGTGATCAGTGACTGACAGGCGCTGATCAGGGGACTGTGCACGCACTGATCAGGTGGCTGATCAGGAACTGACCACCTGACCGCGCATGCAGTGATCACGTGGCTGGTCATTCACTGATCACGTGTTTATCATACGGTGATCACGTGACTGAGAGGCGCTGATCACGTGACTGTGCCGTCAGTGATCACGTGGCTGAGCAGGCACTGATATCGTGACTGAGCATGCACTGATCATGTGCCGGGAGCCAGGGAGGCATTCCACTCTGGACAAAGGTCATGAGGAAGGAGGCTCGGCATACGCAAATGCGGGATCGAGCCTCAGGAGTCCACCCGGATGTTCTCGAGCATCTCCCCCGCAAAAAACCGGAGAATGCCTACTGTATTGCTTTGTGCTCTCACCTCTGATTTCACTGTGGGATGTCCCCCACCTCCATCTCGCTCTCTCTGTCAAAGAGTTAACTTACAGCTCCAATTCATAAAGTTCCTTGTCATTCTTCCCTTTAACTTCCAGCTGAGTCTCCATCTGGAGCGCGGAACCCACCACGCTTACTAATTATGCCTGGGCTGCTAAGACCCACTCGAGAAGGTGTCTAGGGTGAGGCACCTTTCGCTATTCGAGAGGGCGCCTGCGGCCTACGTAAGTGGTGCAAACTTCTTGTCTTGAAGTTTGATTGGTCTTCCGCGTAAACCAAGCTACTCAGTCTCTTTTCTCCACCGAATTTTCCTACTGAGCTCTCCTCATACTATTATTCTTGACATCTCTGATTAGCATATAAATAGTCGCCTAGGCCATCTCTCCTTCGAATACCCTGGATCAGTTGGGGCTGGTCCCCGGCAGGTGGCGACCCAACAGGGACCTCAGGAGGCGATACTCAAAGAGCTGAGCAGACACGAACCACGCAATCAGCAGGCAATAAGCATGGAGCTCAGCAGTGACGAATCATGCTGCTCAACTGGCAATAATCAAGCACGTGACCAGGCAGGAATCACGCAGCTCAGCTGGCAATTGTCAAGCAGATGAGCCGACAGGAATCACGCAGCTCAGCATGCACTGATCACGTGACTGATCATGCACTGATCACGTGGCTGATCATGCACTGATCACGTGGCTATCATGCACTGATCACGTGGCTGATCATGCACTGATCACGTAGCTACCATGTACTGATCACGTGAATGATCATACACTGATCAGGTGACTGATCATGCACTGATCACGTGGCTATCATGCACTGATCACGAGACTGATCATGCACTGATCACGTCTAATCATGCACTGATCACGTGACTGCCCATGCACTGATCACGTGGATGATCATACACTGATCATGTGACAGATCATGCACTGATCACGTGGCTGATCATGCACTGATACCGTGACTGAGCATGGACTGATCACATGACTATCATGTAGTGATCACGTGACTTAATGGCGCTGATCATGTGACTGATCATGCGCTGATCATGTTTGCTATCATACACTGATCATGTGCCTCTGGAGGCAATAAACAAAGAGCTGAGTAGGCACGAATCAAACAGTCAGCAGGCAATAATCATGGAACTCAGCTGTGAGGAATCATGCTGCTCAGCTGGCAATAATCAAGCAGCTGAGCAGGCAGGAATTACGCAGCACAGCTGGCAATTGTCAAGCAGATGACAGGCAGGAATCGTGCAGCTCAGCTGGCAATTGTCAAGCAGATGAGCAGACAGTAATCACGCAGCTCAGCAGGCCCTGATCACGTGACTGAGCATGCACTGTTCACGTGGCTGATCATACACTGATCACGTGATTGATCATGCACTGATCACTTGGATATCATGCACTGATCACGTGGCTGATCATACACTGTTCACGTGTCTGACCATGCACTGATCACGTGGCTGATCATACACTGCTCACGTAACTGATCATGCACTGATCACGTGGCTATCATGCACTGATCACGTGGCTGATCATGCACTGATCACGTGACTGATCATGCACTGATCACGTGACTGATCATGCACTGATCAGTGGCAATCATGCACTGATCACGTGGCTGATCATACACTGATCACGTGACTGATCATGCACTGATCATCTGACTATCATGCACTCATCACGTGGCTATCATGCACTGATCACGTGGCTGATCATGCACTGATCACGTGACTGATCATGCACTGATCACGTCTGATCATGCACTGATCACGTGACTGATCATGCACTGATCACGTGGATGATCATGCACTGATCACGTGACTGATCATGCACTGATCACGTGGCTATCATGCACTGATCACGTGGCTGATCATGCAATGATCACGTAGCTACCATGTACTGATCACGTGACTGATCATGCACTGATCACGTAATTGATCATGCACTGATCACGTGACTGATCATGCACTGATCACGTGACTGATCATGCACTGATCACGTGGCTATCATGCACTGATCACGTGGCTGATCATGCACTGATCACGTGGCTGATCATGCACTGATCACGTGGCTGATCATGCACTGATCACGTGACTGATCATGCACTGATCACGTGGCTATCATGCACTGATCACGTGGCTGATCATGCACTGATCACGTGGCTGATCACACACTGATCACGTGACTGATCATGCACTGATCACGTGGCACTCATGCACTGATCACGTGGCTGATCATGCACTGATCACGTGACTGATCATGCACTGATCACGTGGCTATCATGCACTGATCACGTGGCTGATCATGCAATGATCACGTGGTACCATGCACTGATCACGTGACTGATCATGCACTGATCACGTGGCTATCATGCACTGATCACGTGGCTGATCATGCACTGATCAGTGACTGATCATGCACTGATCACGTGGCTATCATGCACTGATCACGTGGCTGATCATGCACTGATCACGTGGCTACCATGCACTGGTCACATGACTGATCATGCACTGATCACGTAATTGATCATGCACTGATCACGTGGCTTATCATGCATTGATCATGTGACTGATCATGTGCTGATCATGTTTGGTGTCATACACTGATCATGTGCCTCTGGAGGCAATGAACAAAGAGCTGAGTAGGCACGAATCAGTCAGCAGGCAATAATCATGGAACTCAGCTGTGAGAAATCATGCTGCTCAGCTGGCAATAATCAAGCAGCTGAGCAGGCAGGAATTATGCAGCACAGCTGGCAATTGTCAAGCAGATGACAGGCAGGAATCGTGCAGCTCAGCTGGCAATTGTCAAGCAGATGAGCAGACAGTAATCACGCAGCTCAGCAGGCCCTGATCACGTGACTGAGCATGCACTGTTCACGTGGCTGATCACACACTGATCACGTGACTGATCATGCACTGATCACGTGGCATCATGCACTGATCACGTGGCTGATCATACACTGATCACGTGACTGATCATGCACTGATCACGTGGCTATCATGCACTGATCACGTGGCTGATCATGCACTGATCACGTGGCTATCATGCACTGATCACGTGACTGATCATGCACTGATCACGGCTGATCATGCACTGATCACGTGACTGATCATGCACTGATCACGTGACTGATCATGCACTGATCACGTGGCTATCATGCACTGATCACGTGGCTGATCATGCACTGATCACGTGACTGATCATGCACTGATCACGTAACTGATCATGCACTGATCACGTGACTGATCATGCACTGATCACGTGGCTGATCATACACTGATCACGTGACTGATCATGCACTGATCACGTGGCTATCATGCACTGATCACGTGGCTGATCATGCACTGATCACGTGGCTATCATGCACTGATCACGTGGCTGATCATGCACTGATCACGTGACTGATCATGCACTGATCACGTGGCTATCATGCACTGATCACGTGGCTGATCATGCACTGATCACGTGACTGATCATGCACTGATCACGTGGCTATCATGCACTGATCACGTGGCTGATCATGCACTGATCACGGGACTGATCATGCACTGATCACGTGGCTATCATGCACTGACACATGACTGATCATGCACTGATCACGTGGCTGATCATGCACTGATCACGTGACTGATCATGCACTGATCACGTGACTGATCATGCACTGATCACGTGGCTGATCATGCACTGATCACGTGGCTATCATGCACTGATCACGTGGCTGATCATGCACTGATCACGTAGCTACCATGTACTGATCACGTGACTGATCATGCACTGATCACGTACTGATCATGCACTGATCACGTGGCTGATCATGCACTGATCACGTGACTGATCATGCACTGATCACGTGACTGATCATGCACTGATCACGTGACTGATCATGCACTGATCACGTGGCTATCATGCACTGATCACGTGGCTATCATGCACTGATCACGTGGCTGATCATGCACTGATCACGTAGCTATCATGCACTGATCACGTGACTGATCATGCACTGATCACGTGACTGATCATGCACTGATCACGTGGCTGATCATGCACTGATCACGTGGCTATCATGCACTGATCACGTGGCTGATCATACACTGATCACGTGTCTGACCATGCACTGATCACGTGGCTGATCATACACTGATCACGTAACTGATCATGCACTGATCACGTGGCTATCATGCACTGATCACGTGGCTGAACATGCACTGATCACGTGGCTGATCACACACTGTCACGTGACTGATCATGCACTGATCACGTGGCACTCATGCACTGATCACGTGGCTGATCATACACTGCTCACGTAACTGATCATGCACTGATCACGTGGCTATCATGCACTGCTCACGTGGCTGATCATGCAATGATCACGTAGCTACCATATACTGGTCACGTGACTGATCATGCACTGATCACGTAAATGATCATGCACTGATCACGTGACTGATCATGCACTGATCACGTGACTGATCATGCACTGATCACGTGGCTATCATGCACTGATCACGTGGCTATCATGCACTGATCACGTGACTGATCATGCACTGATCACGTAATTGATCATGCACTGATCACGTGACTGATCATGCACTGATCACGTGGCTGATCACACACTGATCACGTGACTGATCATGCACTGATCACGTGGCTATCATGCACTGATCACGTGGCTATCATGCACTGATCACGTGGATATCATGCACTGATCACGTGGCTGATCACACACGATCACATGACTGATCATGCACTGATCACGTGGCTATCATGCACTGATCACGTGGCTGATCATGCACTGATCACGTAGCTACCATGCACTGATCACGTGACTGATCATGCACTGATCACGTAATTGATCATGCACTGATCACGTGGCTGATCATGCACTGATCACGTGACTGATCATGCACTGATCACGTGACTGATCATGCACTGATCACGTGGCTGATCATGCACTGATCACGCAGCTATCATGCACTGATCACGTGACTGATCATGCACTGATCACGTAACTGATCATGCACTGATCACGTGGCTGATCATGCACTGATCACGTGACTGATCATGCACTGATCACGTGGCTGATCATGCACTGATCACGTGGCTATCATGCACTGATCACGTGGCTGATCATGCACTGATCATGTAGCTACCATGTACTGGTCACGTGACTGATCATGCACTGATCACGTGACTGATCATGCACTGATCACGTGGCTATCATGCACTGATCACATGACTGCCCATGCACTGATCACGTGGATGATCATACACTAATCATGTGACAGATCATGCACTGATCACGTGGCTGATCATGCACTGATACCGTGACTGAGCATGGACTGATCACATGACTATCATGTAGTGATCACGTGACTTAATGGCGCTGATCATGTGACTGATCATGCGCTGATCATGTTTGCTATCATACACTGATCATGTGCCTCTGGAGGCAATAAACAAAGAGCTGAGTAGGCACGAATCAAACAGTCAGCAGGCAATAATCATGGAACTCAGCTGTGAGGAATCATGCTGCTCAGCTGGCAATAATCAAGCAGCTGAGCAGGCAGGAATTACGCAGCACAGCTGGCAATTGTCAAGCAGATGACAGGCAGGAATCGTGCAGCTCAGCTGGCAATTGTCAAGCAGATGAGCAGACAGTAATCACGCAGCTCAGCAGGCCCTGATCACGTGACTGAGCATGCACTGTTCACGTGGCTGATCATACACTGATCACGTGACTGATCATGCACTGATCACTTGGATATCATGCACTGATCACGTGGCTGATCATACACTGATCACGTCTGATCATGCACTGATCACGTGGCTATCATGCACTGATCACGTGACTGATCATGCACTGATCACGTGACTGATCATGCACTGATCACGTGACTGATCATGCACTGATCACGTGGCTATCATGCACTGATCACGTGGCTGATCATGCACTGATCACGTGACTGATCATGCACTGATCACTGGCTATCATGCACTGATCACGTGGCTATCATGCACTGATCACGTGGCTGATCATGCACTGATCACGTGACTGATCATGCACTGATCACGTGGCTGATCATGCACTGATCACGTGACTGATCATGCACTGATCACGTGGCTGATCATGCACTGATCACGTGACTGATCATGCACTGATCACGTTGATCATGCACTGATCACGTGGCTGATCATGCACTGATCACGTGACTGATCATGCACTGATCACGTGACTGATCATGCACTGATCACGTGGCTATCATGCACTGATCACGTGGCTGATCATGCACTGATCACGCAGCTACCATGTACTGATCACATGACTGATCATGCACTGATCACGTAATTGATCATGCACTGATCACGTGGCTCATCATGCATTGATCATGTGACTGATCATGTGCTGATCATGTTTGGTGTCACACACTGATCATGTGCATCTGGAGGCAATGAACAAAGAGCTGAGTAGGCACGAATCAGTCAGCAGGCTATAATCATGGAACTCAGCTCTGAGAAATCATGCTGCTCAGCTGGCAATGATCAAGTAGATGAGCAGGCAGGAATTATGCAGCACAGGTGGCAATTGTCAAGCAGATGACAGGCAGGAATCGTGCAGCTCAGCTGGCAATTGTCAAGCAGATGAGCAGACAGTAATCACGCAGCTCAGCAGGCCCTGATCACGTGACTGAGCATGCACTGTTCACGTGGCTGATCATACACTATCACGTGACTGATCATGCACTGATCACGTGGCTATCATGCACTGATCACGTGACTGATCATGCACTGATCACGTGGCTGATCATGCACTGATCACGTGGCTGATCATGCACTGATCACGTGACTGATCATGCACTGATCACGTGGCTATCATGCACTGATCACGTGGCTGATCATGCACTGATCACGGGACTGATCATGCACTGATCACGGCGCTATCATGCACTGACTACATGACTGACATGCACTGATCACGTGGATGATCATGCACTGATCACGTGACTGATCATGCACTGATCACGTGACTGATCATGCACTGATCACGTGGCTGATCATGCACTGATCACGTGGCTATCATGCACTGATCACGTGGCTGATCATGCACTGATCACGTAGCTATCATGCACTGATCACGTGACTGATCATGCACTGATCACGTGACTGATCATGCACTGATCACGTGGCTGATCATGCACTGATCACGTGACTGATCATGCACTGATCACGTGACTGATCATGCACTGATCACGTGACTGATCATGCACTGATCACGTGGCTATCATGCACTGATCACGTGGCTATCATGCACTGATCACGTGGCTGATCATGCACTGATCACGTAGCTACCATGCACTGATCACGTGACTGATCATGCACTGATCACGTGGCTGATCATGCACTGATCACGTGACTGATCATGCACTGATCACGTGACTGATCATGCACTGATCACGTGGATATCATGCACTGATCACGTGGCTGATCATACACTGATCACGTGTCTGACCATGCACTGATCACGTGGCTGATCATACACTGATCACGTAACTGATCATGCACTGATCACGTGGCTATCATGCACTGATCACGTGGCTGAACATGCACTGATCACGTGGCTGATCACACACCTGTCACGTGACTGATCATGCACTGATCACGTGGCACTCATGCACTGATCACGTGGCTGATCATACTCTGCTCACGTAACTGATCATGCACACATCACGTGGCTATCATGCACTGCTCACGTGGCTGATCATGCACTGATCACGTAGCTACCATATACTGGTCACGTGACTGATCATGCACAGATCACGTAAATGATCATGCACTGATCACGTGACTGATCATGCACTGATCACGTGACTGATCATGCACTGATCACGTGGCTATCATGCACTGCTCACGTGGCTGATCATGCAATGATCACGTAGCAACCATGTACTGGTCACGTGACTGATCATGCACTGATCACGTAATTGATCATGCACTGATCACGTGACTCATCATGCACTGATCACGTGGCTGATCACACACGATCACGTGACTGATCATGCACTGATCACGTGGCTGATCATGCACGATCACATGACTGATCATGCACTGATCACGTGGCTATCATGCACTGATCACGTGGCTGATCATGCACTGATCACGTGGCTATCATGCACTGATCACGTGACTGATCATGCACTGATCACGTGACTGATCATGCACTGATCACGTGGCTGATCATGCACTGATCACGTGGCTGATCATGCACTGATCACGCAGCTATCATGCACTGATCACGTGACTGATCATGCACTGATCACGTGACTGATCATGCACTGATCACGTGGCTGATCATGCACTGATCACGTGGCTATCATGCACTGATCACGTGGCTGATCATGCACTGATCATGTAGCTACCATGTACTGGTCACGTGAATGATCATACACCCATCAGGTGACTGATCATGCACTGATCACGTGGCTATCATGCACTGATCACGTGACTGATCATGCACTGATCACGTCTAATCATGCACTGATCACATGACTGCCCATGCACTGATCACGTGGATGATCATACACTGATCATGTGACAGATCATGCACTGATCACGTGGCTGATCATGCACTGATACCGTGACTGAGCATGGACTGATCACATGACTATCATGTAGTGATCACGTGACTTAATGGCACTGATCATGTGACTGATCATGCGCTGATCATGTTTGCTATCATACACTGATCATGTGCCTCTGGAGGCAATAAACAAAGAGCTGAGTAGGCACGAATCAAACAGTCAGCAGGCAATAATCATGGAACTCAGCTGTGAGGAATCATGCTGCTCAGCTGGCAATAATCAAGCAGCTGAGCAGGCAGGAATTACGCAGCACAGCTGACAATTGTCAAGCAGATGACAGGCAGGAATCGTGCAGCTCAGCTGGCAATTGTCAAGCAGATGAGCAGACAGTAATCACGCAGCTCAGCAGGCCCTGATCACGTGACTGAGCATGCACTGTTCACGTGGCTGATCATACACTGATCACGTGATTGATCATGCACTGATCACTTGGATATCATGCACTGATCACGTGGCTGATCATACACTGTTCACGTGTCTGATCATGCACTGATCACGTAGCAACCATGCACTGATCACGTGACTGATCATGCACTGATCACGTGGCTGATCATGCACTGATCACGTGGCTGATCATGCACTGATCAGTGACAATCATGCACTGATCACGTGGCTGATCATGCACTGATCACGTGACTGATCATGCACTGATCATCTGGCTATCATGCACTCATCACGTGGCTATCATGCACTGATCACGTGGCTGATCATGCACTGATCACGAGACTGATCATGCACTGATCACGTCTGATCATGCACTGATCACGTGACTGATCATGCACTGATCACGTGGATGATCATGCACTGATCACGTGACTGATCATGCACTGATCACGTGGCTATCATGCACTGATCACGTGGCTGATCATGCACTGATCACGTAGCTACATGCACTGATCACGTGACTGATCATGCACTGATCACGTAATTGATCATGCACTGATCACGTGACTGATCATGCACTGATCACGTGACTGATCATGCACTGATCACGTGACTGATCATGCACTGATCACGTGGCTATCATGCACTGATCACGTGGCTGATCATGCACTGATCACGTGTTTATCAGGCACTGATCAGTGACTGACAGGCGCTGATCATGGGACTGTGCATGCACTGATCACGTGGCTGATCATGCACTGATCACGTGACTGCGCATGCACTGATCACGTGGCTGGTCATGCACTGATCACGTGTTTATCATGCACTGATCACGTGACTGAGAGGCGCTGATCACGTGACTGTGCCGTCAGTGATCACGTGGCTGAGCAGGCACTGATATCGTGACTGAGCATGCACTGATCATGTGCCGGGAGCCGGGGAGGCATTCCACTCTGGACAAAGGTCATGAGGAAGGAGGCTCGGCATACGCAAATGCGGGATCGAGCCTCAGGAGTCCACCCGGATATTCTCGAGCATCTCCCCCAAAAAACCGGAGTCTGCCTACTGTATTGCTTTGTGCTCTCACCTCTGATTTCACTGGGGGCTGTCCCCCACCACCATCTCGCTCTCTCTGTCAAAGAGTTAACTTACAGCTCCAATTCATAAAGTTCCTTGTCATTCTTCCCTTTAACTTCCAGCTGAGTCTCCATCTGGAGCGCGGAACCCACCACGCTTACTAATTATGCCTGGGCTGCTAAGACCCACTCGAGAAGGTGTCTAGGGTGAGGCACCTTTCGCTATTCGAGAGGGCGCCTGCGGCCTACGTAAGTGGTGCAAACTTCTTGTCTTGAAGTTTGATTGGTCTTCCGCGTAAACCAAGCTACTCAGTCTCTTTTCTCCACCGAATTTTCCTACTGAGCTCTCCTCATACTATTATTCTTGACATCTCTGATTAGCATATAAATAGTCGCCTAGGCCATCTCTCCTTCGAATACCCTGGATCAGTTGGGGCTGGTCCCCGGCAGGTGGCGACCGAACAGGGACCTCAGGAGGCAATACTCAAAGAGCTGAGCAGACACGAACCACGCAATCAGCAGGCAATAAGCATGGAGCTCAGCAGTGACGAATCATGCTGCTCAACTGGCAATAATCAAGCACGTGACCAGGCAGGAATCACGCAGCTCAGCTGGCAATTGTCAAGCAGATGAGCCGACAGGAATCACGCAGCTCAGCTGGCAATTGTCATGCAGATGAGCCGGCAGGAATCACGCAGCTCAGCAGGCCCTGATCACGTGACTCTGCATGCACTGATCACGTGGCTGATCATGCACTGATCACATGGCTGATCATGCACTGATCACGTGTTTATCATGCACTGATCAGTGACTGACAGGCGCTGATCATGGGACTGTGCACGCACTGATCACGTGGCTATCATGCACTGATCACGTGACTGCGCATGCACTGATGACGTGGCTGTTCGGGCACTGATCACGTGTTTATCAGGCAGTGATCAGTGACTGACAGGCGCTGATCAGGGGACTGTGCACGCACTGATCAGGTGGCTGATCAGGAACTGACCACCTGACCGCGCATGCAGTGATCACGTGGCTGGTCGTTCACTGATCACGTGTTTATCATACGGTGATCACGTGACTGAGAGGCGCTGATCACGTGACTGTGCCGTCAGTGATCACGTGGCTGAGCAGGCACTGATATCGTGACTGAGCATGCACTGATCATGTGCCGGGAGCCGGGGAGGCATTCCACTCTGGACAAAGGTCATGAGGAAGGAGGCTCGGCATACGCAAATGCGGGATCGAGCCTCAGGAGTCCACCCGGATATTCTCGAGCATCTCCCCCAAAAAAACCAGAGTCTGCCTACTGTATTGCTTTGTGCTCTCACCTCTGATTTCACTGGGGGCTGTCCCCCACCACCATCTCGCTCTCTCTGTCAAAGAGTTAACTTACAGCTCCAATTCATAAAGTTCCTTGTCATTCTTCCCTTTAACTTCCAGCTGAGTCTCCATCTGGAGCGCGGAACCCACCACGCTTACTAATTATGCCTGGGCTGCTAAGACCCACTCGAGAAGGTGTCTAGGGTGAGGCACCTTTCGCTATTCGAGAGGGCGCCTGCGGCCTACGTAAGTGGTGCAAACTTCTTGTCTTGAAGTTTGATTGGTCTTCCGCGTAAACCAAGCTACTCAGTCTCTTTTCTCCACCGAATTTTCCTACTGAGCTCTCCTCATACTATTATTCTTGACATCTCTGATTAGCATATAAATAGTCGCCTAGGCCATCTCTCCTTCGAATACCCTGGATCAGTTGGGGCTGGTCCCCGGCAGGTGGCGACCGAACAGGGACCTCAGGAGGCAATACTCAAAGAGCTGAGCAGACACGAACCACGCAATCAGCAGGCAATAAGCATGGAGCTCAGCAGTGACGAATCATGCTGCTCAACTGGCAATAATCAAGCACGTGACCAGGCAGGAATCACGCAGCTCAGCTGGCAATTGTCAAGCAGATGAGCCGACAGGAATCACGCAGCTCAGCTGGCAATTGTCATGCAGATGAGCCGGCAGGAATCACGCAGCTCAGCAGGCCCTGATCACGTGACTCTCATGCACTGATCACGTGGCTGATCAAGCACTGATCACGTGACTGAGCATGCACTGATCACGTGGCTATCATGCACTGATCACGTGGCTGATCATGCACTGATCACGTGGCTGATCATGCACTGATCACGTGGCTGATCATGCACTGATCACGTGTTTATCAGGCAATGATCAGTGACTGACAGGCGCTGATCATGGGACTGTGCACGCACTGATCACGTGGCTATCATGCACTGATCACGTGACTGCGCATGCACTGATGACGTGGCTGTTCGGGCACTGATCACGTGTTTATCAGGCAGTGATCAGTGACTGACAGGCGCTGATCAGGGGACTGTGCACGCACTGATCAGGTGGCTGATCAGGAACTGACCACCTGACCGCGCATGCAGTGATCACGTGGCTGGTCGTTCACTGATCACGTGATTATCATACGGTGATCACGTGACTGAGAGGCGCTGATCACGTGACTGTGCCGTCAGTGATCACGTGGCTGAGCAGGCACTGATATTGTGACTGAGCATGCACTGATCATGTGCCGGGAGCCGGGGAGGCATTCCACTCTGGACAAAGGTCATGAGGAAGGAGGCTCGGCATACGCAAATGCGGGATCGAGCCTCAGGAGTCCACCCGGATATTCTCGAGCATCTCCCCCCAAAAAAACCAGAGTCTGCCTACTGTATTGCTTTGTGCTCTCACCTCTGATTTCACTGGGGGCTGTCCCCCACCACCATCTCGCTCTCTCTGTCAAAGAGTTAACTTACAGCTCCAATTCATAAAGTTCCTTGTCATTCTTCCCTTTAACTTCCAGCTGAGTCTCCATCTGGAGCGCGGAACCCACCACGCTTACTAATTATGCCTGGGCTGCTAAGACCCACTCGAGAAGGTGTCTAGGGTGAGGCACCTTTCGCTATTCAGAGGGCGCCTGCGGCCTACGTAAGTGGTGCAAACTTCTTGTCTTGAAGTTTGATTGGTCTTCCGCGTAAACCAAGCTACTCAGTCTCTTTTCTCCACCGAATTTTCCTACTGAGCTCTCCTCATACTATTATTCTTGACATCTCTGATTAGCATATAAATAGTCGCCTAGGCCATCTCTCCTTCGAATACCCTGGATCAGTTGGGGCTGGTCCCCGGCAGGTGGCGACCGAACAGGGACCTCAGGAGGCAATACTCAAAGAGCTGAGCAGACACGAACCACGCAATCAGCAGGCAATAAGCATGGAGCTCAGCAGTGACGAATCATGCTGCTCAACTGGCAATAATCAAGCACGTGACCAGGCAGGAATCACGCAGCTCAGCTGGCAATTGTCAAGCAGATGAGCCGACAGGAATCACGCAGCTCAGCTGGCAATTGTCATGCAGATGAGCCGGCAGGAATCACGCAGCTCAGCAGGCCCTGATCACGTGACTCTGCAGGCACTGATCACGTGGCTGATCAAGTCCAGATCACGTGACTGAGCATGCACTGATCACGTGGCTATCATGCACTGATGACGTGACTGCGCATGCACTGATGACGTGGCTGATCAGGCACTGATCACATGGCTCATCATGCACTGATCACGTGTTTATCAGGCAATGATCAGTGACTGACAGGCGCTGATCATGGGACTGTGCACGCACTGATCACGTGGCTATCATGCACTGATCACGTGACTGCGCATGCACTGATGACGTGGCTGTTCGGGCACTGATCACGTGTTTATCAGGCAGTGATCAGTGACTGACAGGCGCTGATCAGGGGACTGTGCACGCACTGATCAGGTGGCTGATCAGGAACTGACCACCTGACGCGCATGCAGTGATCACGTGGCTGGTCGTTCACTGATCACGTGTTTATCATACGGTGATCACGTGACTGAGAGGCACTGATATCGTGACTGAGCATGCACTGATCATGTGCCGGGAGCCGGGGAGGCATTCCACTCTGGACAAAGGTCATGAGGAAGGAGGCTCGGCATACGCAAATGCGGGATCGAGCCTCAGGAGTCCACCCGGATATTCTCGAGCATCTCCCCCCAAAAAAACCAGAGTCTGCCTACTGTATTGCTTTGTGCTCTCACCTCTGATTTCACTGGGGGCTGTCCCCCACCACCATCTCGCTCTCTCTGTCAAAGAGTTAACTTACAGCTCCAATTCATAAAGTTCCTTGTCATTCTTCCCTTTAACTTCCAGCTGAGTCTCCATCTGGAGCGCGGAACCCACCACGCTTACTAATTATGCCTGGGCTGCTAAGACCCACTCGAGAAGGTGTCTAGGGTGAGGCACCTTTCGCTATTCGAGAGGGCGCCTGCGGCCTACGTAAGTGGTGCAAACTTCTTGTCTTGAAGTTTGATTGGTCTTCCGCGTAAACCAAGCTACTCAGTCTCTTTTCTCCACCGAATTTTCCTACTGAGCTCTCCTCATACTATTATTCTTGACATCTCTGATTAGCATATAAATAGTCGCCTAGGCCATCTCTCCTTCGAATACCCTGGATCAGTTGGGGCTGGTCCCCGGCAGGTGGCGACCGAACAGGGACCTCAGGAGGCAATACTCAAAGAGCTGAGCAGACACGAACCACGCAATCAGCAGGCAATAAGCATGGAGCTCAGCAGTGACGAATCATGCTGCTCAACTGGCAATAATCAAGCACGTGACCAGGCAGGAATCACGCAGCTCAGCTGGCAATTGTCAAGCAGATGAGCCGACAGGAATCACGCAGCTCAGCTGGCAATTGTCATGCAGATGAGCCGGCAGGAATCACGCAGCTCAGCAGGCCCTGATCACGTGACTCTGCAGGCACTGATCACGTGGCTGATCAAGTACAGATCACGTGACTGAGCATGCACTGATCACGTGGCTATCATGCACTGATGACGTGACTGCGCATGCACTGATGACGTGGCTGATCAGGCACTGATCACATGGCTCATCATGCACTGATCACGTGTTTATCAGGCAATGATCAGTGACTGACAGGCGCTGATCATGGGACTGTGCACGCACTGATCACGTGGCTATCATGCACTGATCACGTGACTGCGCATGCACTGATGACGTGGCTGTTCGGGCACTGATCACGTGTTTATCAGGCAGTGATCAGTGACTGACAGGCGCTGATCAGGGGACTGTGCACGCACTGATCAGGTGGCTGATCAGGAACTGACCACCTGACCGCGCATGCAGTGATCACGTGGCTGGTCGTTCACTGATCACGTGTTTATCATACGGTGATCACGTGACTGAGAGGCGCTGATCACGTGACTGTGCCGTCAGTGATCACGTGGCTGAGCAGGCACTGATATCGTGACTGAGCATGCACTGATCATGTGCCGGGAGCCGGGGAGGCATTCCACTCTGGACAAAGGTCATGAGGAAGGAGGCTCGGCATACGCAAATGCGGGATCGAGCCTCAGGAGTCCACCCGGATATTCTCGAGCATCTCCCCCCAAAAAACCAGAGTCTGCCTACTGTATTGCTTTGTGCTCTCACCTCTGATTTCACTGGGGGCTGTCCCCCACCACCATCTCGCTCTCTCTGTCAAAGAGTTAACTTACAGCTCCAATTCATAAAGTTCCTTGTCATTCTTCCCTTTAACTTCCAGCTGAGTCTCCATCTGGAGCGCGGAACCCACCACGCTTACTAATTATGCCTGGGCTGCTAAGACCCACTCGAGAAGGTGTCTAGGGTGAGGCACCTTTCGCTATTCGAGAGGGCGCCTGCGGCCTACGTAAGTGGTGCAAACTTCTTGTCTTGAAGTTTGATTGGTCTTCCGCGTAAACCAAGCTACTCAGTCTCTTTTCTCCACCGAATTTTCCTACTGAGCTCTCCTCATACTATTATTCTTGACATCTCTGATTAGCATATAAATAGTCGCCTAGGCCATCTCTCCTTCGAATACCCTGGATCAGTTGGGGCTGGTCCCCGGCAGGTGGCGACCGAACAGGGACCTCAGGAGGCAATACTCAAAGAGCTGAGCAGACACGAACCACGCAATCAGCAGGCAATAAGCATGGAGCTCAGCAGTGACGAATCATGCTGCTCAACTGGCAATAATCAAGCACGTGACCAGGCAGGAATCACGCAGCTCAGCTGGCAATTGTCAAGCAGATGAGCCGACAGGAATCACGCAGCTCAGATGGCAATTGTCATGCAGATGAGCCGGCAGGAATCACGCAGCTCAGCAGGCCCTGATCACGTGACTCTGCAGGCACTGATCACCTGGCTGATCAAGTACAGATCACGTGACTGAGCATGCACTGATCACGTGGCTGATCATGCACTGATCACATGGCTCATCATGCACTGATCACGTGTTTATCAGGCAATGATCAGTGACTGACAGGCGCTGATCATGGGACTGTGCACGCACTGATCACGTGGCTATCATGCACTGATCACGTGACTGCGCATGCACTGATGACGTGGCTGTTCGGGCACTGATCACGTGTTTATCAGGCAGTGATCAGTGACTGACAGGCGCTGATCAGGGGACTGTGCACGCACTGATCAGGTGGCTGATCAGGAACTGACCACCTGACCGCGCATGCAGTGATCACGTGGCTGGTCGTTCACTGATCACGTGTTTATCATACGGTGATCACGTGACTGAGAGGCACTGATATCGTGACTGAGCATGCACTGATCATGTGCCGGGAGCCGGGGAGGCATTCCACTCTGGACAAAGGTCATGAGGAAGGAGGCTCGGCATACGCAAATGCGGGATCGAGCCTCAGGAGTCCACCCGGATATTCTCGAGCATCTCCCCCCAAAAAAACCAGAGTCTGCCTACTGTATTGCTTTGTGCTCTCACCTCTGATTTCACTGGGGGCTGTCCCCCACCACCATCTCGCTCTCTCTGTCAAAGAGTTAACTTACAGCTCCAATTCATAAAGTTCCTTGTCATTCTTCCCTTTAACTTCCAGCTGAGTCTCCATCTGGAGCGCGGAACCCACCACGCTTACTAATTATGCCTGGGCTGCTAAGACCCACTCGAGAAGGTGTCTAGGGTGAGGCACCTTTCGCTATTCGAGAGGGCGCCTGCGGCCTACGTAAGTGGTGCAAACTTCTTGTCTTGAAGTTTGATTGGTCTTCCGCGTAAACCAAGCTACTCAGTCTCTTTTCTCCACCGAATTTTCCTACTGAGCTCTCCTCATACTATTATTCTTGACATCTCTGATTAGCATATAAATAGTCGCCTAGGCCATCTCTCCTTCGAATACCCTGGATCAGTTGGGGCTGGTCCCCGGCAGGTGGCGACCGAACAGGGACCTCAGGAGGCAATACTCAAAGAGCTGAGCAGACACGAACCACGCAATCAGCAGGCAATAAGCATGGAGCTCAGCAGTGACGAATCATGCTGCTCAACTGGCAATAATCAAGCACGTGACCAGGCAGGAATCACGCAGCTCAGCTGGCAATTGTCAAGCAGATGAGCCGGCAGGAATCACGCAGCTCAGCAGGCCCTGATCACGTGACTCTGCAGGCACTGATCACGTGGCTGATCAAGTCCAGATCACGTGACTGAGCATGCACTGATCACGTGGCTATCATGCACTGATGACGTGACTGCGCATGCACTGATGACGTGGCTGATCAGGCACTGATCACATGGCTCATCATGCACTGATCACGTGTTTATCAGGCAATGATCAGTGACTGACAGGCGCTGATCATGGGACTGTGCACGCACTGATCACGTGGCTATCATGCACTGATCACGTGACTGCGCATGCACTGATGACGTGGCTGTTCGGGCACTGATCACGTGTTTATCAGGCAGTGATCAGTGACTGACAGGCGCTGATCAGGGGACTGTGCACGCACTGATCAGGTGGCTGATCAGGAACTGACCACCTGACCGCGCATGCAGTGATCACGTGGCTGGTCGTTCACTGATCACGTGTTTATCATACGGTGATCACGTGACTGAGAGGCGCTGATCACGTGACTGTGCCGTCAGTGATCACGTGGCTGAGCAGGCACTGATATCGTGACTGAGCATGCACTGATCATGTGCCGGGAGCCGGGGAGGCATTCCACTCTGGACAAAGGTCATGAGGAAGGAGGCTCGGCATACGCAAATGCGGGATCGAGCCTCAGGAGTCCACCCGGATATTCTCGAGCATCTCCCCCCAAAAAACCGGAGTCTGCCTACTGTATTGCTTTGTGCTCTCACCTCTGATTTCACTGGGGGCTGTCCCCCACCACCATCTCGCTCTCTCTGTCAAAGAGTTAACTTACAGCTCCAATTCATAAAGTTCCTTGTCATTCTTCCCTTTAACTTCCAGCTGAGTCTCCATCTGGAGCGCGGAACCCACCACGCTTACTAATTATGCCTGGGCTGCTAAGACCCACTCGAGAAGGTGTCTAGGGTGAGGCACCTTTCGCTATTCGAGAGGGCGCCTGCGGCCTACGTAAGTGGTGCAAACTTCTTGTCTTGAAGTTTGATTGGTCTTCCGCGTAAACCAAGCTACTCAGTCTCTTTTCTCCACCGAATTTTCCTACTGAGCTCTCCTCATACTATTATTCTTGACATCTCTGATTAGCATATAAATAGTCGCCTAGGCCATCTCTCCTTCGAATACCCTGGATCAGTTGGGGCTGGTCCCCGGCAGGTGGCGACCGAACAGGGACCTCAGGAGGCAATACTCAAAGAGCTGAGCAGACACGAACCACGCAATCAGCAGGCAATAAGCATGGAGCTCAGCAGTGACGAATCATGCTGCTCAACTGGCAATAATCAAGCACGTGACCAGGCAGGAATCACGCAGCTCAGCTGGCAATTGTCAAGCAGATGAGCCGACAGGAATCACGCAGCTCAGCTGGCAATTGTCATGCAGATGAGCCGGCAGGAATCACGCAGCTCAGCAGGCCCTGATCACGTGACTCTGCAGGCACTGATCACGTGGCTGATCAAGTCCAGATCACGTGACTGAGCATGCACTGATCACGTGGCTATCATGCACTGATGACGTGACTGCGCATGCACTGATGACGTGGCTGATCAGGCACTGATCACATGGCTCATCATGCACTGATCACGTGTTTATCAGGCAATGATCAGTGACTGACAGGCGCTGATCATGGGACTGTGCACGCACTGATCACGTGGCTATCATGCACTGATCACGTGACTGCGCATGCACTGATGACGTGGCTGTTCGGGCACTGATCACGTGTTTATCAGGCAGTGATCAGTGACTGACAGGCGCTGATCAGGGGACTGTGCACGCACTGATCAGGTGGCTGATCAGGAACTGACCACCTGACCGCGCATGCAGTGATCACGTGGCTGGTCGTTCACTGATCACGTGTTTATCATACGGTGATCACGTGACTGAGAGGCGCTGATCACGTGACTGTGCCGTCAGTGATCACGTGGCTGAGCAGGCACTGATATCGTGACTGAGCATGCACTGATCATGTGCCGGGAGCCGGGGAGGCATTCCACTCTGGACAAAGGTCATGAGGAAGGAGGCTCGGCATACGCAAATGCGGGATCGAGCCTCAGGAGTCCACCCGGATATTCTCGAGCATCTCCCCCAAAAAAACCAGAGTCTGCCTACTGTATTGCTTTGTGCTCTCACCTCTGATTTCACTGGGGGCTGTCCCCCACCACCATCTCGCTCTCTCTGTCAAAGAGTTAACTTACAGCTCCAATTCATAAAGTTCCTTGTCATTCTTCCCTTTAACTTCCAGCTGAGTCTCCATCTGGAGCGCGGAACCCACCACGCTTACTAATTATGCCTGGGCTGCTAAGACCCACTCGAGAAGGTGTCTAGGGTGAGGCACCTTTCGCTATTCGAGAGGGCGCCTGCGGCCTACGTAAGTGGTGCAAACTTCTTGTCTTGAAGTTTGATTGGTCTTCCGCGTAAACCAAGCTACTCAGTCTCTTTTCTCCACCGAATTTTCCTACTGAGCTCTCCTCATACTATTATTCTTGACATCTCTGATTAGCATATAAATAGTCGCCTAGGCCATCTCTCCTTCGAATACCCTGGATCAGTTGGGGCTGGTCCCCGGCAGGTGGCGACCGAACAGGGACCTCAGGAGGCAATACTCAAAGAGCTGAGCAGACACGAACCACGCAATCAGCAGGCAATAAGCATGGAGCTCAGCAGTGACGAATCATGCTGCTCAACTGGCAATAATCAAGCACGTGACCAGGCAGGAATCACGCAGCTCAGCTGGCAATTGTCAAGCAGATGAGCCGACAGGAATCACGCAGCTCAGATGGCAATTGTCATGCAGATGAGCCGGCAGGAATCACGCAGCTCAGCAGGCCCTGATCACGTGACTCTGCAGGCACTGATCACGTGGCTGATCAAGTCCAGATCACGTGACTGAGCATGCACTGATCACGTGTATATCATGCACTGATCACGTGGCTCATCATGCACTGATCACGTGTTTATCAGGCACTGATCAGTGGCTGATCAGGCACTGATCACGGACTGTGCACGCACTGATCACGTGGCTATCATGCACTGATCACGTGACTGCGCATGCACTGATCACGTGGCTGATCATGCACTGATCACGTGGCTGATCTTGCACTGATCACGTGTTTATCAGGCAGTGATCAGTGACTGACAGGCGCTGATCAGGGGACTGTGCACGCACTGATCAGGTGGCTGATCAGGAACTGACCACCTGACCTCGCATGCAGTGATCACGTGGCTGGTCGTTCACTGATCACGTGTTTATCATACGGTGATCACGTGACTGAGAGGCACTGATATCGTGACTGAGCATGCACTGATCATGTGCCGGGAGCCGGGGAGGCATTCCACTCTGGACAAAGGTCATGAGGAAGGAGGCTCGGCATACGCAAATGCGGGATCGAGCCTCAGGAGTCCACCCGGATATTCTCGAGCATCTCCCCCCAAAAAAACCAGAGTCTGCCTACTGTATTGCTTTGTGCTCTCACCTCTGATTTCACTGGGGGCTGTCCCCCACCACCATCTCGCTCTCTCTGTCAAAGAGTTAACTTACAGCTCCAATTCATAAAGTTCCTTGTCATTCTTCCCTTTAACTTCCAGCTGAGTCTCCATCTGGAGCGCGGAACCCACCACGCTTACTAATTATGCCTGGGCTGCTAAGACCCACTCGAGAAGGTGTCTAGGGTGAGGCACCTTTCGCTATTCGAGAGGGCGCCTGCGGCCTACGTAAGTGGTGCAAACTTCTTGTCTTGAAGTTTGATTGGTCTTCCGCGTAAACCAAGCTACTCAGTCTCTTTTCTCCACCGAATTTTCCTACTGAGCTCTCCTCATACTATTATTCTTGACATCTCTGATTAGCATATAAATAGTCGCCTAGGCCATCTCTCCTTCGAATACCCTGGATCAGTTGGGGCTGGTCCCCGGCAGGTGGCGACCGAACAGGGACCTCAGGAGGCAATACTCAAAGAGCTGAGCAGACACGAACCACGCAATCAGCAGGCAATAAGCATGGAGCTCAGCAGTGACGAATCATGCTGCTCAACTGGCAATAATCAAGCACGTGACCAGGCAGGAATCACGCAGCTCAGCTGGCAATTGTCAAGCAGATGAGCCGACAGGAATCACGCAGCTCAGATGGCAATTGTCATGCAGATGAGCCGGCAGGAATCACGCAGCTCAGCAGGCCCTGATCACGTGACTCTGCAGGCACTGATCACGTGGCTGATCAAGTCCAGATCACGTGACTGAGCATGCACTGATCACGTGGCTATCATGCACTGATGACGTGACTGCGCATGCACTGATGACGTGGCTGATCAGGCACTGATCACATGGCTCATCATGCACTGATCACGTGTTTATCAGGCAATGATCAGTGACTGACAGGCGCTGATCATGGGACTGTGCACGCACTGATCACGTGGCTATCATGCACTGATCACGTGACTGCGCATGCACTGATGACGTGGCTGTTCGGGCACTGATCACGTGTTTATCAGGCAGTGATCAGTGACTGACAGGCGCTGATCAGGGGACTGTGCACGCACTGATCAGGTGGCTGATCAGGAACTGACCACCTGACTGCGCATGCAGTGATCACGTGGCTGGTCGTTCACTGATCACGTGTTTATCATACGGTGATCACGTGACTGAGAGGCGCTGATCACGTGACTGTGCCGTCAGTGATCACGTGGCTGAGCAGGCACTGATATCGTGACTGAGCATGCACTGATCATGTGCCGGGAGCCGGGGAGGCATTCCACTCTGGACAAAGGTCATGAGGAAGGAGGCTCGGCATACGCAAATGCGGGATCGAGCCTCAGGAGTCCACCCGGATATTCTCGAGCATCTCCCCCAAAAAAACCAGAGTCTGCCTACTGTATTGCTTTGTGCTCTCACCTCTGATTTCACTGGGGGCTGTCCCCCACCACCATCTCGCTCTCTCTGTCAAAGAGTTAACTTACAGCTCCAATTCATAAAGTTCCTTGTCATTCTTCCCTTTAACTTCCAGCTGAGTCTCCATCTGGAGCGCGGAACCCACCACGCTTACTAATTATGCCTGGGCTGCTAAGACCCACTCGAGAAGGTGTCTAGGGTGAGGCACCTTTCGCTATTCGAGAGGGCGCCTGCGGCCTACGTAAGTGGTGCAAACTTCTTGTCTTGAAGTTTGATTGGTCTTCCGCGTAAACCAAGCTACTCAGTCTCTTTTCTCCACCGAATTTTCCTACTGAGCTCTCCTCATACTATTATTCTTGACATCTCTGATTAGCATATAAATAGTCGCCTAGGCCATCTCTCCTTCGAATACCCTGGATCAGTTGGGGCTGGTCCCCGGCAGGTGGCGACCGAACAGGGACCTCAGGAGGCAATACTCAAAGAGCTGAGCAGACACGAACCACGCAATCAGCAGGCAATAAGCATGGAGCTCAGCAGTGACGAATCATGCTGCTCAACTGGCAATAATCAAGCACGTGACCAGGCAGGAATCACGCAGCTCAGCTGGCAATTGTCAAGCAGATGAGCCGACAGGAATCACGCAGCTCAGATGGCAATTGTCATGCAGATGAGCCGGCAGGAATCACGCAGCTCAGCAGGCCCTGATCACGTGACTCTGCAGGCACTGATCACGTGGCTGATCAAGTCCAGATCACGTGACTGAGCATGCACTGATCACGTGGCTATCATGCACTGATGACGTGACTGCGCATGCACTGATGACGTGGCTGATCAGGCACTGATCACATGGCTCATCATGCACTGATCACGTGTTTATCAGGCAATGATCAGTGACTGACAGGCGCTGATCATGGGACTGTGCACGCACTGATCACGTGGCTATCATGCACTGATCACGTGACTGCGCATGCACTGATGACGTGGCTGTTCGGGCACTGATCACGTGTTTATCAGGCAGTGATCAGTGACTGACAGGCGCTGATCAGGGGACTGTGCACGCACTGATCAGGTGGCTGATCAGGAACTGACCACCTGACCGCGCATGCAGTGATCACGTGGCTGGTCGTTCACTGATCACGTGTTTATCATACGGTGATCACGTGACTGAGCAGGCACTGATATCGTGACTTAGCATGCACTGATCATGTGCCGGGAGCCGGGGAGGCATTCCACTCTGGACAAAGGTCATGAGGAAGGAGGCTCGGCATACGCAAATGCGGGATCGAGCCTCAGGAGTCCACCCGGATATTCTCGAGCATCTCCCCCCAAAAAAACCAGAGTCTGCCTACTGTATTGCTTTGTGCTCTCACCTCTGATTTCACTGGGGGCTGTCCCCCACCACCATCTCGCTCTCTCTGTCAAAGAGTTAACTTACAGCTCCAATTCATAAAGTTCCTTGTCATTCTTCCCTTTAACTTCCAGCTGAGTCTCCATCTGGAGCGCGGAACCCACCACGCTTACTAATTATGCCTGGGCTGCTAAGACCCACTCGAGAAGGTGTCTAGGGTGAGGCACCTTTCGCTATTCGAGAGGGCGCCTGCGGCCTACGTAAGTGGTGCAAACTTCTTGTCTTGAAGTTTGATTGGTCTTCCGCGTAAACCAAGCTACTCAGTCTCTTTTCTCCACCGAATTTTCCTACTGAGCTCTCCTCATACTATTATTCTTGACATCTCTGATTAGCATATAAATAGTCGCCTAGGCCATCTCTCCTTCGAATACCCTGGATCAGTTGGGGCTGGTCCCCGGCAGGTGGCGACCGAACAGGGACCTCAGGAGGCAATACTCAAAGAGCTGAGCAGACACGAACCACGCAATCAGCAGGCAATAAGCATGGAGCTCAGCAGTGACGAATCATGCTGCTCAACTGGCAATAATCAAGCACGTGACCAGGCAGGAATCACGCAGCTCAGCTGGCAATTGTCAAGCAGATGAGCCGACAGGAATCACGCAGCTCAGATGGCAATTGTCATGCAGATGAGCCGGCAGGAATCACGCAGCTCAGCAGGCCCTGATCACGTGACTCTGCAGGCACTGATCACGTGGCTGATCAAGTCCAGATCACGTGACTGAGCATGCACTGATCACGTGGCTATCATGCACTGATGACGTGACTGCGCATGCACTGATGACGTGGCTGATCAGGCACTGATCACATGGCTCATCATGCACTGATCACGTGTTTATCAGGCAATGATCAGTGACTGACAGGCGCTGATCATGGGACTGTGCACGCACTGATCACGTGGCTATCATGCACTGATCACGTGACTGCGCATGCACTGATGACGTGGCTGTTCGGGCACTGATCACGTGTTTATCAGGCAGTGATCAGTGACTGACAGGCGCTGATCAGGGGACTGTGCACGCACTGATCAGGTGGCTGATCAGGAACTGACCACCTGACCGCGCATGCAGTGATCACGTGGCTGGTCGTTCACTGATCACGTGTTTATCATACGGTGATCACGTGACTGAGAGGCACTGATATCGTGACTGAGCATGCACTGATCATGTGCCGGGAGCCGGGGAGGCATTCCACTCTGGACAAAGGTCATGAGGAAGGAGGCTCGGCATACGCAAATGCGGGATCGAGCCTCAGGAGTCCACCCGGATATTCTCGAGCATCTCCCCCCAAAAAAACCAGAGTCTGCCTACTGTATTGCTTTGTGCTCTCACCTCTGATTTCACTGGGGGCTGTCCCCCACCACCATCTCGCTCTCTCTGTCAAAGAGTTAACTTACAGCTCCAATTCATAAAGTTCCTTGTCATTCTTCCCTTTAACTTCCAGCTGAGTCTCCATCTGGAGCGCGGAACCCACCACGCTTACTAATTATGCCTGGGCTGCTAAGACCCACTCGAGAAGGTGTCTAGGGTGAGGCACCTTTCGCTATTCGAGAGGCGCCTGCGGCCTACGTAAGTGGTGCAAACTTCTTGTCTTGAAGTTTGATTGGTCTTCCGCGTAAACCAAGCTACTCAGTCTCTTTTCTCCACCGAATTTTCCTACTGAGCTCTCCTCATACTATTATTCTTGACATCTCTGATTAGCATATAAATAGTCGCCTAGGCCATCTCTCCTTCGAATACCCTGGATCAGTTGGGGCTGGTCCCCGGCAGGTGGCGACCGAACAGGGACCTCAGGAGGCAATACTCAAAGAGCTGAGCAGACACGAACCACGCAATCAGCAGGCAATAAGCATGGAGCTCAGCAGTGACGAATCATGCTGCTCAACTGGCAATAATCAAGCACGTGACCAGGCAGGAATCACGCAGCTCAGCTGGCAATTGTCAAGCAGATGAGCCGACAGGAATCACGCAGCTCAGATGGCAATTGTCATGCAGATGAGCCGGCAGGAATCACGCAGCTCAGCAGGCCCTGATCACGTGACTCTGCAGGCACTGATCACGTGGCTGATCAAGTCCAGATCACGTGACTGAGCATGCACTGATCACGTGGCTATCATGCACTGATGACGTGACTGCGCATGCACTGATGACGTGGCTGATCAGGCACTGATCACATGGCTCATCATGCACTGATCACGTGTTTATCAGGCAATGATCAGTGACTGACAGGCGCTGATCATGGGACTGTGCACGCACTGATCACGTGGCTATCATGCACTGATCACGTGACTGCGCATGCACTGATGACGTGGCTGTTCGGGCACTGATCACGTGTTTATCAGGCAGTGATCAGTGACTGACAGGCGCTGATCAGGGGACTGTGCACGCACTGATCAGGTGGCTGATCAGGAACTGACCACCTGACCGCGCATGCAGTGATCACGTGGCTGGTCGTTCACTGATCACGTGTTTATCATACGGTGATCACGTGACTGAGAGGCGCTGATCACGTGACTGTGCCGTCAGTGATCACGTGGCTGAGCAGGCACTGATATCGTGACTGAGCATGCACTGATCATGTGCCGGGAGCCGGGGAGGCATTCCACTCTGGACAAAGGTCATGAGGAAGGAGGCTCGGCATACGCAAATGCGGGATCGAGCCTCAGGAGTCCACCCGGATATTCTCGAGCATCTCCCCCAAAAACCAGAGTCTGCCTACTGTATTGCTTTGTGCTCTCACCTCTGATTTCACTGGGGGCTGTCCCCCACCACCATCTCGCTCTCTCTGTCAAAGAGTTAACTTACAGCTCCAATTCATAAAGTTCCTTGTCATTCTTCCCTTTAACTTCCAGCTGAGTCTCCATCTGGAGCGCGGAACCCACCACGCTTACTAATTATGCCTGGGCTGCTAAGACCCACTCGAGAAGGTGTCTAGGGTGAGGCACCTTTCGCTATTCGAGAGGGCGCCTGCGGCCTACGTAAGTGGTGCAAACTTCTTGTCTTGAAGTTTGATTGGTCTTCCGCGTAAACCAAGCTACTCAGTCTCTTTTCTCCACCGAATTTTCCTACTGAGCTCTCCTCATACTATTATTCTTGACATCTCTGATTAGCATATAAATAGTCGCCTAGGCCATCTCTCCTTCGAATACCCTGGATCAGTTGGGGCTGGTCCCCGGCAGGTGGCGACCGAACAGGGACCTCAGGAGGCAATACTCAAAGAGCTGAGCAGACACGAACCACGCAATCAGCAGGCAATAAGCATGGAGCTCAGCAGTGACGAATCATGCTGCTCAACTGGCAATAATCAAGCACGTGACCAGGCAGGAATCACGCAGCTCAGCTGGCAATTGTCAAGCAGATGAGCCGACAGGAATCACGCAGCTCAGATGGCAATTGTCATGCAGATGAGCCGGCAGGAATCACGCAGCTCAGCAGGCCCTGATCACGTGACTCTGCAGGCACTGATCACGTGGCTGATCAAGTACAGATCACGTGACTGAGCATGCACTGATGACGTGGCTGACCAGGCACTGATCACATGGCTCATCATGCACTGATCACCTGTTTATCAGGCAATGATCAGTGACTGACAGGCGCTGATCATGGGACTGTGCACGCACTGATCACGTGGCTATCATGCACTGATCACGTGACTGCGCATGCACTGATGACGTGGCTGTTCGGGCACTGATCACGTGTTTATCAGGCAGTGATCAGTGACTGACAGGCGCTGATCAGGGGACTGTGCACGCACTGATCAGGTGGCTGATCAGGAACTGACCACCTGACGCGCATGCAGTGATCACGTGGCTGGTCGTTCACTGATCACGTGTTTATCATACGGTGATCACGTGACTGAGAGGGGCTGATATCGTGACTGAGCATGCACTGATCATATGCCGGGAGCCGGGGAGGCATTCCACTCTGGACAAAGGTCATGAGGAAGGAGGCTCGGCATACGCAAATGCGGGATCGAGCCTCAGGAGTCCACCCGGATATTCTCGAGCATCTCCCCCAAAAAAACCAGAGTCTGCCTACTGTATTGCTTTGTGCTCACACCTCTGATTTCACTGGGGGCTGTCCCCCACCACCATCTCGCTCTCTCTGTCAAAGAGTTAACTTACAGCTCCAATTCATAAAGTTCCTTGTCATTCTTCCCTTTAACTTCCAGCTGAGTCTCCATCTGGAGCGCGGAACCCACCACGCTTACTAATTATGCCTGGGCTGCTAAGACCCACTCGAGAAGGTGTCTAGGGTGAGGCACCTTTCGCTATTCGAGAGGGCGCCTGCGGCCTACGTAAGTGGTGCAAACTTCTTCTCTTGAAGTTTGATTGGTCTTCCGCGTAAACCAAGCTACTCAGTCTCTTTTCTCCACCGAATTTTCCTACTGAGCTCTCCTCATACTATTATTCTTGACATCTCTGATGAGCATATAAATAGTCGCCTAGGCCATCTCTCCTTCGAATACCCTGGATCAGTTGGGGCTGGTCCCCGGCAGGTGGCGACCGAACAGGGACCTCAGGAGGCAATACTCAAAGAGCTGAGCAGACACGAACCACGCAATCAGCAGGCAATAAGCATGGAGCTCAGCAGTGACGAATCATGCTGCTCAACTGGCAATAATCAAGCACGTGACCAGGCAGGAATCACGCAGCTCAGCTGGCAATTGTCAAGCAGATGAGCCGGCAGGAATCACGCAGCTCAGCAGGCCCTGATCACGTGACTCTGCAGGCACTGATCACGTGGCTGATCAAGTCCAGATCACGTGACTGAGCATGCACTGATCACGTGGCTATCATGCACTGATGACGTGACTGCGCATGCACTGATGACGTGGCTGATCAGGCACTGATCACATGGCTCATCATGCACTGATCACGTGTTTATCAGGCAATGATCAGTGACTGACAGGCGCTGATCATGGGACTGTGCACGCACTGATCACGTGGCTATCATGCACTGATCACGTGACTGCGCATGCACTGATGACGTGGCTGTTCGGGCACTGATCACGTGTTTATCAGGCAGTGATCAGTGACTGACAGGCGCTGATCAGGGGACTGTGCACGCACTGATCAGGTGGCTGATCAGGAACTGACCACCTGACCGCGCATGCAGTGATCACGTGGCTGGTCGTTCACTGATCACGTGTTTATCATACGGTGATCACGTGACTGAGAGGCGCTGATCACGTGACTGTGCCGTCAGTGATCACGTGGCTGAGCAGGCACTGATATCGTGACTGAGCATGCACTGATCATGTGCCGGGAGCCGGGGAGGCATTCCACTCTGGACAAAGGTCATGAGGAAGGAGGCTCGGCATACGCAAATGCGGGATCGAGCCTCAGGAGTCCACCCGGATATTCTCGAGCATCTCCCCCCAAAAAACCGGAGTCTGCCTACTGTATTGCTTTGTGCTCTCACCTCTGATTTCACTGGGGGCTGTCCCCCACCACCATCTCGCTCTCTCTGTCAAAGAGTTAACTTACAGCTCCAATTCATAAAGTTCCTTGTCATTCTTCCCTTTAACTTCCAGCTGAGTCTCCATCTGGAGCGCGGAACCCACCACGCTTACTAATTATGCCTGGGCTGCTAAGACCCACTCGAGAAGGTGTCTAGGGTGAGGCACCTTTCGCTATTCGAGAGGGCGCCTGCGGCCTACGTAAGTGGTGCAAACTTCTTGTCTTGAAGTTTGATTGGTCTTCCGCGTAAACCAAGCTACTCAGTCTCTTTTCTCCACCGAATTTTCCTACTGAGCTCTCCTCATACTATTATTCTTGACATCTCTGATTAGCATATAAATAGTCGCCTAGGCCATCTCTCCTTCGAATACCCTGGATCAGTTGGGGCTGGTCCCCGGCAGGTGGCGACCGAACAGGGACCTCAGGAGGCAATACTCAAAGAGCTGAGCAGACACGAACCACGCAATCAGCAGGCAATAAGCATGGAGCTCAGCAGTGACGAATCATGCTGCTCAACTGGCAATAATCAAGCACGTGACCAGGCAGGAATCACGCAGCTCAGCTGGCAATTGTCAAGCAGATGAGCCGACAGGAATCACGCAGCTCAGCTGGCAATTGTCATGCAGATGAGCCGGCAGGAATCACGCAGCTCAGCAGGCCCTGATCACGTGACTCTGCAGGCACTGATCACGTGGCTGATCAAGTCCAGATCACGTGACTGAGCATGCACTGATCACGTGGCTATCATGCACTGATGACGTGACTGCGCATGCACTGATGACGTGGCTGATCAGGCACTGATCACATGGCTCATCATGCACTGATCACGTGTTTATCAGGCAATGATCAGTGACTGACAGGCGCTGATCATGGGACTGTGCACGCACTGATCACGTGGCTATCATGCACTGATCACGTGACTGCGCATGCACTGATGACGTGGCTGTTCGGGCACTGATCACGTGTTTATCAGGCAGTGATCAGTGACTGACAGGCGCTGATCAGGGGACTGTGCACGCACTGATCAGGTGGCTGATCAGGAACTGACCACCTGACCGCGCATGCAGTGATCACGTGGCTGGTCGTTCACTGATCACGTGTTTATCATACGGTGATCACGTGACTGAGAGGCGCTGATCACGTGACTGTGCCGTCAGTGATCACGTGGCTGAGCAGGCACTGATATCGTGACTGAGCATGCACTGATCATGTGCCGGGAGCCGGGGAGGCATTCCACTCTGGACAAAGGTCATGAGGAAGGAGGCTCGGCATACGCAAATGCGGGATCGAGCCTCAGGAGTCCACCCGGATATTCTCGAGCATCTCCCCCCAAAAAAACCAGAGTCTGCCTACTGTATTGCTTTGTGCTCTCACCTCTGATTTCACTGGGGGCTGTCCCCCACCACCATCTCGCTCTCTCTGTCAAAGAGTTAACTTACAGCTCCAATTCATAAAGTTCCTTGTCATTCTTCCCTTTAACTTCCAGCTGAGTCTCCATCTGGAGCGCGGAACCCACCACGCTTACTAATTATGCCTGGGCTGCTAAGACCCACTCGAGAAGGTGTCTAGGGTGAGGCACCTTTCGCTATTCGAGAGGGCGCCTGCGGCCTACGTAAGTGGTGCAAACTTCTTGTCTTGAAGTTTGATTGGTCTTCCGCGTAAACCAAGCTACTCAGTCTCTTTTCTCCACCGAATTTTCCTACTGAGCTCTCCTCATACTATTATTCTTGACATCTCTGATTAGCATATAAATAGTCGCCTAGGCCATCTCTCCTTCGAATACCCTGGATCAGTTGGGGCTGGTCCCCGGCAGTTGGCGACCGAACAGGGACCTCAGGAGGCAATACTCAAAGAGCTGAGCAGACACGAACCACGCAATCAGCAGGCAATAAGCATGGAGCTCAGCAGTGACGAATCATGCTGCTCAACTGGCAATAATCAAGCACGTGACCAGGCAGGAATCACGCAGCTCAGCTGGCAATTGTCAAGCAGATGAGCCGACAGGAATCACGCAGCTCAGATGGCAATTGTCATGCAGATGAGCCGGCAGGAATCACCCAGCTCAGCAGGCCCTGATCACGTGACTCTGCAGGCACTGATCACGTGGCTGATCAAGTCCAGATCACGTGACTGAGCATGCTCTGATCACGTGGCTGATCATGCACTGATCTCATGGCTCATCATGCACTGATCACGTGTTTATCAGGCAATGATCAGTGACTGACAGGCGCTGATCATGGGACTGTGCACGCACTGATCACGTGGCTATCATGCACTGATCACGTGACTGCGCATGCACTGATGACGTGGCTGATCAGGCACTGATCACGTGGCTATCATGCACTGATCACGTGTTTCTCAGGCAGTGATCAGTGACTGACAGGCGCTGATCAGGGGACTGTGCACGCACTGATCAGGTGGCTGATCAGGAACTGACCACCTGACCGCGCATGCAGTGATCACGTGGCTGGTCGTTCACTGATCACGTGTTTATCATACGGTGATCACGTGACTGAGAGGCACTGATATCGTGACTGAGCATGCACTGATCATGTGCCGGGAGCCGGGGAGGCATTCCACTCTGGACAAAGGTCATGAGGAAGGAGGCTCGGCATACGCAAATGCGGGATCGAGCCTCAGGAGTCCACCCGGATATTCTCGAGCATCTCCCCCAAAAAAACCAGAGTCTGCCTACTGTATTGCTTTGTGCTCTCACCTCTGATTTCACTGGGGGCTGTCCCCCACCACCATCTCGCTCTCTCTGTCAAAGAGTTAACTTACAGCTCCAATTCATAAAGTTCCTTGTCATTCTTCCCTTTAACTTCCAGCTGAGTCTCCATCTGGAGCGCGGAACCCACCACGCTTACTAATTATGCCTGGGCTGCTAAGACCCACTCGAGAAGGTGTCTAGGGTGAGGCACCTTTCGCTATTCGAGAGGGCGCCTGCGGCCTACGTAAGTGGTGCAAACTTCTTGTCTTGAAGTTTGATTGGTCTTCCGCGTAAACCAAGCTACTCAGTCTCTTTTCTCCACCGAATTTTCCTACTGAGCTCTCCTCATACTATTATTCTTGACATCTCTGATTAGCATATAAATAGTCGCCTAGGCCATCTCTCCTTCGAATACCCTGGATCAGTTGGGGCTGGTCCCCGGCAGGTGGCGACCGAACAGGGACCTCAGGAGGCAATACTCAAAGAGCTGAGCAGACACGAACCACGCAATCAGCAGGCAATAAGCATGGAGCTCAGCAGTGACGAATCATGCTGCTCAACTGGCAATAATCAAGCACGTGACCAGGCAGGAATCACGCAGCTCAGCTGGCAATTGTCAAGCAGATGAGCCGACAGGAATCACGCAGCTCAGATGGCAATTGTCATGCAGATGAGCCGGCAGGAATCACGCAGCTCAGCAGGCCCTGATCACGTGACTCTGCAGGCACTGATCACGTGGCTGATCAAGTCCAGATCACGTGACTGAGCATGCACTGATCACGTGGCTATCATGCACTGATGACGTGACTGCGCATGCACTGATGACGTGGCTGATCAGGCACTGATCACATGGCTCATCATGCACTGATCACGTGTTTATCAGGCAATGATCAGTGACTGACAGGCGCTGATCATGGGACTGTGCACGCACTGATCACGTGGCTATCATGCACTGATCACGTGACTGCGCATGCACTGATGACGTGGCTGTTCGGGCACTGATCACGTGTTTATCAGGCAGTGATCAGTGACTGACAGGCGCTGATCAGGGGACTGTGCACGCACTGATCAGGTGGCTGATCAGGAACTGACCACCTGACCGCGCATGCAGTGATCACGTGGCTGGTCGTTCACTGATCACGTGTTTATCATACGGTGATCACGTGACTGAGCAGGCACTGATATCGTGACTGAGCATGCACTGATCATGTGCCGGGAGCCGGGGAGGCATTCCACTCTGGACAAAGGTCATGAGGAAGGAGGCTCGGCATACGCAAATGCGGGATCGAGCCTCAGGAGTCCACCCGGATATTCTCGAGCATCTCCCCCCAAAAACCAGAGTCTGCCTACTGTATTGCTTTGTGCTCTCACCTCTGATTTCACTGGGGGCTGTCCCCCACCACCATCTCGCTCTCTCTGTCAAAGAGTTAACTTACAGCTCCAATTCATAAAGTTCCTTGTCATTCTTCCCTTTAACTTCCAGCTGAGTCTCCATCTGGAGCGCGGAACCCACCACGCTTACTAATTATGCCTGGGCTGCTAAGACCCACTCGAGAAGGTGTCTAGGGTGAGGCACCTTTCGCTATTCGAGAGGGCGCCTGCGGCCTACGTAAGTGGTGCAAACTTCTTGTCTTGAAGTTTGATTGGTCTTCCGCGTAAACCAAGCTACTCAGTCTCTTTTCTCCACCGAATTTTCCTACTGAGCTCTCCTCATACTATTATTCTTGACATCTCTGATTAGCATATAAATAGTCGCCTAGGCCATCTCTCCTTCGAATACCCTGGATCAGTTGGGGCTGGTCCCCGGCAGGTGGCGACCGAACAGGGACCTCAGGAGGCAATACTCAAAGAGCTGAGCAGACACGAACCACGCAATCAGCAGGCAATAAGCATGGAGCTCAGCAGTGACGAATCATGCTGCTCAACTGGCAATAATCAAGCACGTGACCAGGCAGGAATCACGCAGCTCAGCTGGCAATTGTCAAGCAGATGAGCCGACAGGAATCACGCAGCTCAGATGGCAATTGTCATGCAGATGAGCCGGCAGGAATCACGCAGCTCAGCAGGCCCTGATCACGTGACTCTGCAGGCACTGATCACGTGGCTGATCAAGTCCAGATCACGTGACTGAGCATGCACTGATCACGTGGCTATCATGCACTGATGACGTGACTGCGCATGCACTGATGACGTGGCTGATCAGGCACTGATCACATGGCTCATCATGCACTGATCACGTGTTTATCAGGCAATGATCAGTGACTGACAGGCGCTGATCATGGGACTGTGCACTGATCACGTGGCTATCATGCACTGATCACGTGACTGCGCATGCACTGATGACGTGGCTGTTCGGGCACTGATCACGTGTTTATCAGGCAGTGATCAGTGACTGACAGGCGCTGATCAGGGGACTGTGCACGCACTGATCAGGTGGCTGATCAGGAACTGACCACCTGACCGCGCATGCAGTGATCACGTGGCTGGTCGTTCACTGATCACGTGTTTATCATACGGTGATCACGTGACTGAGAGGCGCTGATCATCGTGACTGAGCATGCACTGATCATGTGCCGGGAGCCGGGGAGGCATTCCACTCTGGACAAAGGTCATGAGGAAGGAGGCTCGGCATACGCAAATGCGGGATCGAGCCTCAGGAGTCCACCCGGATATTCTCGAGCATCTCCCCCCCAAAAACCAGAGTCTGCCTACTGTATTGCTTTGTGCTCTCACCTCTGATTTCACTGGGGGCTGTCCCCCACCACCATCTCGCTCTCTCTGTCAAAGAGTTAACTTACAGCTCCAATTCATAAAGTTCCTTGTCATTCTTCCCTTTAACTTCCAGCTGAGTCTCCATCTGGAGCGCGGAACCCACCACGCTTACTAATTATGCCTGGGCTGCTAAGACCCACTCGAGAAGGTGTCTAGGGTGAGGCACCTTTCGCTATTCGAGAGGGCGCCTGCGGCCTACGTAAGTGGTGCAAACTTCTTGTCTTGAAGTTTGATTGGTCTTCCGCGTAAACCAAGCTACTCAGTCTCTTTTCTCCACCGAATTTTCCTACTGAGCTCTCCTCATACTATTATTCTTGACATCTCTGATTAGCATATAAATAGTCGCCTAGGCCATCTCTCCTTCGAATACCCTGGATCAGTTGGGGCTGGTCCCCGGCAGGTGGCGACCGAACAGGGACCTCAGGAGGCAATACTCAAAGAGCTGAGCAGACACGAACCACGCAATCAGCAGGCAATAAGCATGGAGCTCAGCAGTGACGAATCATGCTGCTCAACTGGCAATAATCAAGCACGTGACCAGGCAGGAATCACGCAGCTCAGCTGGCAATTGTCAAGCAGATGAGCCGACAGGAATCACGCAGCTCAGATGGCAATTGTCATGCAGATGAGCCGGCAGGAATCACGCAGCTCAGCAGGCCCTGATCACGTGACTCTGCAGGCACTGATCACGTGGCTGATCAAGTCCAGATCACGTGACTGAGCATGCACTGATCACGTGGCTATCATGCACTGATGACGTGACTGCGCATGCACTGATGACGTGGCTGATCAGGCACTGATCACATGGCTCATCATGCACTGATCACGTGTTTATCAGGCAATGATCAGTGACTGACAGGCGCTGATCATGGGACTGTGCACGCACTGATCACGTGGCTATCATGCACTGATCACGTGACTGCGCATGCACTGATGACGTGGCTGTTCGGGCACTGATCACGTGTTTATCAGGCAGTGATCAGTGACTGACAGGCGCTGATCAGGGGACTGTGCACGCACTGATCAGGTGGCTGATCAGGAACTGACCACCTGACCGCGCATGCAGTGATCACGTGGCTGGTCGTTCACTGATCACGTGTTTATCATACGGTGATCACGTGACTGAGAGGCGCTGATCACGTGACTGTGCCGTCAGTGATCACGTGGCTGAGCAGGCACTGATATCGTGACTGAGCATGCACTGATCATGTGCCGGGAGCCGGGGAGGCATTCCACTCTGGACAAAGGTCATGAGGAAGGAGGCTCGGCATACGCAAATGCGGGATCGAGCCTCAGGAGTCCACCCGGATATTCTCGAGCATCTCCCCCCAAAACCAGAGTCTGCCTACTGTATTGCTTTGTGCTCTCACCTCTGATTTCACTGGGGGCTGTCCCCCACCACCATCTCGCTCTCTCTGTCAAAGAGTTAACTTACAGCTCCAATTCATAAAGTTCCTTGTCATTCTTCCCTTTAACTTCCAGCTGAGTCTCCATCTGGAGCGCGGAACCCACCACGCTTACTAATTATGCCTGGGCTGCTAAGACCCACTCGAGAAGGTGTCTAGGGTGAGGCACCTTTCGCTATTCGAGAGGGCGCCTGCGGCCTACGTAAGTGGTGCAAACTTCTTGTCTTGAAGTTTGATTGGTCTTCCGCGTAAACCAAGCTACTCAGTCTCTTTTCTCCACCGAATTTTCCTACTGAGCTCTCCTCATACTATTATTCTTGACATCTCTGATTAGCATATAAATAGTCGCCTAGGCCATCTCTCCTTCGAATACCCTGGATCAGTTGGGGCTGGTCCCCGGCAGGTGGCGACCGAACAGGGACCTCAGGAGGCAATACTCAAAGAGCTGAGCAGACACGAACCACGCAATCAGCAGGCAATAAGCATGGAGCTCAGCAGTGACGAATCATGCTGCTCAACTGGCAATAATCAAGCACGTGACCAGGCAGGAATCACGCAGCTCAGCTGGCAATTGTCAAGCAGATGAGCCGACAGGAATCACGCAGCTCAGATGGCAATTGTCATGCAGATGAGCCGGCAGGAATCACGCAGCTCAGCAGGCCCTGATCACGTGACTCTGCAGGCACTGATCACGTGGCTGATCAAGTCCAGATCACGTGACTGAGCATGCACTGATCACGTGGCTATCATGCACTGATGACGTGACTGCGCATGCACTGATGACGTGGCTGATCAGGCACTGATCACATGGCTCATCATGCACTGATCACGTGTTTATCAGGCAATGATCAGTGACTGACAGGCGCTGATCATGGGACTGTGCACGCACTGATCACGTGGCTATCATGCACTGATCACGTGACTGCGCATGCACTGATGACGTGGCTGTTCGGGCACTGATCACGTGTTTATCAGGCAGTGATCAGTGACTGACAGGCGCTGATCAGGGGACTGTGCACGCACTGATCAGGTGGCTGATCAGGAACTGACCACCTGACCGCGCATGCAGTGATCACGTGGCTGGTCGTTCACTGATCACGTGTTTATCATACGGTGATCACGTGACTGAGAGGCGCTGATCACGTGACTGTGCCGTCAGTGATCACGTGGCTGAGCAGGCACTGATATCGTGACTGAGCATGCACTGATCATGTGCCGGGAGCCGGGGAGGCATTCCACTCTGGACAAAGGTCATGAGGAAGGAGGCTCGGCATACGCAAATGCGGGATCGAGCCTCAGGAGTCCACCCGGATATTCTCGAGCATCTCCCCCAAAACCGGAGTCTGCCTACTGTATTGCTTTGTGCTCTCACCTCTGATTTCACTGGGGGCTGTCCCCCACCACCATCTCGCTCTCTCTGTCAAAGAGTTAACTTACAGCTCCAATTCATAAAGTTCCTTGTCATTCTTCCCTTTAACTTCCAGCTGAGTCTCCATCTGGAGCGCGGAACCCACCACGCTTACTAATTATGCCTGGGCTGCTAAGACCCACTCGAGAAGGTGTCTAGGGTGAGGCACCTTTCGCTATTCGAGAGGGCGCCTGCGGCCTACGTAAGTGGTGCAAACTTCTTGTCTTGAAGTTTGATTGGTCTTCCGCGTAAACCAAGCTACTCAGTCTCTTTTCTCCACCGAATTTTCCTACTGAGCTCTCCTCATACTATTATTCTTGACATCTCTGATTAGCATATAAATAGTCGCCTAGGCCATCTCTCCTTCGAATACCCTGGATCAGTTGGGGCTGGTCCCCGGCAGGTGGCGACCGAACAGGGACCTCAGGAGGCAATACTCAAAGAGCTGAGCAGACACGAACCACGCAATCAGCAGGCAATAAGCATGGAGCTCAGCAGTGACGAATCATGCTGCTCAACTGGCAATAATCAAGCACGTGACCAGGCAGGAATCACGCAGCTCAGCTGGCAATTGTCAAGCAGATGAGCCGACAGGAATCACGCAGCTCAGATGGCAATTGTCATGCAGATGAGCCGGCAGGAATCACGCAGCTCAGCAGGCCCTGATCACGTGACTCTGCAGGCACTGATCACGTGGCTGATCAAGTCCAGATCACGTGACTGAGCATGCACTGATCACGTGGCTATCATGCACTGATGACGTGACTGCGCATGCACTGATGACGTGGCTGATCAGGCACTGATCACATGGCTCATCATGCACTGATCACGTGTTTATCAGGCAATGATCAGTGACTGACAGGCGCTGATCATGGGACTGTGCACGCACTGATCACGTGGCTATCATGCACTGATCACGTGACTGCGCATGCACTGATGACGTGGCTGTTCGGGCACTGATCACGTGTTTATCAGGCAGTGATCAGTGACTGACAGGCGCTGATCAGGGGACTGTGCACGCACTGATCAGGTGGCTGATCAGGAACTGACCACCTGACCGCGCATGCAGTGATCACGTGGCTGGTCGTTCACTGATCACGTGTTTATCATACGGTGATCACGTGACTGAGCAGGCACTGATATCGTGACTGAGCATGCACTGATCATGTGCCGGGAGCCGGGGAGGCATTCCACTCTGGACAAAGGTCATGAGGAAGGAGGCTCGGCATACGCAAATGCGGGATCGAGCCTCAGGAGTCCACCCGGATATTCTCGAGCATCTCCCCCCAAAAACCGGAGTCTGCCTACTGTATTGCTTTGTGCTCTCACCTCTGATTTCACTGGGGGCTGTCCCCCACCACCATCTCGCTCTCTCTGTCAAAGAGTTAACTTACAGCTCCAATTCATAAAGTTCCTTGTCATTCTTCCCTTTAACTTCCAGCTGAGTCTCCATCTGGAGCGCGGAACCCACCACGCTTACTAATTATGCCTGGGCTGCTAAGACCCACTCGAGAAGGTGTCTAGGGTGAGGCACCTTTCGCTATTCGAGAGGGCGCCTGCGGCCTACGTAAGTGGTGCAAACTTCTTGTCTTGAAGTTTGATTGGTCTTCCGCGTAAACCAAGCTACTCAGTCTCTTTTCTCCACCGAATTTTCCTACTGAGCTCTCCTCATACTATTATTCTTGACATCTCTGATTAGCATATAAATAGTCGCCTAGGCCATCTCTCCTTCGAATACCCTGGATCAGTTGGGGCTGGTCCCCGGCAGGTGGCGACCGAACAGGGACCTCAGGAGGCAATACTCAAAGAGCTGAGCAGACACGAACCACGCAATCAGCAGGCAATAAGCATGGAGCTCAGCAGTGACGAATCATGCTGCTCAACTGGCAATAATCAAGCACGTGACCAGGCAGGAATCACGCAGCTCAGCTGGCAATTGTCAAGCAGATGAGCCGACAGGAATCACGCAGCTCAGATGGCAATTGTCATGCAGATGAGCCGGCAGGAATCACGCAGCTCAGCAGGCCCTGATCACGTGACTCTGCAGGCACTGATCACGTGGCTGATCAAGTCCAGATCACGTGACTGAGCATGCACTGATCACGTGGCTATCATGCACTGATGACGTGACTGCGCATGCACTGATGACGTGGCTGATCGGGCACTGATCACATGGCTCATCATGCACTGATCACGTGTTTATCAGGCAATGATCAGTGACTGACAGGCGCTGATCATGGGACTGTGCACGCACTGATCACGTGGCTATCATGCACTGATCACGTGACTGCGCATGCACTGATGACGTGGCTGTTCGGGCACTGATCACGTGTTTATCAGGCAGTGATCAGTGACTGACAGGCGCTGATCAGGGACTGTGCACGCACTGATCAGGTGGCTGATCAGGAACTGACCACCTGACCGCGCATGCAGTGATCACGTGGCTGGTCGTTCACTGATCACGTGTTTATCATACGGTGATCACGTGACTGAGAGGCGCTGATCACGTGACTGTGCCGTCAGTGATCACGTGGCTGAGCAGGCACTGATATCGTGACTGAGCATGCACTGATCATGTGCCGGGAGCCGGGGAGGCATTCCACTCTGGACAAAGGTCATGAGGAAGGAGGCTCGGCATACGCAAATGCGGGATCGAGCCTCAGGAGTCCACCCGGATATTCTCGAGCATCTCCCCCCAAAACCGGAGTCTGCCTACTGTATTGCTTTGTGCTCTCACCTCTGATTTCACTGGGGGCTGTCCCCCACCACCATCTCGCTCTCTGTCAAAGAGTTAACTTACAGCTCCAATTCATAAAGTTCCTTGTCATTCTTCCCTTTAACTTCCAGCTGAGTCTCCATCTGGAGCGCGGAACCCACCACGCTTACTAATTATGCCTGGGCTGCTAAGACCCACTCGAGAAGGTGTCTAGGGTGAGGCACCTTTCGCTATTCGAGAGGGCGCCTGCGGCCTACGTAAGTGGTGCAAACTTCTTGTCTTGAAGTTTGATTGGTCTTCCGCGTAAACCAAGCTACTCAGTCTCTTTTCTCCACCGAATTTTCCTACTGAGCTCTCCTCATACTATTATTCTTGACATCTCTGATTAGCATATAAATAGTCGCCTAGGCCATCTCTCCTTCGAATACCCTGGATCAGTTGGGGCTGGTCCCCGGCAGGTGGCGACCGAACAGGGACCTCAGGAGGCAATACTCAAAGAGCTGAGCAGACACGAACCACGCAATCAGCAGGCAATAAGCATGGAGCTCAGCAGTGACGAATCATGCTGCTCAACTGGCAATAATCAAGCACGTGACCAGGCAGGAATCACGCAGCTCAGCTGGCAATTGTCAAGCAGATGAGCCGACAGGAATCACGCAGCTCACATGGCAATTGTCATGCAGATGAGCCGGTAGGAATCACGCAGCTCAGCAGGCCCTGATCACGTGACTCTGCAGGCACTGATCACGTGGCTGATCAAGTGCAGATCACGTGACTGAACATGCACTGATCACGTGGCTATCATGCACTGATGACGTGACTGCGCATGCACTGATGATGTGGTTGATCAGGCACTGATCACATGGCTCATCATGCACTGATCACGTGTTTATCAGGCAATGATCAGTGACTGACAGGCGCTGATCATGGGACTGTGCACGCACTGATCACGTGGCTATCATGCACTGATCACGTGACTGCGCATGCACTGATGACGTGGCTGTTGGGCACTGATCACGTGTTTATCAGGCAGTGATCAGTGACTGACAGGCGCTGATCAGGGGACTGTGCACGCACTGATCAGGTGGCTGATCAGGAACTGACCACCTGACCGCGCATGCAGTGATCACGTGGCTGGTCGTTCACTGATCACCTGTTTATCATACGGTGATCACGTGGCTGAGCAGGCACTGATATCGTGACTGAGCATGCACTGATCATGTGCCGGGAGCCGGGGAGGCATTCCACTCTGGACAAAGGTCATGAGGAAGGAGGCTCGGCATACGCAAATGCGGGATCGAGCCTCAGGAGTCCACCCGGATATTCTCGAGCATCTCCCCCAAAAAACCGGAGTCTGCCTACTGTATTGCTTTGTGCTCTCACCTCTGATTTCACTGGGGGCTGTCCCCCACCACCATCTCGCTCTCTCTGTCAAAGAGGTAACTTACAGCTCCAATTCATAAAGTTCCTTGTCATTCTTCCCTTTAACTTCCAGCTGTGTCTCCATCTGGAGCGCGGAACCCACCACGCTTACTAATTATGCCTGGGCTGCTAAGACCCACTCGAGAAGGTGTCTAGGGTGAGGCACCTTTCGCCATTCGAGAGGGCGCCTGCGGCCTACGTAAGTGGTGCAAACTTCTTGTCTTGAAGTTTGATTGGTCTTCCGCGTAAACCAAGCTACTCAGTCTCTTTTCTCCACCGAATTTTCCTACTGAGCTCTCCTCATACTATTATTCTTGACATCTCTGATTAGCATATAAATAGTCGCCCAGGCCATCTCTCCTTCGAATACCCTGGATCAGTTGGGGCTGGTCCCCGGCAGGCGGCCACCGAACAGGGACCTCAGGAGGCAATACTGAAAGAGCTGAGCAGACACGAACCACGCAATCAGCAGGCACTAAGCATGGAGCTCAGCAGTGACGAATCATGCTGCTCAACTGTCAATAATCAAGCACGTGACCAGGCAGGAATCACGCAGCTCAGCTGGCAATTGTCAAGCAGATGAGCCGACAGGAATCACGCAGCTCAGATGGCACTTGTCATGCAGATGAGCCGGCAGGAATCACGCAGCTCAGCAGGCCCTGATCACGTGACTCTGCAGGCACTGATCACGTGGCTATCAAGCACAGATCACGTGACTGAGCAGGCACTGATCACGTGGCTATCATGCACTGATGACGTGACTGCGCATGCACTGATGACGTGGCTGATCAGGCACTGATCACATGGCTCATCATGCACTGATCACGTGTTTATCAGGCAGTGATCAGTGACTGACAGGCGCTGATCAGGGACTGTGCACGCACTGATCAGGTGGCTGATCAGGAACTGACCACCTGATCGCGCATGCAGTGATCACCTGGCTGGTCGGTCACTGATCACGTGTTTATCATACGGTGATCACGTGACTGCGAGGCGCTGATCACGTGACTGTGCCGTCAGTGATCACGTGGCTGAGCAGGCACTGATATCGTGACTGAGCATGCACTGATCATGTGCCGGGAGCCGGGGAGGCATTCCACTCTGGACAAAGGTCATGAGGAAGGAGGCTCATACGCAAATGCGGGATCGAGCCTCAGGAGTCCACCCGGATATTCTCGAGCATCTCCCCCAAAAAACCGAGTCTGCCTACTGTATTGCTTTGTGCTCTCACCTCTGATTTCACTGGGGGCTGTCCCCCACCACCATCTCGCTCTCTCTGTCAAAGAGGTAACTTACAGCTCCAATTCATAAAGTTCCTTGTCATTCTTCCCTTTAACTTCCAGCTGAGTCTCCATCTGGAGCGCGGAACCCACCACGCTTCCTAATTATGCCTGGGCTGCTAAGACCCACTCGAGAAGGTGTCTAGGGTGAGGCACCTTTCGCTATTCGAGAGGGCGCCTGCGGCCTACATAAGTGGTGCAAACTTCTTGTCTTGAAGTTTGATTGGTCTTCCGCGTAAACCAAGCTACTCAGTCTCTTTTCTCCACCGAATTTTCCTACTGAGCTCTCCTCATACTATTATTCTTGACATCTCTGATTAGCATATAAATAGTCGCCTAGGCCATCTCTCCTTCGAATACCCTGGATCAGTTGGGGCTGGTCCCCGGCAGGTGGCGACCGAACAGGGACCTCAGGAGGCAATACTCAAAGAGCTGAGCAGACACGAACCACGCAATCAGCAGGCAATAAGCATGGAGCTCAGCAGTGACGAATCATGCTGCTCAACTGGCAATAATCAAGCACGTGACCAGGCAGGAATCACGCAGCTCAGCTGGCAATTGTCAAGCAGATGAGCCGACAGGAATCACGCAGCTCAGATGGCAATTGTCATGCAGATGAGCCGGCAGGAATCACGCAGCTCAGCAGGCCCTGATCACGTGACTCTGCAGGCACTGATCACGTGGCTGATCAAGTACAGATCACGTGACTGAGCATGCACTGATCACGTGGCTATCATGCACTGATGACGTGACTGCGCATGCACTGATGACGTGGCTGATCAGGCACTGATCACATGGCTCATCATGCACTGATCACGTGTTTATCAGGCAATGATCAGTGACTGACAGGCGCTGATCATGGGACTGTGCACGCACTGATCACGTGGCTATCATGCCCTGATCACGTGACTGCGCATGCACTGATGACGTGGCTGTTCGGCACTGATCACGTGTTTATCAGGCAGTGATCAGTGACTGACAGGCGCTGATCAGGACTGTGCACGCACTGATCAGGTGGCTGATCAGGAACTGACCACCTGACTGCGCATGCAGTGATCACCTGGCTGGTCATGCTCACTGACTGTTTATCATACGGTGATCACGTGACTGAGAGGCGCTGATCACGTGACTGTGCCGTCAGTGATCACGTGGCTGAGCAGGCACTGATATCGTGACTGAGCATGCACTGATCATGTGCCGGGAGCCGGGAGGCATTCCACTCTGACAAAGGTCATGAGGAAGGAGGCTCGGCATACGCAAATGCGGGATCGAGCCTCAGGAGTCCACCCGATACCCCGAGCATCTCCCCCCAAAGAAACCAGAGTCTGCCTACTGTATTGCTTTGTGCTCTCACCTCTGATTTCACT